>NC_134539.1:122785318-123088994 GCF_050624435.1 Tenrec ecaudatus | reverse complement strand
CTGAACCCGTTGATAAAGCAGGAAGGAGTGGGAGGAGAGCAGGGCGCCCCTCGGCAGGGGCAGGGGTCCAGTCCTCAGTAGCTTATTGATTAAATTCCTTCTCGTCTGACACCAGACAAGAAAAGGCGCTAAAAGCCAGTAGGGCCCGGAAGCCCAATTCCTTTGTGATCCAGCTGGGCCAGGGGCAGTGACCTTGTGCAGTCAACTTGGGGCATGTGTGCCCCAGCTCTCTAGAACGGAGTTCTAGCATGGCCAGCACAGAGGGAGGGGCTCCAGTCTGGCCGGGAGAGCTCGGTCCCCTGTGCCGCATAGGCCTCCCATTTGGTCTCTTCCTCTCTAGCTGGACTCTGGCTGGTTTTAAATTTCCCCAAATACCCAAGCTCCTATTTCACATCCTCAGGCAAAGATCCCACAGCCAAGGTGCCCTTTGGGCTTCGCTTTCCCCACCGGATGCTCACTGCCAGATAAGCTCTTAAAAGGCGGGGAGATTGCGGGTGGAGAGGTAGGCAAAAGCCCAGTGTACCCTGCAGCTCTCATTGGGCACTGGATGCATCAGGCCCTGAGTGGGGGCTCCCCAGCTGGGCGGCCCCAGCTCTTTCTTGGTAGACGACTTTGACTTGGCTGGGACACAATTGCACACATACTTACCCTTTACCTGAGGGTGGAACCTGGAAGCTAGAGGTGTGTCTGGAGCCAAGGAAATTGTGTTCAGTGTGTGGACTGGGAGAATTCAAGGGCCTTCAGAGCCAAGCTGATTCTGCACAGCGTGTGGCCAGACTCCCCATCCAGAGCCGGAGACCTGAGCGCTGCTGCCAGTCAGAGCTGGGGGATCCCAGTGGACAGTGTTCCTCTGCTTGGCCAGAGCAGCCACAAGACAGGCCGGAGCCTTGGGGTTTGAGATGAAGACCCCCCCCCTTCTTTAGTCAGTTCATATTCGTGAGGTTACTGCATGGACGAACCTGGCTTTAACTTACCTTTCTGATGCGATAAGATGCACCTAAAATAAAAACGGGAGCGACTAGGAAGCTTGCCTGGTTACCTTTGGCTCTCTCCCAGCTTGGGGGCGTGACTGATTCTGGGATCACACTCTGACCGCCTTTCCTCTGCCACTTACACCCCAAAGAGATGCTTGGAACCCGGTTCTAGGGATTCCTGTATTATATGGACTCAGTTGATGTTTCCAAGCAATCTTAAGCTATTTCCCCAAGAAGTGGTCCCCGACCACAGCCCTGCACACTTACCTTTGGGGCAGATGCCAGAATGGCAGAACCCAAGAACCGGGCCTCTATGCCTAAGTTGGTCTTGAGTATCCAGAGGCGCTATTTTAAAATGTGCACGGAAAGGTAGGGAGCGACTGTTAGTCTTGGATTAACCGTCGCCTCTGCGCTCCCAGGAGCCCCAGCCTAGGGAAGATGATTAAAAATAGATCTGAGTAGCACTTCCTGCTTGGCAGATGGTGGATAGCAAATGCTAGTGATTGCAGCTGACCTTTCCTCTGAAATCTGCTCTGTGTTTCCATGATGCTAATTGAATCCCTCTCAAGACCTAATCAAAGGCTCTTCAGGGCTTGCTGTCCTGGCTGGGCTCAGTTCATGGAGCAACATGAAAGTGCTGGAATTTGCATGGAAACACCCACTCTCTGGTCCAACTGGCTGGCCCTTGTTTAAAAACGAACAAGTTCTGCTTTCAGAAGTGACTGCCCAGCCCTGTTAGGGATCCCACGCCCTTTCCATCCCACCAATGAGGAAAGAGGAGTGGACTAGGGGTGATATGAGAACCTGTGTTTAGGGTGCGTGTCTGTGTGAGTGATGGACGGTGCTCACACTCATTTTGAAACAACATAGGTGTGTGTGAGAGTGTGTGTGAGAGAGTGTGTGTGAGAGAGTGTGTGTGAGAGTGTGTGTGAGAGAGTGTGTGTGTGTGAGAGTGTGTGAGAGTGTGTGTGTGAGAGTGTGTGAGAGAGTGTGTGTGAGTGTATATGTGTGTGTGAGAGAGAGTGTGTGTGTGTGTGTGTGTGTGTGAGAGAGAGACGGTGCTCACACTCATTTCAAAACAACATAGATGCCAGAAAGAGAGGCAGTGGCTTCCTGATATTTGGGTTCTGGGTGTGGCCGTTCCTCATCTGTGGACTGTAGGTCGTCTTGGTGGCTGTGAGATGATACGCTATGGAAGACCCATGTCACCATCCATGTCACAGACATGTTAGGGGCCGCTGTTGACTTCTCATGTCAGTCCTAACCCCCTTTCTAGTTCACCAGATTGTTTGCTGCACCTTTGGGGCAGAAACAGCTTTCTGTGTTCTGGTGTGTTGTTACGCCCCCCCCCCCCAAAAAAAAGGCTGGGGGACACAGTGGCTCATTAAGTATTTGCTGGTTTGTAACCAGGGAGGCACCGTACTCCTTGGTGTAGAGCGATCACAAGAGTCTGAACCATTCCCCAATTACTGGACCTTTATTCTCCACCCGGTGATCAAAGACCCCGGTAATGTGTGTCCAGGAAACTTGTGTCCAGGAAACTTGTGTCCAGTGCCTGGTGTGTGGGGTGGTGTGCCCAAGGGGGGAGGGATTGAAGTTTCTAAGTCTTGAGGATGAAAGTCTTAAATAAGATACATCAGCTGCTGAGCAGAAAAGACCTTTTTTTTGGGTGTTTTTTTTTTATGCACATAAACAGGAAGATTGAAAACACGAGGGAAGAGGTCTAAGTCTGAGTCAGAAGTGTTCGTTTACTGTGGGAGGCATCCATTCTCTGGAGAATTATGCTTTCCAGAATGTTCCCCCTCACAGGAGACCTTACTCAACCCCCTCATTTCACAGATGATGAAACTGGCTGCTGAGGTCAGGGATCTGCCCCAGGACACGGGGCAAGCCAGGGAGTGGGGAGCGGCAGATAACCAGACCTTGCCTGTCGGGGTGGCCCTGTCATCCTGCCCATCTGTGCAGGGAGGGAGTACCTAGAAGCACCAGTGCCTAGTTTTCTCGATCTTGGCAAGCACCCTTTTCGCAAATCTCTTTTTCATTATTCACATGACCCTGACTCTTTCCTAAGTGCCTTGACTATAATTTCTGAAAGCCCGCACCAAGACCCGGACCACCGCAGCGCTTCTGAGTACCATTGTGTGTGCTGATCAGCTCACGAGAAGAAAGCCCTAGTGATAGAAACGTGCCCGGAAAGGAAAGAGCTCACTCATCAGCCAACTGTGGTGTGTGACCTGAAGCCCAGTGAGGGTTTCAACGTAAGGGCTTGGGTTTGATGACTATTTTTAAAAATAATTTTATTGGGAGTTCGTACAATTCTTATCACAATCCATACATCCATCCATTGTGTCGAGAACATATGTGCATTTGTTGCCATCATCATTCTCAAAACATTTGCCTTCTACTTGAGCCCTTAATATCTGCTGCTCATTTCTTCCCCACTCCCCCCTACCTCATGAACCCTTCATCATTCATAAATTACTATTTTGTCATATATTACAGTCTGACATCTCCCCCCGCCTTCTTCTCTGCTGTCTCTTCCCTAGGGAGGGGGCTATATATAGATTCTTGTAATCAGTTCCCCCTTTCTACCCCACATTCTCTCCACCCTCCAGGCATCGCCACTCTCACCACTGGTCCTGGAGGAGTCTTCTGTCCTGGATTCCCTGTGTTTCTAGTTGCTATCTGTGCCTATGTACATCCTCTGGTCTAGTCAGGTTTGTAAGGTAGAATTGGGATCATGATAGTGGGGGAGAGGAAGTATTTAAGAACTAGAGAAAAGTGGGCTTTGAGTCTCCACTTTTGATGACTAATTTTAACGGAGGAATGTGTGGGGAGGGTAGTATAGGATGAAGAAAAGCTAGTATAAAAAGTAGTGATAAGCCCCTAATAAAATGTAAAAAAAAGAAAAAAAAGTCAGTGATAAACTGGGTGAGAGATGTAGTTCCCTGTGAAAACCTTGAAGGCACCGGTAGAAGGAAAAACAACAAGAAACTCGGCGCCGCCGAGTCCATGCTGACTCACAGCGACCCTGCCGGACAGGGTGGAACTCCCCTTGTGGATTTTTGAGACGGCAACTCTATAGGAGCAGACAGCCTGGTGCTTTAGAATTGCCCACCTTGCAGTTAGCAGCCCCATGTGTTGACACTTCACCACTAGAGCTCCTGTCGGTAGAAAGGTGGCTGCCATGTATTGAGGACCTGCTGGATGTTAGGCATGCCGAGATACTACGAGGCAAGTGTTGCTGTCCTATCTGGCAGACAGCGAGCCCGAGACCAGAGAGGTGAGCATGACCACCACGAGCTCCCAGCAGAGAAGCTGTCGAAAACCAGGAACCAAATCTAGACATCCCATTCTCCAAGCCTTGCATTATAAGAAGCTACTGAACGGGGGAGACTACCTCATAGAAGAGGCCTTGGTGCGGACAAAAGAAGAGCCTTTCAGTTGTAAAGTGGATTTCAGGCAGTGGTTCTCAACCTGTGGGTAGCGACCCTTTTGGGGGCCACCTGATTCATAACAATAGCAACATTACAGTGATGAAGTAGCAATGAAAGTAATTCTATGGTTGGGGTGGTCACCACAACATGAGGAACGACATTAAAGGGTCACAGCATTAGGAAGGTTGAGAACCCCTGGTCTGAAGGATGGTCTTACATGCTAAGAGCCCCGAACATGGAGGACCCAGGAGCTCTAAGGAGAGCGAACCCCGCTCATACAGGGAATTTAGGGATTGTCGGGGCCATTGGCAGTAAAATGGGGGTTCCGCAGTAGGTCGTGAGTTCCCTGTCCCTGGAAGCATTTAAATAGAGGTTTGGTAGGAATGTAGACGAGAGCCATGGGTCAGGTGGGTGGCTGGACAAGACCTTTGAATCTCAGTGAGGGCTATGAAATAAAACCCGAGTTTGGTCATGTTTCTTTTTTTTGTTTTTTGTTTCGAGGTCCTCCACTGTCCTCAAAGGGCAGCCAGCTGTCTGGGACTCCTGCAGGCAGCACGGGCACACTTGCTTCTTCTACACACCCCTCTGCATGAGGCTTATGTGCCAGAGAAAGGAGGGGACTTCAAGGGGCTTCTTAGCTTTCAGTGGTCTTCTTACAGGCTGTGAAATGTGGATCATTGATTTATCAATGAGTTGAAAAAGCTGTTGGGAGGCTGAGAACATTGCCTTGGGGGTCTCCTTTCAGCCTGAAGCATTACAGGTTTACAGGTTTAATTTAATCCACCTATGAGTGACCAAGCTCTGGTGAAGTGGTTCATTCCAATGCAACCTGGATCCTCCCTTGTTCATCAAAGAGACAACTATTCCAAGTGACCAGGTGGTAGAGAAAGCCATAGGGCTTGGAGTCCACAGCAGCAGGGTTAAGTTTGGACCTGGTTTTACCAACTCTGGGCATTCCGCACTCTCCTGTTTTGGAGGCAGAGGCTGTTCTTGTAAGTGAACGTGCTAGAGCACTTGGATGCTCTGTACAGGTGCCACCTTCACTTGGCTTAGGCGCATTCAGACCACACCTTGTTACGCGGTTGTCACACTCAGACGTTGGAGCCAGTCGACTGGAGTCTATCATGTATCAGTTGTTTGACCCTGGGCTTATGTCTCAACATCCCCTGGCCCCCTTTCCTCACTGCTAAATGGGGATGATGACTGTACCTACCACATCAGGTCCTGGAGAGGATTAAATTACTCAGCTCATGTAAAACAATTTCAATCCTGCCTGGCACCTGGTCAGCACTATTCCAAGTGTGAGCCATTTATTTTAATGAGCTGCCTCAACCCTCGTCTATCAGCCCTCTCCAATTTCACTGTAGGTTGTAGCCTCACCAAAGGGGATAATGGGCAAATCCGACCTTGATTGCTATCTCTATTTTAAGGACCAGCATGAATGAATCCAGTCCCTAAAGTGTACAACTGGATTCAGTCCTCACTTTCCCACGTCTCTCTCCACCCTCCTTGTCTGCCACTCACCTGGCACCCCGTCACTCAACTCCACCCACCCACGGTTAGCTCAGCACTCACAGGCGCCATCTTTGGCGTGCCTGGTTCTTGGACGCTGGCTGCCCAGAGACTAGATCAGAGGTCAGATATGCCAAATAGGCAGACACCCGCCCCTGCTGGCTCTCACTGCTCCCGTGGGTTCCTTGTCATGCTCACAGGGACTCACAGATATGCCTTAAAAGTTACCAACCACAAAATCAAACCCACTGCAACCTTATATAGGGTCTCTGACGCCATCAATCTTTAAGGGAGCAGATGGCCCTGCCTTCCTCTCATGGAGTGGCTGGTGAGTCTGAACCTCCAACCCATTGAGCAGCAAGTCCAATGCCTGCCCGTTAGCACCAGCAGGCCTCCTTCCGCCATACTTAGAGCTGCAGCTTTGCTATGACCGGAAAGATACAGAGAGGAAGAGGGCACAGGGAAGGGTCACAGTCAGATGTTTCATGCCCCACAGAGGGACACGGTGGCCCCCCTCTCCCTTGGTCAAGAAGCAGAGGCCTTGGCACCACACCAGCTTGGTAAACAACAAGCCACTCGAGGCTTCCTTAGCATGGGGCACCCAGGTGGGGGTTCTTGGTCTGGTTAGCTCCCGCTGACTAGTCTTCGGCGTTGGTTTGGGATGAACACGGGCTGTGCTTTCTGCAAGTTGACTCCACCTCTAGTTAGAAGTGGCTTCAGTCTTGGAGGGAAGGCCTTTTCTGACCTTTCAGCCTGGATTGCTCACCGGCGAGGACGTCCCTACAAGTGGTTTTGCACCGACTTGACAGACACCCTTTGCAGTATCAGGATGTTTTCATTTGGCTTTGGGATCAGCAGTGGGAACTGAAATGTCAGGTAACTGGCATCTATTCTCCCCCAAACTCCCGGTGAATCGCCCCTCGTCAAAGAAAGTGGAGCTCCAGCACCTGGGAAGTTTTATTTTTAGGATGTGACCCACAAACCGCTTGACCTCACCTGCTGCTGTGATTGCATCCTGCTCCCAGGGCTCCGCCTCTGAACTCTGAAGCCACCCGGCCACCCTTCTGTGGAGGATGGGGCTTCCCATCACAGGCACCCCTGCCCCGTGTCCTTCTGGGGAACGCATGTTGCCCATCGCACACTCTAGTGTGGACAGCGGGGAGGGGACGGCAGCGTGCTGAGTGCTGGCAGCATCTCTTTTCCCACTGGCTGCGTGTTTACACTGGCATCTGTTGTCCTGACCCTTTGCCACAGACTGGAGAGGCTGAGTCGGCTCTTGGAAAAGAGAACCACCACGCTCTCTGAGGCCCCGCGGCCACTTGGGAGGGGGTGGAAGAGAGACAACCCCTCTAGACAAGGCTCTGCTCCCATTTTTGAATCACGGTGTCAAAGGAGACAAACAATTACCCGAGGGTTTTTTGTGAGCCAGCCCCTGTGCTGTATATGCACCTATTCATTTAAACCTGGTGGCATTCCTGTGGAGTCGGGATATTTTTGTTTTCTCTTTGTAGCTGGGACCCTGTGATTCAGAGAGAGGAAGTAACTTCCCCAAGGTTAAGCAGCTATTGAGGGCTGGATGGGCCCAAAGCCTTCCTAGTTCCCAAGCTCTTTCCCACTGCACTGCAGGCAGAGGAGCGGGCCTGGGGAGCAGGCCGTGCCGGGGTTCTCTACTCCGCCCCCCCACCTGAAGATCCTGTCTAAAAAGCAGCCCAGTGCGTCTCTGTCAGCAGAAAGGCCAAATACACGGGCCATGCTCCCAAGACCACTTCACCACTGTTTCCCCCCCGAACATTTCTTGTTGTTTTTGAGAATACACACATCTACCAAGGCAATAGTTTAGTATCTACAAATACAATGTAGGGATAGTAATTGATTGCATTCTTTTTTTTGAGTTGTTGATCGTTGTGATCTGTTCCCCCTTTCTCCCCCTACCTTCCCCTCCTGCTATCACTACTCTCAATATGGGTTCTGAGAGTTTATCTGTCCTGGATTCCCTATGTTTCCAGCTCTTCTCTGTACCAGTGTACACGCTCTGGTCTAGCTGGACTTTTAAGGTAGCTTTGAGTTGTCATGATGATTGTTTGTTCTGGGTCTTTGTTGCCTGATACCTGATCTCAGGGGATATTTTTAATTTAAGGTATAAAGACAATCTCCATGGCCCCGGAATTTTAAATTTGAGAATTTGAAGATCAGTTCTGTCTCCCCCCACATTTTGATCAGGAATCATCGATCAAAATGTTCAATAGTGGGAGCCTGGCACCATTTAGTTCTTTCGATCCCACAGCAAAGGGGCGAAGCAGTTGTTTATGGACTATCTTAGCCACACATTCCGTATCCTCCCCATGTTTTTGACTGTCCTCTCTTGCTCCAGGTGAATAGAGACCGACTGCCACCTGCCAGCTTGTAAGGCCCTGGGGTAGCACATAACAAAGCAGAAGGCAGAACATAACACTAACGTGTTGCTCAGCCAATAACCTGGCCTGGCCTGTGGAACCATGACCCCGAACCTCCAGACCAAGGAATCCAATTTCATGAGGTGCTTGGTTGTACACAAGCAGCCCCAGAAGCGGTTTTCTTTCTTTCTTTCTTTCTTTCTATCTATCTATCTATCTTTCTATCTTTCTATTTTTAGCAGGGGTCCTTATAAATAAGGAACATCACAATTTTTGGCCAATTCAACTTATACACAGCAATTAAGACAATCATTTGCACACCCTACGCTCACTCAATGTGATTTCTCCTTCCCACCTTTTGTTTCCATTTTCAGGCACTATGCATGTATGTTCCATGCCCTTGGAATTTTATGACGCCACACAGCAGATATTTCCTCTGTCAGAGCCAGTCCCTTCTGTGCCCCTCCCTTCATCTGGTTAGGGAATGTGAGGGTGACTTGAGACCCACCAGCCCTTGTGTACCTCATGGCCAGGGGCTGTGGGGCCTATGGTACCCACTGGGGCCCTTCCCCTGCCCCTGGGTCACATGTATAGCTTATTTTTCAAATCTCCATCCCAAAGATAACTGGACAATGTGAAAGCTGACTGTAAACCAGGAACACACGTGGGTGGCTTTGTTCTTTCTTGGTGACCTGTGTCCCAGTGTGAAGCCGCAGAGATTCAGGAAATTCACCCTTCAAAATTAACCCATGTTTCCCTCATTTCCAGCTAAGCCCATTTCCTCCTGTTTTCAATGCAGAGATGAAGAAAATCCCCTTTAGTCATCTTTCCTCTCCGCTTACTGCTCCCAGCCTCTTAAAGTTGCTCTTGGTTTAATTCTGGATGATTTCATCATTTTTGTTGTTCTTTTTTACCATCCTTTCTCCTTTTCCCATATGCTTCCTCGGGGCTGAACTCAAGACAGGATCCAGTGCTATTTTGCTTGGGGTTTAGCTCGTTGGAATGGAGCCTGTGGCTTACTTTGACGCTAAATAGGAAATCCTACCCGGCTTAACCAGGGATGGAGAAAGAATAGAAGAGGCCTGCCCTTGCCCTTCCCGGTGGCGTCTGTCAAATCAGCGTTGAGGTGGCAGGCCGTCTCGGCCAGCACTCTACAGACAGGACTCGATACTCCTCCTTGGTATCTCTATCTGAGTGCCCCGAGCGACTCCCTCAGGCACCCCGGTGGTGCAGGGATTAAGCGCTCAGCCACGAATCAAAAGATCAGCGATTCAAACCAACCCTAGGCTCTCCATCAGAGAAAGATCGGGCAATGTGCTTCCATCAGGAGTATTTCCTTGGAAGCCCTGCGGGCCAGTTCGACTCTGTCCACCAGGGTTGCTGGGAGTTGAAATTGTCTCCATGGGCCTTTGGTTTTCCCCACTCTTCTCCACCGTGGGTGGCCGCTCAGCAACGTAGAATGTAGACCATTGCCTTTGTGTGGCCTATGATAAGCCAGTTGACCTTGATCTCCACCAAGTCCACGGTCCTGAGCCCCAGCTCCTACGCCTCATTCATTCAAGATGTTTGGCTAGGTCCCCAAAGTTTTCGTTACTTTATCTCTTATATATTCCACCACATTCATGAATATATTTGTAGCAAAGGTAAATACCCTTGTACACTTATCCTCAATCAACCCCATAATGTGCATACTCTAGTATAAGCCGACCCGAATATGAACTGAGACACCTAATTTTAACCAAAAAAACTGCATTAAAAATGTGCTGGAAAACTCAGCTTATGCACGAGTATATATTGTATATTTGTGAATAGCTCCCTCTTATACCCATTAAGTGTGGCATGTCAGGCTCCTCCCACCGTTGGTAGAAATGAAGACTTTTCCATTTTTCCTGGCTCTCCCTATGAAGACTTTTTTCTTGATATCCCATAGTAGTGGCCTTTCACGATATTAGTTTGTCCGATTGACTAGTTTTACTTTAGCCATAATGCTCGTCCATGTTCTGAGATGTTTCACAATTCTCTGTCCTTTTGCATACCGTAGTATTCCATTGTGTGTGTGAACTTGTAGTCGATCCATTCTTTTACTGATAGGCATTTAGGTGGTTTCTATCTTTTTACTGTCGCAAATAGTGCCGCGATGAACGTGGCTGTGAAAACCCAGACCTACAGGGTCTCTGATTGCGTTATATAAAAACTTTTCAAGTGAGGACAGACATTGGGGCTCAGACGGATGGTAAGGGCCTGAGCAGGACAACTGGGACATGGCAAAGCCAGGACTAGGAGAGAGCGCACGATTGAGTCCTGTGCGGTCATGTCAGGCCATGAGCTGCACCTTGGAATGTCAGTGGGAGATCCAGGCCAGCCCCTCCATTTTGATAGAGACATTGAGATACAGAGCGAACGCCTTGCCCTTTGACATCAGAGGGCAGCATCGTTGCTAAACACTGAAGCTTGAGGAACCAAGTAGGTTAAAGGGTCTGAGAAGGGCGAAGAGAAAAGCTGAGCAATGACCTATGTTTCCCTTTTTCACTAAGTGCTCGCCACCCTGTTGTTTCGCCGTGGCTGCAGTCGGCAGGTGTACAGTTGTGGAAGCTGCTGGATATGAAACAATGTGCCCAGAGCTGAGTCATTATTTAAGCTGCAGGATTGGATGTTGATCGTGTGGTGCCAGAACTAGATGCTTGTGCCACGCACGCAGGGATGACCAGATGTCAGGGATGTCCAGGCAGGTGCATGTCTGACCCCACATCTCTCTGTGCTTCTCTCTCCTGAAGCACATGTTCAGTTTCTAATAGGCGAGCTGCTTCTCAGTAAGAGGAGAAGCGGACCTGAGTTTGAGAGGCTCCTGAGTACCTGAGCGTATTCAGGTGAACAGGCCCCCAAGGTGGGGACTGGGATTCCAGGAGCCTTGAGTATCTGCCCTGCTATGTTTCCCTCTCGGGGGAGAGAGCACCTTTATCTGCCGCTGAAGGAAGGAACTTGCACATTTGCTCTGTTAGGGAGCTCCCCCCCAACCCCCCCGAATGGGATCGTTTTCCAGTGGTCCCCCTGCTTTTAAAATGAATGGCTGCCCTCCAGACCTACAAAGCGGCCAGAAAGCCGTGGTTTTGGCTACCCCACAGGAAACGCAAAGCCTTTTCCGTTCCTTTGAGCTGTCTGGAAGGGCTGGGCTTGGAACTGTTCATTTAACGGGCAGCAGAAAAGGTTTGTGTAGTTTTGCGCGGGAGGGTGGAGGGGGGACAACCCTTTCCTGGAGGGCTGGGTTGATGCACAACATGAAAAAGTGCCGCCTTGTTGCCTGGCAGTTATGACAGCAAATGAATATACCCGACAGTCTGTTGGCAATCTCCAGGTCTGAAGCTCTGTTTGCTGCACTCTGATTGCTGCCTTCGCTTCCTTTCAGCCTCCCCACCTTCAGTACCACCCTCATCCAAAGGAGCGCGGGGCCGTGCCAGGTTGTGCCAGGCAGGGCTGGGTCCCACAGGACACAGCCGTCCAGCGGGCTATTCTTGTCGGTGTGTATTTGCAAGATGCCTGTTGTTCTCCGTGACTGTTTTTCCCATCAGAAATGCTGGCCGGGCGGGACCCCAGGTGGACACGGTGGTGGTAGGAGAGTTCTGCCCTAGAAAATGTAGCCAGTCCTGAGTGCCTGGACTGAGGGGACCCCAGGGGCTCCTGCCACTGTCCCTGAAGGATTCCTGGGCAGGTGTTGGAACGGGGACAGCCCTCTGCCAGCATAGACTGGCCTGCAGGAGTCCCGCGAGGGTGCCTCTGGGCCCCTGGCCGCTGCTTTCCTTCTCTGTCCTCTGCCCTTCCCTCCTCCCCGTCTCTCTAGGAATTCTAAATGGTGTCAGTCTGAGAAAGTTCCTTTTAGGCCTTGCCCCAGAGCAGTGGCCTCCAGAGGACGATTTCCAGTCACCCAGCAGGAACGTGATCGAGGAGAGACTCCTAGTAAACGTGTCGGTGTCGATTGCCCGCGTGTGCAGCAGCGCTGGTTTCCAAAGCAGGTGGCCAAGTCTGTCTCCAAGGTGTCCCCAGGCGCCTCTGACCTTCCAGCCACTTGGCCAGCGCTTAGCTGGCTGCGCCACCCGGGGCTTCGGTATGCGCACACTGCTGGGCACGCCCGTGTAATGCTTACATGCTATAAACATGCCCCCAGTTCCCAGGCAATTAAAAAGGGCGACAAAAGAAGCCATTATGCAGTTCTTGTTTAAAATTTATTAAACGAATATGCGATTAAATCTGATCTTTAAAAAGAAATTTGGTTTTTTACATCTGATAACAGTGGTGGAAAGGTTCTAACGTCCTCAGGCATTTAGCACAAATCTTTGAACAGTGGAAGAGCTTTCTCTCAAAGAACAGTAGGTTCAAGTGGAATACCGGCACCCCGGGGCTTATGAAAGTCAGGGTCCCGTTCCCCAGCACACCTGTCGCTGCACAAAGGTTTTTGCTAAGTTTCGCTGACCGCAGTTATCCTGGAAACTTGTTCAGAAACTCAGTGAGTGTTTTAAAAACAGACTGCGGGTGGGGAAAGGGTTCAAACACTGGAAACTCCTTGGCATATTTCTCAGCAGATTAGGAAGATGTTGACAATCCCTGCCCTCTGGGCACCGTGCATGGAGTTCGCAATGCCGTCAGAACTGTTAGAAGAGATTTGAGATGCGGCTTAGTCAACGTTTTTTTATTGAACACACAAAATGTATTTATAAAAACCTTCATTCTAAATCTGATCGTCTCTACCCCTCAGTTTTGCTTTTCGTCATAGAAACAGAATCACGTAGTAGATGAGGACCTTTTGGGTGTGACTTCTTAGCATGACAGTTGCGATGCACCCGTGTTGTTACATGCATTGTTCCCTTTTAACAGAGCAGTAGCACAGCAGATGAATGTACCGTTCCTCTGTTCACCAGTTGAGAGACATTGAGATTGTTTCCAGGTTTGGGTTAATATGAAAAAAGCTCCTAAAATCACTTGCAGGTTTCTGCGAGCACATTTTCATTTAACCCAAGTAAACGAAACCGCCAAACACTTTCCATGAGCGTTACAGTTCTGCATTCTTACCAACCCTCTATCAGCCCCACCCGTGTCTATCTAGGCACAAAGGGGCTTCCTGTAAACGTGAGAGTGTGTAATACGTCACACGCACACACACACACACGGTAAGTCAGAAGCGTTGCTGTGAAAGCATAGAAACTGTTTATTAAAAGAAACAAAGCATGAAGCTCTTGTTTCTTGATATGCCCTCCATATGTCTGAGCATGTCTAAGGGCAGTGTCTCCATCTCTCGCCCTTCCCCCAGTGAATTCTGCACCGTAATGCTTCACGCCACAACAAGATGGCCGTTTTGGCATCTCTGAATGGATGCAAATCATACTCATTTTCAAACATTCAAATGCTCTTTGAATTTGGGGAACAAAAAGAAAGTCGCGAGGGAGGGGTTCAGTCCGGGTTGTGGGGGTAGAAAGGGCAAGTTTCCCATCAACACCATTCTCATAGGGCGGCCCTTGCTGCCTTTGAAGAAACAAGCAAGCATCTTGTGATAGAAAACAATTCCGTCACTGTCCCTGCGTTTGTCCTTCCTGGTCCCACTCGCAGCGTGTGTGACACCTCTTCATGGTAGCAGGCCGTGACTCTCTAAGCTGAATTTAACTGACCCAGCAGATCATCCCCTGGAAGCTGTTTTGATTTGGCCTTTTTAATTCTTTTTTAACCACTGAAGGCACCTGGATGAGACCAATCTATTGTTTGCCCTTCGAAAGGTTTGTCGACGTGTAGCAGTGACAGCGGGCAGCATCTTGTATCATGTGTCACACATGTCTCTTGGATTTTCTTTGGACACAATTGCTGCGAAGCGCAGCCGGGCTCCCAGTGAGCCGCCTGTGCTAGCCAGAGGCGAAGGAGTGTCCACCCGGAAGGGAAGCAAAAAGCTATTTGACAACCGTGAACGCTGCTGCTCTTGATTTAGGCCTGTGCCACCGGGCAATAATATCTCAGACGAATTCTCCAAGCTCTGAGGGGTCGGCTGCCCTGCAAGCTACGGCGCCAACGGAAATGTGAGAGGGCCTCTATCAGATACGGAGATATTATTGGCATGGGTTGAGGACCAAAGGCAAAAGCTAATCAGCACTTGACCCTTCAGTGACAATAGGAAGCTTGTTCGAGATGTGGACCTGAAGAGCAGGGCCCGTCTACAGCATGGGGTTCCACAGACACCCAAACCACATAGCATCCTGTCCCACAGACTGCACTGTGGGCAGCACTCAGTGATGCGTGACGTATCGCAAACCAGCACAATACTGTCACCGTTTGTTTGTTTTAAACGACACAGTTCAGGTAGTAGGATGAGAACATGCACCTTTTTGTGAAAGAAAAGTAGCCATCTATTCACTTGGCTGCAAGTGAATCTCTTTGTTGCACCAATAATTTAACCCAGGGTGCCAACTACTAAGAATACGAATGGCATTTTGCACAAGGAGTGTCCAAGACATTGGTGCCAGTGGGCGTCTCCTAGGAGAGGTCAGGGAAGGTGCTGTGAAAAGGGGGGCAGGGGGAGTGATCCGCACCAAAGCCAAGGGCCCGTCAGGTGGGACGGTGGGCCTTCCAGAGAGTATGCATGGTTCGTGCTGACTGGATTGGCGGGTGTCCTGGGAAAGTAGGCAGGGAGGGCTGGAGAGGTTAGGAGGCTCAGTTTTGCCCAGCAGTCCCTCCAGGTGGGAAAGGCCCAAAGGAACGTGAGCTGGTTGAGAACCTCGGAGTGAAGGCTCCAAGACAGGGCTTCGAGCAAGCCAGCTGCTCCAAAGGCAATCTCTTCACCAAGAAAGACTTGCCTTTCCCACTGGCGGCACTTGTCCCTGAAGTCGTCCGTCTGGCAGAGTGAGGTCTGCCACGCTCCTCCCCTCTGGTCATCTGTTAACCAGGCAGCACTGTGCTTTTTTCTCAACCCCTAAATAACAGAGGTCACCGGAGTTGCTTTGCTTTCTCATTCAGTCACTCACACGCATTCATTCCTTTTACAGAGGGTTTTTCAGAAAAGACCTAGGACATGCTGGTCAGCCCTTATTAAAAATGCAGGCAACAAGGCAGGACACGGCTGGCTCATGTCAGCCAGCTGTCCCTGTGTAACCAGAGCAGGCATGTGCCAGAGGGCCTGTGTTAACTGAAGTAGACGCCAGTGTGCGGGATGAGTCCTGGCTCCTGTTTCAACTGTTCCTGCCACCCTCGGGCCGGAAGAAAGCTGCTCATGTTGAAGCTAGAGTTTAAAATGGGATTGTTGCATTCTGTGATGAAAAGATCAAGTTGCTTACACCTCAAAGGGGGAGACTCCTGCGCTCCCGAGCAGGAGGGTTTCTGCTATCCTGGCACTTACTAGGGGCAGTGAGGAGGGGGGATCCTGTCGGTTCTCTGTGCCGGGGAGTCTCGGCTGGTTTCTGCAGAGTCGAGCCCAGAGGGTGAGCAGGGCGCTCACACTGATTTTCACCGCCCAGCCCACCCGGGAGCGAGGTGGCCTACACAGATGGCCGAAACCACGAGGGACCAGCAAAGGCTGGTTTGGATTAATGATCTCAGGTGGATTAATGATGTCAGGCACGAGGGATGACTTTTAAAAAAAAAACATGGAGGTCTGGATTTGTAGTCTTTTTTTGTTTGTTTTGTTTGTTTTTCATTTTCTGTCCTGGGGTGGAAAAAAACACTGGACGCGTAGGCTGGTCCAAACTCCATATCTCTGTTTCCTCTGCCTGCTCCTCCCCGGTGCCATCTGCCAGCTGGGCTGCTGGCCGGCGCGGAGCTCCAGTTTGCTGTGTCAGGCCGGGAAGGTCATGATGGCTGTGGTCGGGGCTGGGAGGGTGAAGTGCATATCTGACGGTGTTTTCTTGCATTTCAGTCTTTCCAAGGAAGTCAAGGGCGAGCGTACCTCTTTAATTCAGTGTGAGTACCTTTTTATTTTTTGGGGGGGACAACATTTTGAGGGATGGGGAAAACAACTCTGGCCAACAATTAAACAGTGTTCTCTGTCTTCTCCGCCACCATTAACCACACTGCCACCCCACCCAGTGTCGCTCTCCCAATGTGATAGTCACGTTTGGGTAATAGCTTTGACTAAAAAGAATACATGCCCTTCCAAGGCGGGCACATTGGGATCAGGGCAGAGGTGTCCTGTTTCAATGAGGATTTCAGGCCTCGGACTCTGCACTGCACTTGCCAGTGGGTTCACAAGATGACAAGCATTCGGTCGCAAAAGCATATTAATTCCCTGCAAAGTCTCAGACTTTCAGACTGGCTTTGGTTGACGCACTGGGTGAGGCTGTGGAGTGGAGGCGGGAAGTGCACATAAATAGAGGGAGATGCTGCCCATCTATCCTGGGGTGGTTAAATATCCCAGCTACACACCACGTTCCCAGTACGGGCTTCCCCCAGGGCAGCCTCGTCCAATTAATTTTAAGTTTGGAAGCTCCACTGGAATGACTGTGAAGTACCTGGGACTGACTGCCTGCTCTCCCCGTGTCCCTCGGCATAGAGTTAACGTGGGCTGCGGGCCCGCAGAAGAGCGAGTGCTGCTAACAGGACTGCACGCAGTCGCGGACATCTACTGTGAAAACTGCAAAACCACCCTGGGCTGGAAATACGTAAGTGCTGAGAATCGGGAGATGCGCAGCTCTGCCAAGGGGATAGTGGAGAATCTCACACGAGGATAGTGTTCTCTCTCTCTCCCTCTTTTCTCCACCCTGGCCACAGGGGACTGGGTTCCAAGAGCAGATCCCAGCACACTCATCAGTCTGCCTTTCCTCGGACACTCCCCTCCTCCCACTCATTGCTCCACACTGCCCCTCAGACACCACCTCCCCGTTGGTTTAGTAAATAATAACAACGCAAAGCATTTGTTGACTGTCACCTACTAAGCATGAATCATTCTATTTACTTTTTCCTAAAGTCCTAGAGATGGGTACCATCCACATTCTTATTTTACTGATGGAGAAGCTGAAAGGGAGAAACTCCGGCTTAGGGAGTCCAGGCTTATCTAGCCTTTAAGAGGCCAAGCCCGGATTGGGAGCAGGCTAGTAGAGCCCAAGCTCTCAACCACTGTGCTTCGATGGCTCCATAACTGCTGCTAGAACACCTACTGGGAGCTCGGCCCTATGCTAGACACCATCACATTGTCTCGTATCGTCAGCCTGCAGAGAGGCACACTTGCGCTCTCCCAATTAGGTCATCATTCCGGCACATCTCCACGCCGTGCCAAACTGTTCAGTCCTTTTGGCGTCTTGGGGGATGAGTCTTTTGTCAGGGCAGGAGTTGGGTAGGACCGGGGCCTGTGACTCTCGCAGCGGGGGTTGATTGGCCCACCTCACCTTGGGGTCAGTGCATGATCATCAGCACTGTCGTCCTTCTGCCTAGTGGTAAAGGAGCGTCTGGACTTGGAGTCAGTTTTCAACAGAAGTGTACCGATAGCACTGTTCCTACTGTTAGTATTTTCTGCCCACCCTGTGATCAGGGAGTATTGACAAACCAGTCTTCCTGTGCCTGAGAGGGAGGACAAGAACCCACTGGCCACCACTCTGGGTGTGATTATCCACAAATTCCTTCTCCTTCTGTTTCTTAGCACCCCTTTTCTGCTTACTACAGAGACCCTCATTCACCCAGGTTTGCTCTCTTCTCCCCCCCCCCAGCTGGGGGCTAATGAGGCAGCAGCTCCCAGGTGTCTTGCACACTCTCCTTTCCCCTCGTGTCCTTTGTGCAATGATTCCTCTCTTGAAGAGAGAGACTCCAGTCAGAACCCCCATCTGGATCGCAGGGCCCCTGAAACGGAGAGCAGGAGGTGCTGGCCCTATGGCTGACTGTGGGGTTCCTTCCTTAGCCAGGGAATGACTGTGTCTATTAGTGGTTTTCAAACGACACGGCAGGGGGTTCTTATGCACCCATCCCGGTGCCTGGAATGGGTCGCCCATCCTGAGTCTGCACACACCTTCGTTCTGTGGGGCTTATCGGCTGGGAGAGCCCACAGTGCTGTCTTTAGAAAGGTAACCTGCCAGGTGGTTTTGCACTGAGTCTTCCCTTGGGAGGCCTGGTAGTTGGGGTGGGTCCTGAGGACTGCCAGCCTTTCCAGCCCAGAGTTCACATGGAACCTGCCTGCCCTGGAAAGAGGCTGTGAGGGAAATGCAGACCCAACACCACACACCTGACACACAAACAGCCAGACCCACAATGGAGCGAAGGCTGTCGGGCTCTCGTTGCTTCTCCTGCCGAGTGCCTTTTCTCAAACACAGGACAGAGACCATTTACTAGCGGAATCAGACCTCGCTGTTCTGCTAGAAACAAGTGGGTGGGGGTGGGGGCAGGGAATGGCACCCAAAGGTGAGGAGGAGGCGGCCCCTGGGTCTGCACCCCAAAGCAGAGACCTGAGGCTTGTGGACACACGCATACTGACTTGACAACCATGTACGGAAGCCCTGCAGCCCCGGGCCGTCTTTCAGGAACTTGCCATGAAGAACATGTCTGCCCCGTTAGGCTTAGCTGTTAGTAGTGGAGACCTGTAGTCAACAAACACACGCAGCCTGTAGTGTGTGTTTGAAAAGGGATAAAGTATTTTGAGAAAAATCCAGCCGGGAAAGCGGGCCGAGGGGTTGGGGCTGGAGGTTGTGATGGTAAGTAAGTAATGTGGTCTGGAAAGACCTTACACTGGGACAAAGGCTCGACCCAGCAGAGCCTCCAGACGTTTCCTTGTGAGACTGAGGGGTCTCGTGTCGCCCCTAGCTTCTGTGGTGAGCAAAGGGGACATGAGTCCGTGAGTGGTCTAGATGTTCTCTCCGTGAGTCTGGGTGAAGCCGGGACCAAACCTCTGCCCGCCTGCCCCCCACCGTTGTGTCTATGCACAGCGTCAGCTGCTTCGTCGTTGGTGGCTCATGAGTTCTCTCCTCTCTCTCGTCTAGGAGCATGCCTTTGAAAGCAGCCAGAAGTATAAAGAAGGCAAATACATCATTGAATTAGCACACATGATCAAGGACAACGGCTGGGACTGATGGAAGAAGTTCCCCCCCACCCAGTATCCACGTGAATGCCATCCAACTGAACATTCTGCCCGAGCGCGAGAGAGTGACTGAACACTTGGTTCTATCCATTTAGGAGCCATCTGGGGCAGCTCCCACCCTGACAACATCTTTCTGGTGACCGGCCTCTAAATCGCTGTCTCTGTCTCTTTGCTTTGTATCTGTCTGTGAGTTGATCCTGGCTTCTCTCACCGTTCTAGTGTTGGCTAAAACAACCACAAAAGGAACAGATGCCCAATGCGTGGCGGCAGCCCACCTTGATAGGGGCCCGGGGCCCATGCAAGAGCTGCCAGATGGCCTCTGGTTGGGTGCACAGTGGCACAGGGATGAGAGGAAGGAGGGATGGGGGAACCTGGCTAGTGGGTAAGTCTGGGGGGTGGGGGCGGCAGAAGGGACAACGGTGTGCTGCTCCTAGAGACCTGCTAATGTAGGCTTGAAATAATCAACTTGTCTAAAAGGACAAAGGAAAAAAAGTACCTCATGGCTGCATTCTCTCTGATCAGAAGCTTTTGTCCTGGACACTGAATGTGCCAGGTTAGCAATGAGCACAGGCAGTGGCCCCATTTCTAACTAGCGATGGGGCGAGACCCTGGTTCTCTTGGGTTGAGTTGGGTCGGGGAAGGTGTTGCCGGCAGCATTCAATAACTGGGCAGAGCCCAGATGGGTTTTAATGACACCGAAGCCTGGGGGTTCTCTTCTTTGCCTCCTCAGCCTCTGTATGTGAGGGGAAAGGGGTTGCCCTTTGCTTAGGGCTCGAGATCCAAAGATCCCAAAGGCTCTGACGAACAAACCAAGTAAAATCGGTAATTTAAGGAGAGCGGGACCCGGCATGGCTCAGCAGTTGGACCCGAAAATGGAACAGTACAGCCAGTTAGCCATTCTGCCTCCCTGGCCCTTATTAAAGAGCCGCGTGGCCCGGAACCCAGGAATGGGGCATGTGGGCAGTGCCTGGCAATCATTAGAGCGGAGGCATTGCAGGTTAGGGGTAGCTTTCTTCGGGTGTGTGTTGGCTTCGGGGGATCAGCAGTTCTTTTGTACAGGGAGTGGGGGGTTTCCCCTCTATTTCCATCCATGTAGACCGTGGGCGGCTTTGTGCCAGTGCTTGCCCAGCACGTGGAATCTTTACGCCCTGAGTTGTTCTCCGTGGACTTGACTGTCTCGTGGGGAGAGAAATCCCCTGTCGAGGTGGCCCAGCAGAGGGCTCACCCTTCCTATTATCCACCCATCCTTCACCTCCCCACCCAAACCTCATGGCAGTGCAACAGTGCAGCGGCGTGCAGCACAAGTCCCTGTAGGGTTACCTCTGCCCAACACTGAGAAGTCTGGCCAGTACAGGGTGCATGGCCTGAGAGCCACTTCAGTGAGTTGATTTCATTTTTCATGCAGAAAATATTATTGTTAATATGTGTATCATCAGCATCTCATTCTCCAAGCAAACTGATCTTTAAGGAAAATTTCCTGTAAAAAGTTGCAGAAGACTAAGTCGACGGAGCCGAGGATCTGTGACGTTGGTTAACTAGGAGGGAAGCAGCCAGCCCAGGAGTTTCTCATTAATGCCCCTGAAGCAGTACCAAACGTCCCCAGGGACGGGGCCTGTGCTGGAAATGCCTTTTGGTGTCTCCGTACTGATTGCAGAGTGGAAGAGCCGGGACAGGCAAGGCGCTGGCCAGCTGGAGGTGGAGGGCAGGCCGGTCCGCAGAATGGATGGTTAGAAAGAACGCAGCGGCGGAGCCCCAGGCCTCTGCTGAACCACAAAAAGGACTCTTAGGAATGGATTCTCCCCACCCCCACCACAAAGACTTATTGCCCAGTTCCTCCTGTGCCTTAGCTGCTCTGGAGATTGAGTGAGTAAGCTGTCCTACCCATTTTGCCGACAGCTAGCCTGAGATTCAAAAGAAGTATTGTGCTTCTGCATCCAGAGTAAAATTTCTCCTGGCTCCCAGGCCCCGAGCTCTCAGCAGAGACCGTTTTCAGTTTGCACATTCCTGAGCTGGCTGCCAACACACATGCCATGGGTTTCCTCCTCTCTCTGCTGAAGGAAGTTGCTTTGTTTATGAATTTTGATTAGCTCCTTTGCTCAAGGGAAGTCCAGACTGTTTAAAAAATTTTTAAATGGAGGTTCAGTGAAGTGACAAATAGATGTCGGGCAAGGGGTGCCCTAGACTTATGAAGTGACCAAGGAGACCAGTGTGGGCTGGAGCCCTGGCCGTCGCAGGATCACACCCCGCTTTGGGTATTACTCAGTCTCAGTTGAGCATCCACGGAAACACGGTGCCATACTTGGTATGAGAGATCTGGTGTTTTCCCGAAATTCCAAGAAAGGAAAATCCATTAGGCTGTCCCCATGTGTCAGTGAAACCAGAAGTGCTCTTTGTAACGTTGGCTCCGTTCATGGCGTGTCTGTCTAGCGCATGTCTCGCAGTACAGGAGAGGCCGCAGCGGAGCAGTGGAGATGCCTCACCTCACGGCCTCAGGCTGCCCATTCTTTAATTTAATTAATTTAGTTCCTCACCAAATTATCAACTCAGAGCATAACCAAAGACCTCACCCATTCACCCAGGTTGGTTCAGGGAATTGGAGTTTGCTGGGCAGAGCGTCAGGAAAACAGGAAAGGGCGAAGCTGCCTTTACTTTAAATGGAGTATGGCCTTGGCCCCAGTGGGTTACATCCAGATCCCCCCCCTCCCCTCTGGCTGCTGGTGGGTTAATTTGTCGTGAATCAGATAATAGCCAAACTTGATGCCACGGGCTCTCAACGAGGCCTGACCAGGTACCGCCCCAGCTCCTGTCACAGTAGCATCATGCAGTCAGTTCGCACTGGTGGACCAGTGTGTGCAAAAGAGGTGTCCCCTTTATAAAAAGATTTCCAAGTGGAGATATATATATATATATATAAAGAAATGGTCACTTGTGAAATATACTTTTGTAAATAATATTTAATTTTTTAAATAATATATTTGGTGCTGTTTTCTCAGATCCCCTGAGAGCACTTTTCGTTTGTAAATTCTGTGGTTTCCGCCGCATTTCTTGTAGTATATTTTAAGGGAAACATTGATCACCGACGTACTTTTATTTTTTAAACGCGTCTGCCTGCATTTCTCCCCAGTGGAACAGACCCTGCGGGGACGTTAGCCACGTGGCCCCAGAATGGGCTAGAAAAACAACTAAATAATGATGTAAACGCAGCAACAACTTTGTTGGGAGAATTTCCAGGTCATTGCAATGTGTGTGTGTGTGCGTGCTTGTACACGCGCACATGCGCACAGATGCTTGGGATTGTGCCCCCTGTTTTCCTTTTTATTGGGGACACTACTGTTTACACCTCAGGCTCATGAGGTTGTCCTCCGCTGGCTGCCTGGCTGTGTTGTTTCTGAGTGGACCAACAGCACAGACGACAAGGTTTTTGTTTTCCTGAGCAGGGAGCTGGTGCAGTGCATCCACCCTTTCTCTCTCTGTGCTCAACTTCCATACGCCGCAGAGGAAATGTGTTGTTAGGAAGATCCAGCAGTCCGATCCGCTTCTCGCTGAGATGTGAGTGTGGTAATCATGTATCCCAGAGTGCCGGTAATTTCAGAAGCCATGTCATGTTAAACTTTTAACTGGTTTGGGTTGAAAGATCATTAATAAAAAAAGACAGCCCTGATAGGTAAACAGCTTCTTTTTGTTTGTTTGTTTTGGTTGGCTTTTTAAGGTTAGATCGCACGGGTTCAGGAAGCGGCTGGGATGAACACAATCCCGGTTCACATTTTATTGACTAGGCTGTGCCCCATACGAGAACCTGTGCTCGTGGTCTAGGTCGAAGAAAGCAATGTTCAGTTTCTCAAGTGAAAATAGTGTCCTGAAATTTACCAATAGTGAAAGGTAAAACCAAGAAGACCCAAGCTCGTCCCGTGTCACCGGCTCCTGTTGCCCCATGTTCTGTATGGCGTCAACCCTCAGACTGTCTTTCGAGACAGAATCCATTGATGCTTGTGTTTACAAATTGTGATGGTTGGGTTCAGGTCGCTTTTTTTTTGTTTTGCATTTTTCAGATCACTCTGCTTCAATAATGAAGATAATTTGTCTTCGACTTGTATTTGTACATAGTGATTCAGTGTCAGAGAAAGTACATGGTTTCTGTCCTATTTGCAATCTGTGTTGGTGCTCATTTGAGAAAATAAAGTTTTCAAATATTAACTCTTCGGAGGACCTGGCTGTCAGCATTGGCTCCGCCTGTTTTATTTACTTTGCTGTTTAACATTTAAAGTGTCTGCCGGAGGTCACCCGGTCTAACCTGGGTCATAGGACTGTCACTTGAAACCCCGATGGCTTATTTTCCAACTGACAGACAAGCCCTTTAATGCTCCCCAAAACAGGCATCTTCTTCACCAGTAAATGCCCTCCTTATTTTAGCAATCAAAACTCCTCCAGTGACTCTTCCCCACTTCTGTTAAGCTCTGTATCCTGCAAGTTTATTCTTACATCAGCGTCTTTTGTGGAGACAGGCTTGCAATGAGTGTGGGGTGGCGGAAGAAGTGCAAGACAAAAGAGAGCGATGCCCCCGGGCAGCCCATGGCATTTCAACCCCCTCTCCGTTGGAAAGCCGGCCAATCGAAAAGGAACACCAAAGAATTGATGCTTTCGAACATGGCTTGATGAAGAATATCGAATAAGCCACGGACTGCCAGAAGATGAAGAAATCTGCCTTTGAAGAAGTCTACCCTTCATCTTAATCACTTTGGACAGGTCAGCAAAACGGAGGAAGATTGTCGGCAAGATGGATGGACGTAGTGACTGCAAAGATGGGCGCCAACCGAGTCTGAGGGCGGTGCAGGGCCGGGCAGCGTTGGCTTCTGCTCTCGGTATGCAGAGCTGTTGCCTAAATGAAAACCATCATCTCCAAGCAATTGGCTGGCCAAGGGAGAAGGATGCCCACCCACAGTTACAATCTTACCATGCATGCTTTCACTAACGTTTGTGTGACAAGTACCTTGAACATCGTTCCCGTGCCATATTACATGCATGGATTACATGTCAAGACAGTATTTGACATACTTACCAGCTGTACCTGACCGCCAACATACAAAGTCAATGAAATTGGATGCAGATACGCTTGGTCCTGGCACAGGTTCGGGATGGGGCTGCCTGTAGACATTGACAACAACAAAGTGCTGCCCTGTCCTGTGTGTGATCCTCACTCACTCACTCACCGTTTGACCCACGTGCTGCCACTCCACCTCACTGAGGATCTCCCACCTCCGTGCTGCCCACCCCCTGGCCGTGTCATCCATCCAGATGTCCTTCGCGATGGGTCCCTCTGGGTGGCGTGTCCAGAGCACGGGGCAGTGTTTGGTTCAGATCCACAGGTTTCCATGCACTTCTTTTCGGAGGCCTTTCTCCCAGGCGGTCATGCTCTGGGACGCGGCTCTGGACTCGGTCCACCATGGAGGACTCTTCTGGCATCTGCAGTGCCAGTGCTTCCAGCATCAAAGCAAAATGCCAGTCGCCACCATGTGACCACGGGGGTGGGAAGGCAGGAATCTTTAACTCCAGGCTCAGTCTCTGCAGGGAAACAAATAGTTGATCAATTCTGACTCACAACGCCCCTCGGGGACAGCAGAGCCACCCCTGGGGCTGTAAAACTTTGAGCAGAAAGTCTTCATTTCCCAAGGAGCAACAGGAGGTTTTGGACGGCGCCTAATTCACAACAAACCATACCTCCAGGCCTCTTTCCTGGGAGGGAAGACAGCTTCCAGATCTCCCATCTCATTTTAGAGTAGTGGCTCCCTCAGTAGTTTTGTCTCCACGGGTTGGATTTTCCTGATCTTTGATTCAGACCCTCACCCGCCTCTGTGGTAGGTGAACGTCCCTAAGTTAACGCCAGGGTGGAAGCAGCTCTGCTACCCAGAGAGCTGGAGGTTTGCAAGTGGAGGCCCCGTATGCATTCCGTGACGGTAGGATGCAACATTCTGCCCCTCTCCCGGCTGCCCATAGAGCTCTGCAATGGAGACGTGGCTCTCTTTTAAAAATATGCTAAACTGGAAGCAAACAGTTTTGAAGCTGTGAAGCATTAACTCTCACCTTTCGGTAGGCAAGCTGAGCATCCTCTCCCGTGGAAGAGAATATGGAACATATGCCCGTGTTCACGAGTCTTCCCCCATCCTGAGGCTGCTTTCTGCGTGTAGTCCAGCTGCTCAGATTGGCATACAGCTCGAAGGACAGTGAAAGGATACAGCCCTCCACACACCTTTCCTCTCCTGATCTCCTGTTCAGATGGCGGCCTCTTGGTCTGGGTCCATGTTCTGCATGGGGTTTCTGGAATTCCCACTCTTCTCAATGTTAACTATAGTTTATGACACACGCAGTTGAACAGAGTTGCATACCCAATAAAACACAACCAAGCCTCTTTCTAGCATTCTCTGCTTTCAGCCAGGACCTGATAGCAGCAGTGATATCCCTCATTCCATGTCTCCTGAATCTGGCTGTTTTACAAGCCTCATTTCTATAAAGTTTCTTGGGTACTGAACCTGCCCATCGACACCACTGAAGACCTGGTGACCTGGTTCCTTAAGAATACAGCCTACAAAGTTGTAGCAAGTATTTCTAATCTTACATGAGGTCACCAAGAGTTGGAATCAATTCAATAGCAACAGATTATCTTATCTCCCCCAAAATAGAAAACCCCTTTCCTGATTCCAACAATTCTTGCTATCTGGCGCAGCCGCCTCGTATTTGTCCCGCAGGGGATTCTCGTCTTCATGTGACCTGTTTGCTTCAGTGGCTGTTCCTGTTGTCAGTTTGCCTTTTGCCTACAAGGAAGGGGGGTGGGAGGTGCAGGATATGGATAGGTGGTAGCCAATCTTAAACCAGAAATCCTTGGGCACACCTCTTCCAAGCATTTACACCCCACAGTGGCACTCTGGGAGATCAGTCTGGGACACCCTGTGTTGGGGTGATTGCCCGCATGACCTAACATGATTTTTGCAATAAGGTGTTCATTTGTGTAATGAGATACTTAGGTCATCCTAGGGATCATCCGCTCCGTGGGAAAGCAGTGACATGCGGATCATTCCCATTTCGTGGATGACAAAACTCCGGCTATGCAGGGTTTTACCGCTAGAGATAGGATCAGGGTGCAGACGCAAGTCTGTGACTTCAAAGCGTATGCTTTTCCCCGTCTCCATGTTCCAAATATCAACCTCCATCCTCCTCCAGCACTTAGTTTTCTGTGGCTTCACGTGACACTTCACAGGTAAATCCGCCCACTTTGGTTTTTAATAAGGGAAGGTTCACGAAAAGTGGAAACAACCTGAATGCCTGTGAACAGAAGAATGGATAAACTGGTGTGTACATAACAATGGACTATTAGCTGTAAAGTCAGATACATGCTACAATATGCCTGAACCTTGAACACATGTGTAATGAAGAACCAAAAGGACAGCTATTGCAGGACGTGACTCAATATCGAGACTAGCCTAATGTTCAGAGACCAGTTGAGTAGAGCTTAGCAGGACAGGAGGGAAGGGAGAAGTCACTTAGGCGCTGGGTTCCCGTGTGCTGGAAAATTTGACAACCGGTAACAGCGATGGTTGTACAACATGACACATGTTAATTGATGGTGCTGAATTGTTCTTGTGAGAAACATTAACTTGGCGAATGTGCAGTATGCATTTTTACAACCACCAAAAAATTAGGGCTCAGGGAATAAAAATTAGAAAATTTATATTAAAGAGCTACAAGAGCCAGTATTCATTCCACAAGCTGGGCTTTTTTTGTTATTTTTAATACTCTCATGAATTACATATGTAATCCTTGGCCCTTTTCATTAGTTCCCACCCACTGCCATTGAGTCCATTCTGACTCACAGTGACCCTACAGGACCAAATTAAACTGCACCATAAGGTTTCTGAGGCTCGGAATCTTCGGGGGAGTAGATAGCCTCACTGTTCTCCTATAGAGCAGCTACTAGGTTTAAACCACCGACCTTCTGGTTAGCAGCCCAACGCTTGCTTCACTGCCCCACTGGATCTCCTTTCCATTGACAGCAGATGCTTCACAAATGCTGGACCGACATTAAATTAGTGTGGCAGTGAAGACAGCAGCTTGTTTTCATCGTATTTAAGACATTCGATGCTGAAAAGCGAAGCGTGTGACATGTTTCCTACCTAAATGATTACACCATTTTCAATCAATTTATTATTTGCAATTTTCACAAGCATCTTTTTATTTTTACATTGTGTAAGAGACGAGCCCAGGAGCAGGGAGTCAGCAGTCTTCCGTGCAGAGGGAGGACAAAATGCTTTCGCTTGGCCCCCCTCTGCCGGCCAGGACCCTCCTCACAGCGGACCCTCACAGCAGCTGCTTTCTAACAACAATGGTGTATGTCCTTGAGCAGCGCACAGGGCAGACCTGGAAAGCAGAGCCTGGGCTCAAATATTGGCTTCATACATAATGTATACACTCGTGCAGAAGCTGAGTTTTTCAGCACATTTTAAATAGTTTGGTGGTAAAATTGGGTGCCTTGGCTGATATTCAGGTTGGCTTATACTTGAGTATCTACAGTGTGTGTGTGTGTGTGTATAATATATATCTATGTATATAGATATATTTGATTTAACCCAGGGCCTGGCACATGGTAAGGAGTCAATATTAATCAGATTAATTAGATTTCACAAATCCATTTAAAATTGGGAATGAGGACTATTTGTTCTTTCTGTGGATTATTGTAGTATTCACAACAACCTTCTGATGTGAACACTGCCCGTTTGGGAGCACTTTCCCCGTAAGCATAAATAACAGGACCAACTGAAGTGAGGAGCTGTGTGTTTAGCTCTCATTCTGATTTTAAAACGCATGTCCTACCTGCTGGTTCAACTCACTATTCAGGAAACGGTGATGTCTGTCATACAAGAGCCTTCCTGCAGATCTGACACATCCAAGTGCTGTGGCTATTTCATTCTCTTATATTTTCTTCTGTCGCCCCCCCCCCCCCCCCGCTAAGATGGAAACCCTGACTTCTCAAACATTTGCTACATGGAGCTTAGACCTGAGTTGTGCTACACCTTCAGTCCACAGGGTTCCGGGTGCTGATTACAGTGCTATGATTTTACATCTTGGCAGGGGGTTGGGGTGATGGGGGGGGCAGCAGTTACTTTCAGTTGTTCAGACTGATTAAAGAGATAAAATTCCAAAAGCCCGCTCACGTAGAAACAGGTAACGTTCCTGAACACCTGTCACATGTTGCTGGGGTCCAACATGAGCTCCCCAAGGTTAGCTCGGAGCAGCAAAGGGTAGTGCAGCGGGTCATGCCACGTGAGTGTATTTCTCTTCCCCCAGTGATCTGGGGTCATTTAATGAGAAGTTGGAATTGAATTTTTCAAAACAGTAAATTATTTGAGAGTTAGGAGAGAATGATGGGGGAACATTTATTTTGAATAGAAATAATTGGAAAGGTTTACCCCACGCTCATGAGGTCATCAATGAGCAGGGTCAAGTGCAGAGAAAATGTTGCCTTTGGAGCTGCACGGGGTGGTTTGAAGCCTGACTGCCAGGCAGCTAGTCTGCACACCGAGGAAGTTGCTGCAGTTCTCAGGATTGTGTGCAATACGTGCTTGGAGAATTCGTGAAATAAGCCATGAAGTGCCGAAGACAGTGCTCCACACAAGTAGACCTTAGCCCGTGCTACTTGTTCTCCTTGTTGGACGATTGGAACTCACTGGGATGGGCGCCATGCCTAACCTCATCGCGTCCACTCTGGGTAAGCAGCAGGATGGAACTTGAATTCGGGTACCTGGGCAGTCAGCCTAGCAAGTACTTCCCTGCAGTACTTGGCTTGCTTCTGGTTTTACTCTTAGAGGAGAGTGTGTTGTCTGTGGAAGGAAAAAGGGATGGCATCAACTAGAAAAACAACCTTCACCTTAGGATCGTGTTTGAGATTTTGATGGTACCATCTCCAGTGGTCTTCAGTCAAGCTAAACTTGCTCACTGCACTCCAGCCTGTGTGTGGGCCCAGTGGTGGAGCGGACATCGACAACCCTGAGACACCCCTCCTGGCTGCTGTCAGCTCTGAGTGGTTTCAGAATGAGCAACCAAGCAGTCGAGTCAAGGATGTTTTATTTAAGGCTTTAATGTTGGACTCTCTTGGGGAAATTTTTGGTTTCCTATTCCCAGAAGCAGGAGTGCTTCCACAAAACTTTCTTGAAATTTAGTACTGTGTATGCTTGTTTGTTTTCCTCCCTGCCACATCCTCTGAGTCACCTGAACAGAGTTAAAACACCCCTTCACCAAGGGAACGGACACTTGGAGCTGTTGTCCATTGGGCGGGTATTTTCTGTACAGAGCCGGCACGTTGCTGAAAATTGGGACCAAAGGTTGACAATGCTGCTGACACAATCCTGTGCCAAACACGCCAACTTTACTCCCCGGACCGCTGCTGATGAGACAGAGCCTTGCTTTCCCTTTGTCCGGGCCCCAGCCCTTATTTCAACAGCAATTGGAAGTACAGCACCCACATCTCCTGGAGGCACGCAGGCTTGAAGTTGTTTCCATAGTGACAGATACCCAAGGCTCAGGTTCCATTTCGTTTTAGATCTCAATGATATTATAAAAGAAATCATTTACCAGCATGAATGCTGGCAGCCATCTGAGAGGACAGAGAATGGAAATGACTGACCTTCTGGGGCGCTAGCTGCAGGATGGCCCTCTGTGAATTGTTTTTAACAGGGTGAGGTGGGCAGTGTTAGGTAGCCAAGATCAGAGTCCCACTGAGAAAACGAGTTTGGATCTGTGTGTCCAATGCAGCCGAGAGTCCATCTTGCCTTGGGCAGACCCAGGCCTCATCTGAGGTAGACTTGCCTACCGAAAACGGCGAGGTAAGGGAGGCATCTCTCGGCATGAGAAGGCTCCCAAAGAACTTGCTGCCAGTAGGCTGGAGACCATCAGGCACATGGATGCTAAATCCAAGAGTCAGTTAAATCCTGGAGTCAGGTTCATGGAGCCCTGGTGGGGTCATGGTTAAAGTGTTGGGCTGTGATCCACATGCCTGGCAGTTTGAAGCCACCAGCAGGCTTCTGGGCTTTCTACTCCGGTAAACACAGTTACAGTCTCTGAAACTAACAGGGGCTCACTCTGAGTCAACATTGCTTTGATGGCAATGAGTTGTTTGTTTGTTTGTTTGTTATCTCACTTATCTCTGAGATAAGGCACATAGAACATCCAGACAGAGTGAGCACATGATTGGTGTGTCAGTCTGGGTACGTTAGAGAAACCAATCCACAGAAACTCATATGTATAAGAGAGAATTTTATATAAAAGGTAAGTGTACAGTAAGAAAACATCCTAACCCAGTGCTGCCCAAGCCCATAAGTCCAATATTAACCCATATGTCTGACCCTGATCTACAGAGTCCTCCTCAATCTCACGAAACACATGCAATGATGCCGACTGCAGGAGGATAGCCGAATCAGTGAGTGTGTAAGTATCGCAGTGCAGGCAGGGATCCGCACACGGTTGCATTGGGGCAGGTCCATGCGGCTTCTTCTTGGGGATGTCTTGCAGGAAGTGAGCCTTGCCAGCTGAAGCAGGGAACTGGTTAAGGCAGCTGCACCCTGGTCCAACCATCAGAAAGCAAGAGCCGAGAAATAGAAAGGCGAGGCTCACTGAGTCATTTATCCCTCCGCCCTTCAATTAACCCACATGTGTTTATTGGCCAGGTTGGCACAATAAGCCTTAACTCTCTCTGTTGGCAACACAGAAGTATTCATCATTATGTCTGGGATTTCTGTTCTTCTCAAGGCTAGTCATAGTTTGTTACGGTCCACACAGTCGAATGTCTTAGCCTAGTCAATAAAACATAAGTAAACATCTTGCTGGTATATTTTGCTTTCAGCCAAGGTCCATTTGATTTCAGCAATGATGAATCTTTCCCCACATCCTCTCCTGAATCTGGCCTGAACTTCTGACAATTCCCTATTAATGAAATAGTGCAATCACTGTTGGATAATCTTCAGTCAAATTTTACTTTCATGTGCTGTTAATGATATTGTTCTATAATGTGAGCATTACTGTTGGTAGAGTTCTTCAATTTTCTCTTATGTAGCTTTAGTGGTTGCTGCATAAATTTGCATAATAATTGTATTGACTGAATTCCCTTGAATGAGGAGAGACAGCATTGTGCTTCGAGGCAGATCTTTAAACGTCCTTTCTGGCAACGAATGCAGTGCCATTCCTCTTGATGGTGTCATTCCCAGCAAGGTAGACCAAGTGATTTTAAAATTCAAATGGCAGATACAAGTTCATTTCAGCTCACCAATACCTACGATATCGATCCTTATGTGTTCCGCTTCATTTTTGACAACTCCCAATATTTGTAGTTTCATACTTTGCATATTCCAAGTTCGGATTATTAATAGACTTGTACGGTGGTTTCTTTCATTCTGCGTTGTCCCCATAAGCACCTGAAGGTCCTGAAAGGCTTCCCTCCCCAGGTTTCACTCTCTCCCCATCATGATGGTCAGCTTTACTTTGAGAAGCCTGCAGCTCCGACCTGAGGGACCCATCCTCTGGCATGATGTCTGACTGTGTGAGTCTGGGGACTTTAGAGAAGTCCACAGAAACTCATATGTATAAGAGAGAGTTTTATGTAAAGGTTAAGTGCACATCAAGAAAACATCCCAACGCAGTGCTGCCCAAGCCCACAAGTCCAACATGAGCCCATATGTCTGACAACAATCCACAAAGTCCTCTTCCATCTCACAAAACACATGCAATGACGCTGACTGCAGGAGGAAAACTGAATCAGTGAATGTGTAAGCATCTTAGCACTGGCAGGGGTCTCCACACGGGTGCTCCAGCACCCAGAGCTGCATCGGGGTAGGTCCATGTGGCTTCTTCTTAGGGATGTCTCACAGGAAGTGAGCCTTGCCAGCTGAAGCAGGGAACTGGCTAAGGCAGCTGCACCCTGGTCTGACCATCAGAGAGCAAGAGACCCGAGAACCAGAAAGGCGAGGCTCCACTGAGCCATTTATTCCTCCACCCTTCAATTAACCCCACATGTGTTTATCGGCCAGGTTGGCACAATGAACTTTAACTATCTCCCTGGAAATGTCGTGCTTCTATTCCTTAGGCCTTGAGGCTATGCATAAGGTTTTCAGTGACTAATTCCTCTGACGTGGACAGTATCCTTCTCTAGTCTTGTCTTAGTCTGGGAGCTCCACTGAAATCGGTTGCCTCTCAGATGGCTGCTCATAGGCTTCAGAGTGCTCAGTTGCGGTCCACCAGACTAAGATGTGAAGCATTGTCTGTGTGGACGTGCCAGTTGCTATGAAGGTGCCCTGAGGCTAGGGTCCTAATCCCTCAGGCCTACCCGTCACTTTTGTTCCTCTGCAATGGGCATCCCTCGGTCCTCTGCATGGGATGCTACTACATGCCTGGATATAGTTATGGCACATGTCAATACATATGCAGAACTACCCCCTGCCAAACATATATGTTCACATGGCGCTCCCATGGATCCTCCCATGCCTGTTCCGCATACACATCCAGCCACGTAACCTCTCATAAATTATTGTTTGCTATTACTGTTAGTGCTGGGCTGTGTGTGTAATTTGCCTTGGTTGCCTTTTACTCTGGTTTACACCCCAGGCCCTGCCTCGGTCCTGTTCTGCTGACCTCGCGCTTAGTGTGCATGCTTTTCTCGTCACTCGTTAAACATGTCTCCTATCTAGTTCGTGATTCCGCCCCCTCTCCTTCCCATCCCTGTTAGCCATCGGGAATAGCTCTTTCTGTGCGTAAACGCTTTCTTGACTCTATAATGGTGGCCTCATCCAATATTTGCCCTCTTGTGATTGACTTACTTCACTTAGCATGATGTCATGTCTTCCAGGTTCATGCGGGGTGTGAGACGTTAGGTGGACTCATGGTTATGCTTTGAGGTTGCATAGTATCTCACTGTGTGTGGGTACGGCCCTTCGTTTCTCTCGTGATCGCTGACGGACACTTAGGTGGTTTCCATCTTTTTGCTCTTGGGAGTGATGTGTACAAACATGTACACATATCGATTCATGTCACCATTCTTATTTCTCGAGGATATGTACTCAGTAACGGGAGTGCCGGATTAAACGGTACTTCCATTTCTAACTTTTAAAAGGGCGGCACACCATTTTCACGGTGGTCAGCTCATTCTCGAAGACCATCAGTAATATGCAAACGTGAGAAACTCACCATCACTGGTTGATTCTGTTTTTAAGTCCTTGCTATTATTGCAGAGTGAGATGCTCTCTCCCTTGTTTTGGTTTGCATCTCTCTCACGGCTAATGAGCCTGAGCATCTCATTATGTGTTTGTCGCCGGCTGAATGTCTTCTTTGGGGAAGTGTCTGTTCATTCATCCTTTGCCCATTTTTAATTGGATTGTTTGTCTTTTTGTTGTTGAGGTGCTGAAATTTTCTAGAAATTTTAGAGATTCGTCTCCTGTCAGCTATGTTGTTGCTAAAAATGATTTTACACTCTGTAGGTTATCTTTTTATTCTTTTGGAGAAATCTTCAAATGAGCATAAGTAGCTAATTTTCAGGAGGTTCCAGTTGTCTAGCTTATCTTCAGCTATTTGTAAACTTTTAGTTATATCTGAGAGACTATGCCACAAATTAGGGACCATAAATTTGCTCCCATTTTTTCTTCTATGATCTTTATAGTTCTAATTTTTACATTTCTAAGTATTAGACTTTTAAATTTAGCAATTCTTTCTAGAACGTTTTTTTAATTAAATACTTTTATTGGGGGCTCTTACAGCTCTTATCATAATCCATACATTCATTCATTGTTTCAAGCACATTTGTATATATGTTGCTACCATCATTTTCAAAGCATTCTCTTTCTACTTGAGCCCTTGGTAGCAGCTCCTCATTTTCTCCCCCCCTCCCCCACTCTCCCTCCCTCATGAACCCTTAATAAGTTATAGATTATTATTATTTTTTATTTCAACCATTTTATTGGGGCTCATACAATTCTTATCACAATCCATACATACATCAATTGTATAAAGCTCATTTGTACATTCGTTACCCTCATCATTCTCAAAACACTCACTCTCCACGTAAGCCCCTGGCATTAGCTCTTCATTTCTTTCCCCTCCCTCCCTGCTCCCCTTCCCTTATGAACCATTGATAATTTTTTTGAACCCTTGATAATTTATAAATTATTATTTTGTCATATCTTACACTGTCTGATGTCTCCCCTCACCCACTTTTCTGTTGTCTGTCCCCCAGGGAAGAGGTTATATATAGATCCTTGTCATTGGTTCCCCCTCTCCACTGCACCCTCCCTACGCCCTCCCAGTATTGCCACTCTCACCACTGGTCCTGAAGGGATCAACCATTCTGGATTCCCTGTGTTTCTAGTTCCTATCTGTACCAGTGTGCATCCCCTGGTGTAGCCAGATTTGTAAGGTAGAATTGGGATCATGATAGTGGGGTGGGAGGGGGGAGGAAGCATTTAGGAAGTAGAGGAAAATTGTATGTTTCATTGTTGCTACAAGGCACGCTGACTGACTTGTCTCCTCCCAGTGATCTTTGCCTACAGATGGGCTTTGGGTCTCCACCCCGCACGCCCCCTCATTTACATTGATGTGACTTTTTGTTCTTTGATGCCTGATACCTGATCCCATCGACACCTCATGATCACACAGGCTGGTGTGCTTCTTCTATGTGTGCTTTGGTGCTTCTGAGTTAGATGGCCCCAAGCCTTTAAGACCCCTGACGCTGTATCTTTTGATAGCTGGGCACCATCAGCTTTATTCACCACATTTGCTTATGTACCCGTTTTGTCTTCAGTGATCATATCTGGGAGGTGAGCACACAATGATAAGATTTTTTGTTCTTTAATGCCTGATAACTGATACCTTCAGCACCTCATGATTACACAGGCTGGTGTGCTTCTTCCATGTGGGCTTTGTTGCTTCAAAACTAGATGGCTGCTTGTTTACCTTGAAGTCTTTAAGACCCTAGATGCCATACCTTTTGATAGTCGGGTTCCATCAGCTTTCTTCACTACATTTGCTTCACTACAGCTGCTTATTCACCTGGTTTGTCTTCAGCGATCGTGTCTGGATGGTGAGCATCATGGTATGCCGGTTTTAATAGAACAAAGTATTCTTGCATTGAGGGAGTACTTGAGTGGAGGCTTAGTGTCCATCTGCTACCTAAATACTAAACCTATAAATATAAGTGGCCATTTAGCTCAGAAGCAACAAAGCCCACCTGGAAGAAGCTCTCCAGCCTGGTTGATCATGAGGTGTCGAAGGGATCAGTTATCAGGCATTAAAGAACAAAACAAATCTAATCATTGTGAATGAGGAGGAGTGCAGATTGGGTACCCAACACCTATTGTAGGCAACTGGACATCCCCTTACAGAAGGATCACAGGCAGGAGATGAGCCAGTCAGAGTGCAGTGTAGCAACAATGAAACATACAACTTTCCTCTAGTTCTTAAATGCTTCCTCCCCCCTCCCACCTCACTATCATGATCCCAATTCTACCTTAAAAATCTGGCTAGACCAGAGGATGTACACTGGTACATATAGGAATTAGAAACACAGGGAATCCAGGACAGATGATCCCCTCAGGATCAGTGGTGAGAGTGGTAATACTGGGAGGGCGTAGGGAGGGTGGGGTGGAAAGGGGGAAGCAATTACAGGAAGTGATCTACATATAACCTCCTCCCTGGGGGACAGACAACCAAAAAGTGGATGCAGGGAGACGTTGGACAGTGTAAGATATGACAAAATAATAACTTATAAATTATCAAGGGTTCATGAGGGAAGGGGAGCAGGTAAGGAGGGGAAAACATGAGCTGATGCCAAGGGCTCAATCAGAAGGCAAATATTTTCAGAATGATGACGAGCAACAAATGTGCAAATGTGCTTGACACATGGATGGATGGATGGATGGATTGTGACAAGAGCTGTCCGGGCCCCCAATAATGTGAATTAAAAAAAGAATGAAGAAAATGGTCTAAAGTTGATTGCACAACTCTTTTTAATATATTTAAACCATTGAATAATATGGCATATGAACTATATGTCAAGAAAACTGTTCAAATAAAAATATATTTGGAAAAAAGTACCCTCTCTCCTTGCCTCACCTCCTGCAACAATCTCTTTAACTGGTGTCCGCACTTCCACTCATGCCCCTTACAGTGAGTTTCCCAAGAATAACCAAAGTGATCTTTTCAAGTATCAATCTGACTCCTTGTCTCTGCTGAAAACCCTGCAATGACTCGGGACAAACCTCTTCAGCAGCAGCTTCCTGACCGTGTCCACCCCCAGCCTGTGTCCACCCCTCGGTTAAGAGACAAAACTCCACAATTAGAATGAAACCCAATGAAACTCTGCTAGCACTTGTCACCTCACTACCTTCAGTCACAGGGCCTTTCTTTCCCTGCCTTGGATGCATTGAATTGATTGCTCTTCAGGGATTTTGCTTTACTCTCTCTTCTGCGTCTGATGCCATTCCTTTGCGTCCTCCCACGACTGGCTCCTTCTTACCCATCAGGTTTCTGCTCAGATATCAGCTCCTTAGAGAGGCCTTCTCTGGCCACCCCACCCTTCTTCCACCCCTCTACACTGTTATGAAAGGCAACTCTTTACCTGCCTCATTGCCTCTCTATTTCACATGCCTTCAGTGGACGTGGCACATAGGATACACTCCATAATTTAAAAAAATTAATTATTGAATAACTGAATGAAATGATTATAATAAGGTATAAGTCCCATAAAAGCAGTACTGTAGGAACAATGCTGACAAAGACTGCTCAACTATGTATTTTAAAAGGCTTCCATCTGTCTAAGATTTAAATTCAATCCTGCCTGACAGCAAGAACTTGGACTGGAATTTTTTTAGGATTCCTGCCAATCCAAGATTCTAGGATCCCGAAGTGTCCTGATGTGTCCTCCAGAGGTTCTGTCCTGAAGTGTCCTCCTTTCAGTCTGGTTCTTAGCAATGCACACATTAAAGAGATACTTTGGCCCAATGACAGGACCCCTGGTGGCACAGCGGGTTATACACTAGGCTGCTAGCCACAGGGTTAGACCGGCTGCTCTGCTGAGAAAGATGGGGTTCATTACTGTAGCGTTACAGTCTCAGAAACTCACTCGCAGGGACAGGTCTATTCCCTCCTGGTGGGCCGCTATTCTGACTCAATGGCAGGAGTTTCAGTTGTTGGTGAAGTAGAGACCTAGCTATTGTTTTCCACAGAGCAACCAATCACCTTCCTGGAAGAATCACTGCCAAAAATCTATTCAGAATATTTCACAATAACAAAATGGGAGAGAGATGAGACTTTTGACTCGTGCAAGAATTCCAGTCTTGGAAGCCCACCGGGGTAGTTCTACCCTATCCTACAGGGTCCATTTGAGTCACCATGACTTGATGGCAGCCAATCTGTTGTTGTTGTTGTTGCTGTTGTTGGATAAAGCCAAAGGGAGCCCCGGGTGGCATAGTTAAGCACTCAACTACTAGCTAAAAGATTGGCAGTTCAAATTTATTCAGAGGTGCCAAAGAAGAAAGGCCTGGCGATCTTCCCAAAGATCATAGCCTTAAAACCATAGGGAGCGCAGTTCAGCTCTGCACCCATAGGGTGACTGTGGGTTGGGGCCAACTCTGCAACACCTGGCTTTCTGGATAACAACAAACACTCCCCTTTAGAGGGCACATGTGCCACGCCACCCACGTCACTGGCTTCTCCAGCTACACCGACTCCCGGAGTGGGATGAGCCTTCTTTCCGTCGTGCCCACAAGGAACCTGTGATCTAGAGAAGACCCACCAACCTGCTGGTGGTGAAGGGGAAAACTGGGATTCGAACCCCAGGCTGCCCGGCTCCAATAAAGAAGTTGATTTCACAAACATGTAGAGGGCTAATTCCCTTATGAACCCAGAGGGTAAATGGTGCTCATCGTCACCTGGCAAATGTAATTTAGGAAACCAGCCTTGAGATAAAGAGTTAGAGAAAGAGGATGTAATTAGCCTTCTGGACCAGCAGGAACGAGGAGTTTTACCTACTGCCAGTCAGAGCCACTTGACCTTGAGGGGAAGGCTGTGGGGACCTTGGAGGAAACTGCGAAGACAGCACATGAAAAGTTCCTCTGGGCGGGGCTCCTTGCTGCAGTGAAGAGAGCATGCTGGGGGACAGGGCCCAGGAGGAGCTTACAGGAACCTGGCACAGAGAACGCGTGCATCTGGCAGTGAGGGGCCAGGTGGAGGATGGAGGGAGACAATGAACCGGGTTCGTAGCATAAGTCTTGGAAGAAAGGGTTTGTAGCTGCTTTTGCTTTCCTTGGACTGCTCGTCATTACCCGCCGGCTGAGGTGCTTTTTCGGGCTTCTGAGAGTCTTTCCTTAGGACAGAAGAAGCGGAAACCTTCAAGGTCAGCGGCCCCCGAGCCCCCACCAGTTCCTTCAAGGCCAGCTCCTCAGAGAGGCCGTCCCTCAGTCAGACACCCGTTACCCGTTAGCATCCTCCTCTCCAGCTAGATAGTTATGAACTGCCATCAGCTATTGATTAACTCGTGCCTTCACTTTCTGCTCTGGCCCCAGGCAAAGACATCGTTGTTTCATTCACTGTCGCAGTGCGGGTTCAGACCCGGAGCGGGGCCGGTCCGTGGCGAACATGGAAGAAGTGAAGGCCTTGCAGGGTGTCAGGCAAAGAAATCACAGTGTGCTTCCCCTCCCATTTGCATAGTGGTCCATTCCGGTGAGGCTAATCTCACGGACAAATCGGGTTGTGAAATAAATACCACTCCCCCAAGAGAGGAAAAGTTCGTTGGTGACAAGAAGTAAGGGGGATGGCTGAGTGGCTTTTATGGAAATAAACCTCAGTCCCTGTTAGCCCAAGTTCTCTCCTCCCCTACACCAGCCTGTCGGCAGTGCCCAGTTAGGAGAGGGACCTAGTGGCAGGTCAAGCTGGGGCTTGCCCACTCTGCGCTGCCACCCCCAACCCACCCCCCACTGACTCCTGGCAATAAGCAAGCAAGCTGTAGCAAGAATACAGTCCACCCAGACGAGACACGCTCAGCCAAGGGATGAGGCTGGCATTTGGTTAGAGAAACCAGTATTTGCCATCTAATAACGGTGGTTGGGGGGGGTGGGAGGAGGGTGGACTATTTCTCAGCAGGTTGGAAAACAGGACATGCATGATATTTGGCTTTGCTGATAGCAAGGTCCACCTCAAGGTTGACCTGACCTGGTTCTTTTAAGGGGGAACCTTGAAGGGCAGATAAGTCCTAGGCGACGAAGCCTCCAGGCTGCCCTTCCCATCCCCGTTCTTCTGCCGGCCTGCCTTTACTTACCGACCTTGGAGAAGTGCCGTCGAGAAGAGAAATGGACCCAGGAGACTCTTGACTGTGGCCTCAGCAGGACACACCCCGGGAGAAAGGACTCTGAAGAGCGGTCCCTGGGAAGAGAGCAAAGTGCCTCTTGCTCCCGAGACTCCTCACCTCGAAGAGATGTTTATGTCTCGGCCCTGCATGTCTAGAGACACTGGCCATTTTGTCCCGCTAGTGCGAGGAGCCAGGCTTTAATTTGCCCTCACGTTGCCTTCTATTTTCTAAGGAGGAATGTAGGGCCGTTTCCTGATCACCGGCTATATTCCGGGCGCTGTACTAGGTGCACCTTCTCAAGTTGTCTCCTTTTACTTTCATTCAAACCGGTTCAGGATGGAGTAGTTGTCCTTGAAACGTAGGAGAAGACAGAGGTTCAGAGAGAGGCCCGGAGGGTCAGACGTGGTATAAGTTTACCATGTCTTCTCAGCAAAATGGTTGAGCTAAAATTTGAACCCAGGTGTCTGGTCTGTGCGTCCTTCTCCTCCATAGGCAGTAAGGGGCAGGAATACTGGAATATATTATGGGCTGACTGTTGACAATGCTTATCGGTATAGTTTAAATCTAAGGACTATTTAATTTGTCTGATTTTCTTCAGGAGGAGGGGGTTCGGGGACTGAATCGGCGAGGAAAATGGCATAAAAAAAGTTTCGTTTTTGCTGCCGTTAACTCGGCTCTTGGCACCCAGTCCCGACCTCACAACCCTGCCCTCTCTAAGTCGGCCACCTTGCCATTGCAGGGCCTGAGAAAAGGTGACCTGAGCAGGCACTTGCCCAAGCAAGCCAGAACTGGCTCTCCAGTATAGCGAAAGGGTTTGTACTATTGGCTAGGGGAGCCAGTACTTTCCAGTCCTGCCCAGGACTATTTGTGGGGCCCAGTACAATGAAAGCCAGCTGGCCTGCTGGTCTCCTGACTTAAACCAGGAGCAGCTCAGCAAGACAGAAACCTCCGAGCAGTCACTGGTCTCCGAGGCCATTAGACTTTCCAACCTCTCTGGGAAACTGAGGCCCAGCTGCTGCGGTCTGGGGAGAAGCGTGTGCGCTGTGTGCCCTCAGGAGACCTGCAGCTGCGCTCTCAAACCGGACTCACCCTGCGAGGGGAGCCAGCCAGAGAGTGGCTATTAACAGAGAGGGGAAGGAAGCTGGTTTAGGCTGCAGGGGAGCACCTGGCCACCTTGGCCTACAATCCAGAGAGAGAAAGACCGGATCTCATTCGTTCCTGGGCAGGAGTCAGCATTATCTGGATTTCTCAATGTTGGAAATAGAAACCTAGAGCAGCCCAGATCAAAGGACCATTTCGCCATCTTTCCCGGGTCCTTGGGGAGTCGGGAGGCCCGAGGACAAAGGAGTTTGAATAGCCGTGACTCAGCCTGGCAGTGACTCTCCTTCACGATGCCATCGCTCCGCAGGCCTTGGAAAGGTGCTCTGGGGTGGCGTTCCTGGGGCTCCCTGTGTGGAGAGGTCAAGGCTGACCAGCCCTGAGCTAACTCGAGCACCCCACTGGCAGAAATATCAGAGCAGGGAGACTGGGTTTCTGGTTTCTTGATAAGGAGGGGAGAGGCTGTTACAGAAAGGTGAGGGGCTGGGGTGAGTGAAGGATATGGTGCGAAGGGGCCTCCAAAGGCAGGAGAACGGAGTTCCCAGGGCGTTCTGCAAATGCAATCCATTTCCTGGGACATTTCAGCCTGTTACGAGACTTCCTAACATCGGGCAGCTAGCAGCAGAACAGATCTCACCATCTGACCCGGCAGGATCATCCTGGATCCTGAGCTCAGAGGATCCCTTACTCTGCACCCAGGACATGTGCTGCTTCATTCAGTCCTCACCAACCCCAACTTCCCCTGCCGCCCACCCCCAAGCTGGGCACCATCACCCCTCTTCTCTGAGAGTCAGGGCAGTCATAGTGACTTGCCCAAGGTAAATTCGATTTCTCCCTTTGAAAAGGTAAACAAATCACAAGACTCCCAGGGCACTCAGCGAGACAGTGGCCACATCCAGGCTCCGACTGCTGCCTCCTCTCACTGCCGTCAAAGTTAATTAACTCTCACTGTACCCCGAACTAGGTCACCTGCAGATCTGTGCTGGGCCTGACCTCCCCCTGGCTCCGGGTGTGCTGTCCTGGGGGTTGGGAGGTGGATTAGGTTTTACCTCAGCCTGGGATTGTCTTTCCTCTTCTCTGGGGAGGTGACCATTTTCAGATCTGTGGGTGGGGAGGAAAATTTTCTCTTCCAAAAATAATCTCTTTCTGCAGTGGAGTTTGAAGCTGGACCAAGCCGCTAGTGCTATTTTTACCCACCTTGCAGTTCAGGGTGTAAATAGCAACTCGGGGTGTGTGTGTGTGTGTGTGTGTGTGTGTGTGTGTGTGTGTGTGTGTGTGTGTGTGTCCCAACACCCCTCCCCCCCAAGGTGACAACAGAGTCACCCTCTGGCTGGCAGAGGCAAACTGGTATTTTGCACAGAGGCAATAGGCCAAAGTTTGCTCTCCGGCCCGGGGGATGAGTCCTTGACCACCAGGTCAGTGTACAAACAGGGGCGGCATCTCCATGGCTCCGTGATCTTGTTTCTGGTGTCGTGGGTGGTAAACACCAGGCCCCATGATATGGGCTGAGGCCCATTTCAAGGAGCATGCTATGGGGTGGGGATGGAGATGGGCCCATAAATCCCTGCCTGTGCACACCGAGGGCTCCAGGAGCTAGAGCTGCCAGGACATGAGCAGCCCCAGGCTCCAGCTGGCTGTCCCATCATGCTCCCTCCACTATCGGCAAGCACTGCCTTTAAGGTTGCTGCCCCAGCTCGCTCTTGCACCGGGCTGAGCTGAGAATGCAGAGAAAACACCCCTTCAAAGCCACCCAGATGACACTGTCTCTGAAAGTAGATGTACCCTAGATCTTCAGTGAGGAGAGGCCGCCCCGGTTTCAGTTCTAGAAAGAGTCATTTAGAGGTCACGAGGAGAGGCCTGTGAACAGTGTCCCTCTGGGTCTCTGGTTCTCAACCTGTGGGTCTTGACCCCTATGAGAGTCAAACGACCCTTTCACAGGGTTGCCTGATTCATCACAGTAGCAAAATGACAGTGATGAAGTAGCAACAAAAGTAATGTTATGGTTGGGGGGGTCCCCACCGTATGAGGAACTGTGTGGAAGGGTGGCGGCACGAGGGAGGCTGAGAACCAGTGCTCTGGGTCACAGGAAGCTGTGCGAGACTAAGCAAAGCCTTGGGCTAGGACTCTGTGTTGGGTGGGTGGGAAGTTCCACCTTGCTGGTCTTGCTGGCAAATGAGCAAAGACAGAGAGGTGCCCGCCGCCATGGGTGACGCCCTGGTGCTGCTCTTCTGGGCACTGAACAGCCTTCCTTCTCCCTGGTACCATGTTTCTTACCCAAATCCATCTCTGGGGTCTTTGTCCTAAAATAAGGAAAGACTTAAGAGTCAGATGGAAAATCGCTCTTCGTTATGAGCTACTCTGCAACTCCTTAGGAAACGGTGCATGATGCTCTTCGAGCCCAGTCTGACCACCCGCGGGCAGGCAGGCGGCCTCTGCCAACTCGCTGACCCAGAGCCAGAGCCCTGCCCCAGACGCTTTCCAAAGATGCAATCTTTTTGGAAGCAGACTGCCTCATCTTCCTCCTGCAGTGGCTGGCAGGTTTCAAACCGCTGACTTTGGGGTTCCCTGCTGCACCACGCGGGCTCCTCGTGGTGCATATCCAGCCATGCACCCATCAGAGCGGTTCTCAAATATCTACCTTGTACTCAGCACTGGGCCTCCAGGCGCACAGTTCAAGTTTCAGCTGCTTTCAGCAGATGATTTGGATTGAGGTCAGAAATAGGACTAGAGCCGGTCAATAACCCCCATGTCTGCTGGGGTGGGGGTGGGGCGGGGGGCGTTGAAGGGGAGATGGTTTCTGTGCAGCATCTTTGAATTGATTCTGGGCAGTTATTAATTGCAAAACTCTGCCAATTATCGATAGCTAACGTGGCCTTGGAGAGGTTCTGATGGTAAAAAGAGGGGCATGTAATAGATGAGAGACTGAGAACATAGTGTCTCAATCTGCTACGTCAGAGACTTCCTTGTCCCTTTGGGTCTCTCCCAGGACTGGTCAGCAAAGGGCCCGCAGGGACCTCTGTGCAGTCACAAGGGAGCCATGGTACCAAAGTAGATTTGGCTCAGGTATATCCTGGTTCTCACCATGCTCTCGGTCTCATTAAACAGCCAACACTGTGATCAAGGGTAATGTAACTGAGAGGAATTACTGAAACCCAAATGAAGGCTGAGCATGAAAGTGGGACAAGAAGAAAGTGAAAGGAAATAGAGGAAAGAGCTAGGAGGCAAAGGGCATTTATAGAAGTCTAAATACAGGCATGTGCTTATGCAAATAGATTTATATATGAGGATGGGGAAATAGATCTATGGACATATATTTATAGGGTTAGTATTAAGGTAGCAGAAGGACACTGGACCTCCACTCAAGTACTCCCTCAATGCAAGAATACTTCTATTAAATTGGCATTCTATGATGCTCACCTTCCCGACACAACCGCTGAAGACAAAGTAGGTGAATAAGCAAATGTGGGGCAGGGAATGTATGGATATGCTTTATACAATTGATGTATGTATATGTATGGATTGTGATAAGAGTTGTATGAGTCTCTAATAAAATGTAAAAAAAGAAAAGAGGAAGAAAAAAAAATGATTAGGGCAAAGAATGTACAGATGTGCTTTATACAATTGATGTATGTATATGTATGGACTGTGATAAGAGTTATATGAGCCCCTAATAAATAGTTTAAAAAAAAAGATATAGCATCTGGGATCTTAAAGGCTTGAAGGTAAACAAGCTGCCATCTAGCTGAGAAGCAACAAAGCCCACATGGAAGAAGCACACCAGCCTGTGTAATCACGAGGTGCTGAAGGTATCAGTTATCAGGCATCAAAGAACAAGAAATCTTATCATGGTTTGCTCATCTCCCTTATACGATCGCTAAAGACAAATGGGTGCATAAGCAAATGTTGCGAAGAAAGCTGATGGTGCCCAGCTATCTAAAGATATAGCGTTTAGGGTCTTAAAGGCTTGAAGGTAAACAAGCGGCCATCTAGCTCAGAAGCAAAAATGCCCACATGGAAGAAGCACACCAGCCTGTGCAATCAACATGTGTTGAAGGGATCAGGTATCAGGCATCATCAGAACAAAAAATCATATCATTGTAAATGAGGGGAGTGTAGCGTGGAGACCCAAAGCCCATTTGTAGGTCACTGGACATCCCCTTCCAGAAGGGTCCCAGGAAGGAGATGAGTCAGTTAGGGTGCATTGTAGCAATGATGTAACATACAACTTTCCTCTAGTTCCTAAATGCTTCCTCCCCCCACTATCATGATCCCAATTCTACCTAACAAATCTGGCTAGACCAGAGGATGTACACTGGTACAGATAGGAACTGGAAACACAGGGAATCCAAGGCAGATTATTCCTTCAGGACCAGTGGTGAGAGTGGCGGTACTGGGAGCATTGTGGCAGGGTGGGGCAGAAAGGGGGAACCTATTACAGGGATCTACATATAACTTCCTCTCTGAGGGACGGACAATAGAAAAGTGGGTGAGGGGAGACGTTGGACAGTGTAAGATATGACAAAATAATAATTTGTAAATTATCAAGGGCTCATGAGGGAGGGGAGGAGCGGGGAGGGAAGGGGAAAATGAGGAACTGATTCCAGGGGCTTAAGTGGAGAGCAAATGTTTTGAGAATGATGAAGGTAACGAATTTACAAATGTGCTTTATACAACTGATGTATGTATGGATTGGGATAAGAGTTGTATGGGCCCCCAATAAAATTATTTTTAAAATAACAACCAAAAATCCAGCCAATAAGACAGTTTTCCATAAAACTGGAATAGTAAATGTACTTTTGGCTAATCTGGGGAGAGTATGGTTATATTTTTGAGCTGATAATTTGCTTGCCCGCTAAACTTCAATTCTATAAACAGTGGTGTTGGGGGGCACGCCTTTTGAAACCAGACTAGCAAATGTTTACTATAACAAACAATATAAAAAAAACTGAACCAGGGCTGGGGGTGGGGGGCAGGGAGAAGTACTCTGGTGAGTCAAATCCAAGGCAGGTGACACACAGTCACATTTCAGAAATGACCATTCATTTTGAACAAGTGCTCCTAGCCCCAGCCTCAACCCTGGGGAAGTGGAGAATATGTTCATAGATTTCCAATGTCTAGTATGCCCTGGATTTCCCGGAATCCAGTTGGGAGTGCTGTTTCCCCTTGTGCCACTTAGGAGTTAAAATGTGGCTCTGCTCTCCCGGTGACTCATTCGTGCTGCGTGGCTCTGAGATCAGTGAGAGAAGAAACTGACAGCCAGCGTGGGAAGTGTGTGAGATCTCGGTGCTCCTGAAATGCCTTTGATGGGCATGGTGAGGGGGCAAATGATCATTGACACCTAGTGCCCCTGATTGCATAATTTTGTCGTGAATTCTTTTTCTTCCTTGGAGCATTGCGTTATCTAAAATAAAGCTCTCTAGCTCCCTTGGGAGCTTGATTGGATCACCGTGTGTGAGCTGTTCCGGAGGGAATGGTATTTCAGACAGCAAACGCCACCACTGTGAGCAAGAATCCACCTTGATCAAAAACAAACCAGAACCAGGCGACCTGTAACAGGTGATGTGTGATGGGAGGCTGTGTCTTCTCACCTGGTAGGCTTTCTTCTTGTGCAGGGAGCACAGTTAGCATAACACACCTATCTTCTTTCTCTCCCCTCCCCCAGGGGGCGGGGAATGAGTAGATACTTTGTTTTCCCATATAACCGGCCAATGTAAATAACACACCCAATTAACAGACCTAGGAAATTTTGGAGGGCTTGCTAGTTTGCCAAAAAGGTATCCACATGGGGGTTTATGTGAAAATACAGAAATACGGTTGGTGGGTTTGGAAGGAGAGACTGTGTGTGCCCCCTTCTAACCTTCCTTTCGTTCTTTTTGGAAACAAGCTTTGGTGGAGAGGGGAGGTCCCTTCGGGCTCCGTTGTCTGGCTAGCTGAGTCTTGAGAAGCTTGCCTGATGATGTCATATTCTCCAATGTCGTGTTTATCAACAAGGGAAGGTCTGGTCCTCATCGCACGTGATATTAGTTGCTATTGAGTTGGCTTCGACTCACGGGGCCCATATGCATAACCGAACAAAGTGTTGCCCCACCCCTGCCATTGGTGTATTTGAGACAATTATTGTGGCTTCTGTGTGATTCTCTTTCATCGAGGGTTTCCTGGGGCGTCACTGACCCTCTGCCAAACACGATGTTCTTTTGCAGCGACTGGTATTCCCAGATGACGTGCTCAAAATTAGTGTGCCGAAGTCTCTGCCTCACTTCCAAGGAGCATTCTGATCGCATCCCTTCCAAGACGGGTTCATTTGTCCTCCTGGCGGGCGAGGGCATAGTCAGTATTCTTGGCCAGCGCCCCGTTCAAATGCTTCAGTGCTTCTTCCTTTTTCTAGGTCTCTGAACACATGAGAGGGGGCAGAAAAGACCATGGTTTGGGCCAGGCACATCTTAATCCTCAGAGGGAAACCTTTGCTTGTTAAAACTCCCAAGAGGCCTGTTGCAGCAGATTCGCCCAGCTCAAGACGTTGTTTGATTTGACTGCTGCGCCCATGGACACTGGTTGTTAGTCCTCAGTGAGTGAAATCACTGACCGTTTCAATTCTCCACCCACTAGCGTAATGCCATCGTGATTCTGAGTCAGCTCAAAATTCCAGTAAAGAAGGGGATGCCATTTTTTTTTCAGGATTATTACGGTTTCTTAGGGAGGTTACCACAAATTAAGATCAAAACACCATTCTGAGAGCAGAAAAAAAAAAAGATCAAAACACATTAAGGATGCAATCTTTTGTCCACAGAAGCACCTCTTCTCAAGCAGTCACATGTCTGTCTGGTCCTCAGCTTCTCAGCCACATGGTCCCTTGGCCTCTCCCTTGCTCCGCTGGCCGCCCTATCTCACTGCCGCGTGGTCTGTCCCCCTGCTGTCTTATGGTCTCATGCTGTGGCCGCTCGTCGCTCTGAGATGGCTCTCTGACGCGCAGAGGAATGGCGGAGCTGACTCATCCTTGAGTTAGAATCCTCTACACTTTTGCATGACCCCTCTCAACCGTTTGGTGGGAGCCATAGAGAAATGGACAGAAGAGCCATAAATAATTGATTTCACTTCACCGCAGGATCCTGAAAGTTTGCGTAAATGTTCTATTATATTTTCATTCCATTTTCCCCAAGAATTTTTTGAAGTGCCCTTGTATAACATAGAAAATATCATGGGGCTTTCTTTATGTCCTGGGAATAAAGATGGACTTTTTTTGTTGCTTTTTATTCACTACATCTTTAACATTTTTATTTATAATCATTTTATTGAGGGCTCAGACAGCCCTTTTCATAATACATACTTACAGCGGTCGGTGGGCGACGGTGGCGGCAGCGGGGCCATGTTTGGGCTTCGGCGTGGGCCTGGCGGTCCCGTGGGTCAGGTTCTCCGGGACGCGCGGCTACATCGCAGCCGAAGTGACATGATCAGGAAGGAGAGAATGTAGCCACCTGCCACCTTCTATGGAACTGTTCTGGGGCCTGGAGGTGCTGAGTTCAAATCAAATCACCCACAGACAATCGTCTATAGAATAAATGCTACCTCCTCCTTTTTGAGAACTCTGATCTTCTGCTGCCATCACCCCTACTTCCTGTATACAGTTCCCTGGAACCCCTCCACCCCACCCCACCCTTCCACGCACATTTGTTGAACACAGAAGTGTTAAGTATATTTTTAATAGACTTGAGTGTTTCAGAACAGAAAAAAAAATACATACTTACATATGTCAAGCACATTTCTTTTTTGCGTGTGTTTTGTTGTTGCTTGTTTATTTTCTTTTGTTGTTTTGCTTCTGCCTTGTTTTTGTGCTTATTATTGTCTCTGCATGTCTATCTAGATAAGATAGGTGGGATAAACAATCTGGAGGAGAAAACAGGACCAACGTTTCTGGGGGGATGTGGGAGAGGGGAGGCAGGGAAAGGAAGTGGGATTAACAAACCTACGGATAAGGGAACAACAAATAATCTAAAATCAATGGTGAGGAGGACGTACGATGCCTGGTGGGGTGTGATCAAGGGTAATGTAACCAAGAGGAATTACTGAAACCCAAATGAAGGCCAAACATGATAGTGGAACAGGAGGAAAGTAAAAGGAAATGGAGAAAAGAACTGGCAGGTAAAGGGCATTTATAGAGGTCTAACTACAGGCCTGTGCATATGTAAATATATATACATATACACACACACATATATATATAAATAGATCTATGTACATACATCTATATGTTAAGTATCATGGTAACTGAGATAGTTAGTTTATTGTGCCAACCTAGATGATAAACACATGTGGGGTTAATTGAAGGGAGAAGGGATAAATGGCTCGGTGAGCCTCACCTTTCTAGTTCTCGGGTCTCTTGCTTTCTGATGGTCGGCCCAGGGTGCAGCTGCCTTAGCCAGTTCCCTGCTTCAGCTGGCAAGGCTCACTTCCTGCAAGACATGCCCAAGAGAAACTGCATGGACCTACCCCATTGCAGCCCTGGGTGCTGGAGCAGCCGTGTGGAGATCTCTGCCAGTGCTGAGATGCTTACACATTCACTGACTCGGCTTTCCTCCTGCAGTCGGCATCATTGCGTCTGTTTTGTGAGATGGAGGAGGACTTTGTGGATTGGTGTTGGACATATAGGTTGATTTTGAACTTGTGGGCTTGGGCAGCACTGGGCTGCGATGTTTTCTTGATGTGCACTTAACCTTTATATAAAACTCTCTCTTATACATGAGTTTCTGTGGATTTGTTTCTCTAAAGTACCCAGACTAATACAGTAGCAGATGGACATTGGGCCTCTACTACAGTCCTCCCTCAATGCAAAAACATTTTGTTCTAATGACCTGGCATTCCATGATGTTCACCTTCCTGACACCATTGCTGAAGACAAAATGGGTGCATAAGCAAATGTGGTGAAGAAAGCTGATGGTGCCCGGCTATCACAAGATATAGCATCTGGGGTCTTAAAGGCTTGAAGGTAAACAAGTGGCCATCTAGTTGAGAAGCAACAAAGCCTACATGGGAGAAGCACATCAGCCTGTGTGATCATGAGGTGTTGATGGGATCAGGCATCAGGCATCAAAGACTCAGAACAAAAAATCGTATCAATGTGATGAGGGGGAGTGCAGAATGGAGACCCGAAGTTCATCTATAGACAATCGGATGCCCCCTTACAGAAGGGTCATAAGGAAGAGACGAGCCAGTCAGGGTGTAGTATAGCACCAATGAAACATACAACTTTCCTCTACTTCTTTAATGCTTCCTTCCCCCAACGATCATGACCCCAATTGTACCTTACAAATCCGGCTAGACCAGCGCATGCACACAGGTACCAATAAGAGCTCTCAACATAGGGATTCGCAGACAGATAAACCCCTCAGGACCAATACTGAGAGTAGCAGTACCAGGAGGGTAAAGGGTAACGAGAAGGTTGGGGAGAAAGGGAAAACTGGTCACAATGATCTAAATATAATCCCCACCCTAGGGGATGGACAACAGAAAAGTGGGTGAAGGGAGACATTTGTCAGCATAAGACATGAACAAATAATAATAATATATAAATTATCAAGGGTACATGAGGGAGGGAGGGAGAGGAGGGAGGGGAAAAATGATGAGCTGATACCAACGGCTCAAGTAGAAAGAAAATGTTTTGAAAATGATGGGGGTGCTACTTTTGGGCCTCTTCAAAGACCTCAGCGTATTTACTGAGAAGATTCTTGGTGGTTAGAAAACTGTCCCCTGTGTTGGAATTGAGAGATGGCTTCTATGAGGGGTAGTCCCCGAAAATGGAATTGCGCTGGGCAGAGCAGAGCTTTCATGGTACACATTTTTCCTGCTAGGTGAGCATCAAGCAACTGATTCTGAGTTAGTGCACCCAGTGGAAAGCTCTCTCTGGTCACAGTGAATTTGTTCATAAAATCAGTTTTGCTTGAACCTCATTTCTTGTGATGGTCAATTTAAGAGAACAGTGTGCAGCTGTGAAATTTGGTTTCCTGTTCTGCAAAAATGCCACAGAAACTGTTGTGATGTTGAACACAGCTTACAAGGACAACGCTACGGGAAAAACTCAAGTGTATGAGGGGCTTTCTCATTTCAAAAAAGGTGAAATGTCGATTGAAGACAAACCTCATTTTGTATGTCTGTCAACTTCCTGAACGGACAAGAATGCTGAGCTGTAGTGCATTTGGAATTCACTCAACCAGGTCAGACGTTTAATCAGGCTTTCAATTTAGAGGTTCTGAAAAGAAAATGGTGTGGGCCAAAAAAAGGCCTGATTTATAGCAGACAGGGGTTTTTCCACCACGACAGTGCACCTACTCATGCAGCCATCTCAGTGCACCAACGTTGGGCAAAAACAGCATGCCTCTCTTGCCCACGCACCTTACTCACCTGACCTTGCTCTATGCGACTTCTTTTTGTTTCCTCAAATATGGAGGGGGCATGAAAGGAAAGGACAGCCATTTCACAACACAGAGGAGGTGAATTAACAAATGAGGGAGGGGCTGTCAGCCATCGAAACAGATGAGTTTGAAAACTGTTTCAACAATGGAATTGCCTATTTGACACATGTATTAAGAGTAATGGAGAGTACTTTGAGAGTTGTAAGATTGTTGTGTAAAAACTTTTAAATATATAGCGTAGAAAAAAATCCCAGGTTTTCTTGGGTACCCCCTTGTAGATCCGTATCGTTGCTTCCCTAGATCACATCAGCTTCCTGAGACGTAAAATGAATAAAGGGGAGTTTATAGGTGGTGTTTCTTCCCGTTGAAATGTATCCATTCAAAAGTCTTTGATTGAATGCCTACTGTGTGTCATGGGAGACACTGAGGGTCAAGGCAGCCAGTCGCTGTCTGTCTTAGCACAGCTTGTAATTTAAGTGGGGGTGGGGTGGGCAGAAGGAATGCAAAGATAATGGACTCTTTCCACAAACTTTTTGAAGGTCCCGCGCATCGATGAGGAAGTGCAGTGTTTCGAGTGGAACACAGTGACCCTAAACAAGCTTACGCCATCAAGGGAATTTATGGACTCACCCCAGGCACAATTCGATTCAAGCCACCAATTACGGGGCTTGCCATGACTCAGAAGACACGAGACAGCAGCTAACCGCTCGGGGCTCCATGGGCTAGGATGCACTGCGAGCCCGCTCCCTTTGTACCGGAAAGTTTGGCCCTTTCCACATGGATCAGAAATTTGAGGAGCTATTAGGAAGGGAAAAGGGACAACAATCCAGAATTATCTATGATAATTATCTATGCTAGAAGGATCATACACAAAATTATCATTCTACTCTGGAGGGCAAAAAATGCAGATATCTCCTTATTGCCTGGTGAGTCAAGCGCAAGCCTGAGAACCCGGAGATCTGCGTTCCAGCTCTGCCTAGGCCGCTAATGCAGCAGGGCCGTGGGGACTGCTGGATGCCGGTGTGAGCAGACTTGGCTCCTCGACAAGGGCCCTCAGTAGTTACCCTTGGGCTGGAATCTCTGGTTCTGGGATCCTTTCCTGTGACGGAGAAGAAGGACAGTATGTGCCAGAGAAGGATGGCAGGTGAATCCACGCAGCACATGGCCCATGTCCCTAAATAGAATTCGTGCTCAATGTTGGTGCATGCTGGTTACACTTTCAGATTTATGGATAGCCAGGCGGCGGTGTGGAGGCTAACCATTAACCAGCTTGGGGCAGATCTAGGCCACTAAGATATGCAGGCCTCTGGGGTTCTAAGTTCAAAAGGTCTCTATGAAACAAGATAAAAATGGACCTAAATGCCGCAAACACTCAGGGCAGGGAGAGTGCTCAAGCGAATCACCACGAGCAGTTCTCGAGGGTACTTGTGAAGCAACGCAAGAATATCAGGGCTGCCCGTGCAGTCCTTGTTTCTTCATTTTAACCTATGTTTACTGGCGAACTTCTGGGCCAGGAAAACAGAATCAGCTTGTGGGACTGACGCTGAGTCCTTTTTAGAATAAGGAATGGAACTCCATTTACAAATAGATGGATTATTATAAGAAACTATATTTCCAATGCAAAATTAAACGGAACCAAAGAGCTATGATAACACTAGAGACAGAGAGGTGAAACTAGTATCGTTTGGTGGTGGGAATTGGAGGGCTGGGCCATCCCTGGGTCACAATGACCTGAACCTGCCTTAAGGCATAAGAAAAACATATAAGGTTCAATTGAGAGGTTATAATCAATGAATCAGTACGTCTTTTTCTGATCACCCAAATGACTCTGTCCTCTAAACACCCCACGGCGGCCATTTATTCTTCCTGCTCTTATTCTGACTTGTACCACAGTCAATTATTTATTCATTAAATTATCCACTAAATGTTCACTCACGGAACATTTATGGAAAGCTTGCTGTGTGCCAGGTCTTGCATCAGAGGGCAACTACAAAGGAGGGAAGGAGACGTTTGAAAAAAATAATTATAACACAGATAACTCACTGTCAGCCAGTCGATTCTGAGTCAAGCAACCCCTGGTCCAGGGTTTCCGAGCCTGAAAGTCTGCACAGCAGCAGAGTCCCGTCTTTCTCCTGCAGGGTAGCTAATGGTTGCGAACTGCCAACCTCGCAGTTAACAGTTCAACACTTACCTGACAGTGCAACCAGGTCCCTCAATAACACAAAGGCTGCTATAGTATCTAGCAGAACCCTACATCAACTGGCAGCTAAGTCTTGACGCGACGTCTGAATTGATGTTGGAGATAAAAGGAGTTTTCTTGGCTGAATTTCCAGAGTTTTGGAAAGCCCCTGAAAGAGACAATAATATGGAGCACCGAGGAAGTAGTTAAGGTATAGATAGGGTGATTACAGGATATATAGGGTACTTTATTAAAATGCTGGAAATAAAAATACCATATGATTTAGCAATTCCACTACTAGGTATATAAAACAAAAACTCATGGCCATCAAGTCAATTCTGACTCTAGTGACCCTATAGGACAGAGTAGACCTGCCCCTGTGGGCTTCCGAGACTACAACTCTATGGGAGTAGAAAACCTCATCTTTCTCCACTGAGTGACTGGTGGTTTTGAACTTCAGACTTTGTGGTTAGCAGTCCAACACATAACCCACTACACCACCAGGACTCCTAGTAGGCATATATCCTAGAGAAATAAGAGCTGTGCTGTGAAAAAAATATGTGCACGTCTATGTGCACTGCAGCTCTGTTAGCAATAGCAAAAATAGGCAACCACCTGAACAATCAGGGGAAGAATGGATAAACAAGCTGGTGCAGACACACAGTTGGATGCTATGCAGCAGCAAAGAAAAGATAGATCTGGGAAACATACCGTGGATAAGCCAGGGGGACATGGCGCTAAGGGAAAGGAGCCACGACTAAAGGACAAGTCTTGTGTGTGACCACTCTTCTGAAGTCAGGACAAGGTCTCCACACAGAAAGAAACATTCTTTGGTGGCTTCCAGGGGTGAGAGGGAAAGGAGGAGTAAATCACAAATTCGTGGGTAGACGCACAATAACTGGGGTGAAGGGAAAGGCAATGCACAGAAACAGCAAAGTCAGCGAAAAGGATGAGGGCAAGGGAGACCCTGGGAGCAGCCCAAGAGTAAAAGCCACAGAGGTGGATACTAACATACACACAATCTGATGGGAGCCATAATCCGGGGTCTAGACAGACAGACAGACAAACTGGACAGCTATGAAAAGGAGAATGAGATTAAATTTCTGAACACACACACACACACACAGTTTGACACATGAGCTACCTATGGCTGCCCCTCTAGCAATGAAGATAGTAAGGCATACAGGGGGGAGGGGGGGCAAAGTTATGAAGCCTTCTTCTCCCTAACCAAATACTTTGAGGGAATGAGCTGTCGGGCCTGGAGGCTCAGACCCACACAGAGCCTCAGGGGACACTGAGGTCAGTTGGCATAGTCCACAAGGACGAGGTTCTCCATCCTGCTTTGGTGAGAGGTCGGTCTCCAACCTGGGGCGTGGCCATCTAAGGGACCAGTCGTGGAACAAAGAAAACTGAAGGTACATGGAAATAATTAGTCGAATGGTCTAAAGGACCGCAAGTCCCTCAGTCTCTATCGCCCTGAAATTAGAACTCAATGGTGCCTGGCTACCGTGACAGACCCACTCAACAGATGACAGCGAGAAGGTCCTGGATAGAGCAGGAGAGAAAAGTGTGGACACAAAGGAGAAATAATAAAACACCGTGTTTATCAGTTGGCTAGAGACTGGTGGAACCCCCAAGACTATGGGTAGTCACCCTTCAATCCCGGTACAGCTTTCAGTCAAATAACAGTTGTTGTAGTTGTGAGGTGCCACCGAGTCAGTCAGGGCCCATTGGGACCCAGCATACAATAGTACAAACACTGCACGGTCCTGTCATGGATGAGCTCACTGATGCAGCCACTGTGTCTATCCATCTTGTCTAGGATATCATTTTTGGGGCTGACTCTCTACCACGCATGATGTCCATTTTCAGGGACTAGTCTCTGTTGATAACAGGCCCAAAGACTCACTATCGTTGATTCTAAGGACCATTCTGGCCATCCTTCTTCAGAGTCAATTTGCTTGTTCCTCTGGAAGTCCAAGGTATATTCGATCTTCCTCACCAGGCCCAGAATTCACACGCATCGATTCTTCCGCAGGCCTCCTCAGTCATTGTTCAGGTTTCACAAGCACACACGACGATCGACACCACCACTGCTTGCGTCAGACACAAAGTGGCCTTCTTGTTCTTCAACACTTTAAGGAGACCTTTCGTAGCAGACCAGCTCAATGCAGTACTTCATTTGAATGTTTGACTGCCGCGTCCATAAGCACCCATGTGAATCCAAAAGGCAAACCCCATCTATACCTGCGTTTTCTTGACACTGAGTGGCAATCCCTACGAAAGACAGCGGTCTTTGACTTTCATCAGCCAGTGCTTCGCGTCCTCTCGCCTTTTAGCAAGTCAGCGTGTGTCATCTGTGTGCGGCAGATTGTTAATGAGCCTTCCTCCAATCCTCATGCTGTGTTCTTCACAGTGTCCGAGCCTATAAGCGGAACAGTAGCACTATTGAAGCGAAGTACTCCTTCGACTAATCAATCTTTTGATATCAAAAGGGCAACATTTGCCCGAGGACAAAGTTCAGAGAGTTAGGAAAGATGGAAGAATGGAAGTGGCAAACACAGAGACGCAGCAGAATATGCAATGTTATATTGCAGGTATCGCCATCAATGACATGAAGCAAAAGTGTCTGGATCGCTGAATGGAAAATTGACTTGTTCTATAAATCTCTCAGTTTACAGTTTTTTAATTTTTAAAAATTTTAATTAAAAATTTATGTATATGTGATACAACATCTGTCAACATTTTGTATAAGAACAGTTCAGCGTCACTGATTACATTAATAACATTGCACAACTGTCGCTTTTATTCATTGCCAAGTTTTCCATCATCATTAATAAATACTCAATGCTTCTTAAACCATGACTCTTTTCCTCCCATCCTACTTCTGATAACCACTAATAAACTTTGATCTCTATACATTTGCCTATTATTTTCAAAGTATCCATTGCCTGCAAGTCAATTCCAACTCAAAGTGACCCTTTAGGACCCAGCGGAGCACGCCCATAGTGTTTCCAAGGCTGCAGTCCTTACTGAAGCAGACTGCCTGCCACATCTTTCTCTCCTGAGCTGCTGGTGGATTCTACCCCCGGAACTCTTGGTTCGCAGCTGAGCGTTTCACCAGGGCTCTTGATATTTCATGTAAGTGGTATCATATGCAACTGTAAAGGCTTGTTTTAGGGTCAAATTAGGAATAAGAATATGACTCACATAATAATAGTCAAAGATAGTCTAGCCTTCCCAAAATTCCACTTCAAAATGACGGCTGCCACCTTTATCTTTCTTTGCACTTGATTTTTCAGAGAAGACGGGTGGTGAATACTGTAGAACGAGGATGCTGTTGAAATGCAGCTTCGTGTAATGCGAAAGCCCCCTGCAGATGCTGGAACACAGAAACTGCTGTCAATGGGTGTGGTAGTTCCATAATCTGGTGTCAGCTTGAGGATGAAAAGTGTAGGGGTGGAGTCTAGCCTGCCAATCAGGATATAGCCAATGAGGCCTCTGTGTGGGCATGGCCTTCTCCTGAGGATGCTGAGAACTCCTGCTTTCCTCCTTGGAGACAGGAGACACTCTCTCTCTCTCTGCTCACTCCCTGTGAGACATCCTGTGAAGAAAACACATAGAGAGAGGCTGATGGAGCCAGACCTCTGGAGCTGAAGAAGCCATGTGGAGACCCCTGCCAGTGCTGAGATGCTTACACCGCCACTGGATCCACAAGACTTTCTACTCGCTGGCCTGTGATCTTCTTGCATTCGGCATCATTGCATATGTTTCGTGAGTCAGAAGAGGACTTTATAGATTGGTATCAGACATATGGACTAATATTGGACTTAGGGACTTGATCTGGATTGGGCTGGGATGTTTTCTCTATATTCAATTGCTCTTGTGTATAAACCTCATTCTTATATACATATGTGTGTTTATGAATTTGTTTCTCTACTTTACTCAGACTGACACAATGTGTTTGACCTTTACAGTAGTCATTCTGAGGTCAATGGCATGGTGATTCAGGAACAAAGAAAGGTCTTCAAACAACGTGTGAGATTATAGTTCTTCCAACAAACAACAGGTTATATTCTTTCACCAATAGTTGAGCATCTCATTTGTTCTACACACTGTGCAAGGCACTAAAGGCATGGTCCCCCCTCTCAAGGAGTTCCCAGTTCAGTGAGGGTGGGGGAGGGGGTGAGCAAAGCCAGGTGCATACAGTGAGAACAGGCTGTGAAGCAGTGTGGGAGAGGTGAGCATCGCGCGCAGCTGGGGACAGCGGGCGGCCCTACACAGAGAGTAGAAGGTAAGAACGGCCATCATGGAGCAGGCGGGGATGGGAGCTGATAACAGAGTACAAAAATGACCCAACAGTCCCCCAAACGGATTGTGGTGATGATTGTACAACTCTTCAGGATGTGGTTGAACTATGATAAGTGAATTATAGGCCAATAAAACTGCTGTAAGAAAAATTTAAAAAGAGAGGGACAACGCTTACAATGATTTTTTAAAAAAAATCTTCCCAGAAAAGACAATGCCTGAGTCAGGAGTGATGTTCCAGGCTGAGGGAAAAGCAACCATCAAGGCAAGAAGACAAGGAAGGGGACAGCAGACCCCAGTGGCCAGAGGTGAGGGGGAGAGGTGGACAGGGGCCTCATCGGGCACCTCTCAGCCCGACTGAGGAGTCTAAACATTTGCTTGAAAGCACGGGAACCCACTGAAGGATTCATACCACTTCCTTTATACGTTTAGTGTTTTCTTATTTTTCTTTCTTTCCTTGTCTGTTTTTTGTTTTTATTTTTTATTAGGGGCTCATACAACTCTTATCGCAATCCATACATACATCAATTGTATAAAGCACATCTGTACATTCATTGCCCTCATCATTCTCAAAACATTTGCTCTCCACTTAAGCCCCTGGCATCAGCTCCTCATTTTTCCCCTCCCTCCCTGCTGCCCCTCCCTCATGAACCCTTGATAAGTTATAAATTATTATTTTGTCATATCTTGCCCTGTCTGACGTCTCCCCTCACCCACTTTTTCTGTTGTCCATCCACCAGGGAAGAGGTCACATGCAGATACTTGTAATCGGTTCCCTCTTTCCAACCCACCCTTCCTCTACCACTCATACCACTGGTCCTGGAGGGATCATCTGCCCTGGATTCCCTGTGTTTCCAGTTCCTATCTATACTGTCTGTTTTTTCTTATTCAAGTCCCACCCTCCCTCGTTCTCCCCTCTGTTCCCTCCCTCCTTTCCTGTAAGCTTGCTTTTGACAAGTGTAGCAGATCTGATCTATACTCAAAAGGGTTAAGGGCAAGAGATTTACTTATGGTTTTCCATGTTTAAGCTGAAGAAAAAGACTTATAGATCCCTGAGACCTGACTTTTGGTGGTCAGATGCAAAGTGAGAGGGCTCCCGGAATAATTGATATGGCCCCGAACTCCCCTTCCACCCAAACCTGGAGATGCCTTGTTTGGTTTTAATGAGGGCTCTTCCTACTGGTGTGACTAGGAGTCTGGACTCTGGAGAAGTCACACTCCTGCGCTCTAAGTGAGGTCTAAGGACCGGCAGAACCAGCAACATCTGGGAGTTGATCCCATCCACAGAATTTCAACCCCATGCCAGACCTACTGATTCTGAATCTGCTTTTAAACAAGATGCTCCAAGTGGTTCTCCTGCACATTCACATTTGTAGACGACCAATTGCAATCTATGTTTCATTTTGCATGGCTGCCTGATCTCTATACACAGTTTGTCAAGCTCTATGATTATGAATTTATGTGCAAAAGCAAATTCAATCCAGGGGTCAAAACATTTTTACTCTATTGGACATTTCCCAAATTTCTTCTTGGACCCCACAAGGTGGGATACAAATAAGTCAAAGGCTCATGCTTGGCCTAACAGAGGAGAGAGCCCTTCTTAGAACCAGCATTCTGGCCACACACGGAAGGCCCCACTCCCAACCTACTCCATTATTTCCTAGAGATGTATCACAAGTACATACCTTAGGAATCCGGCTAGACCGGATACATACATTGGTACAGAGAAGAGCTCTCAACACATGGAATCCAGGACATGGACTCTCAGGAACAGCAATGGGAGTAGCGACACCATGAGGATAGGGGGAAGGTTGGGGATGGGTGGGATGGGAGAATGAGGGAACAGATCCCAAGGCTAGGCATGTAACACCCCCCTCTGGGATGAATAATAGAAATGTGGATGAAGGGAGACAGTGGACAGTGTAAGACACGAAATAAAGAAAATACATAATTCATCAGTGATTCATGAGGTGGCGGGGAGGGGGAAAAAGAGGAGCTGATACCAAGGGCTCAAGTAGAAAGAAAATGTTTGAAAATGATGATGGCAACATATGTACAAGTGTGCTTGACACAATTGAATTATGGATTGTTATAAGAGCTGTAAGAGCTCCCAATAAAATGATTAATAATAAAGCGCACGCACACACAAAAACAACCCACAAGGAACAGTGAAAAATTCATCACTAATGGTTGTTCTCAATGGGTTTTAAAATTTTTATCTATTCTCTCATTGACTCCTTGTTACGCAATTGGCCGCTCTTGGTGGGAGTCCAAAGCCCATCCCACTTAGTGCCTGTCGGGAGCCGCAGCCTCCTGAATATAAACGCAAAGCCAGAGCCAAGACATTAATCTGTGAAGCACAAGTATTGATTTGGTGACACCAGGCTCTTCCCCTGATACTACTCCTATCAGCCCGAATTATCTGCGTGGAGAGAGGAACCGTTTTCCTCTGCGAGCACAGGGCAGCTGGTGACAAGCTCCTGGCTGATAGGCTGTGACAGCGATGACCCGCCAGCTGCTCCTGGGCGATGGAGGCTTCGCAGCCCGTGTTGCTGGGCAAAGGAATCCACAGCCCTGCAGCCAAGAGCCCACCACGCCTGGACAGACTCAGCCACGCTGGGACACAGCCTGAGCTGATGGCAAACGGCTGTACCATTTCTCTCCTCCAGTTGACAGTAGTTCTCTTCCAAGCTCCAATTTAGTTGGGGCTGCTTCAGGATGCTGGCAGGGGACGGGGGGACAAATCCCCTTAAATGCTTTCCGGGAGGCATCCAGTGGGGGCACTCTGACACTCTGCTTATCCTTCCCCCTAGGGCACCAGGTGGCACAGTGGGATGTGAGCTGGCCTGGCCCCAAGGTCAGCGCGGAAACCAGTGGCCACTCCCTCCCAGTGGGAGAAAGAGGAGGCTTTCTGCTCCTGTAGAGATTTATAGCCTGGAAACCCATGGGCAGGTCTGTCCACTCTGTCCTCCAGGGTCACCAAGAGTCGCTGGAAGTTGGAATCTGCTCAGTGACAACGGGTTTAGTGGGAACGGAGCTCTGGGGACCCTGGGGGGTAAGATTGGGCTGGCTACCCACAAAGTCAGTGGTGATGGCGTTACATAAGTGTGTGTGGAGATTTGCACCACGTGATCAATGGTCGCGGGCCACTGCCCTGCCTGCGACTACTTTATCGCTGGTGTGAGTCTCGGGCTCTCTCGGTTTTGTGGCCAGGCCAGGGTCGGCCTGCTCCGATGTTCCTCCCGGTCCCCCTGAAGTGCCCCTTTCCTTTCACATGTTTGTGAGCCCCGCAGGTGGACTCCGCTCAACAGCCCTTTGTACCCTGGGCACGTGGGAGTGCACTATATGAAACTTATATGGCCTTGGCCGCACGTTTCTTTTGTGAAAAATAATTTGTTTTATTTTTGTTGGGACCAGCTGAGGGGGCTCATGAGAAAAGTTCATGGAATGAAGTCATTAGCTGTTTTCCACGAATTCTTCGAAGCCCCCTCGTCCACAGCAGAACCTACACCAATCCCACCATTTCTGCGTGGAGCATTCAGTGAGTTGTTTACATTCTTTCAGTTATGTGACTGGTCATCCCTCCCTCCCTCCCATACATTTACTGCCCTCTAAATTTCTGGTCTGGGTTCTCACGTTGCTATTGTCAATTTGATGTATAATAAATCTTAAAAGAACCCCGTGCCCAAGACAAACATGCTTCACTAGGTACGCTAAACTACTATTCCTTTTGAAGTAGACTTCAGGGATATATATGATGGTTTGAGGTTAAAGGATTATCTCCAGGCAATAGTTTTAGGGGTTCCCCCAGCCTCCAGGGCTTCAGAAAATCTGGATTCCACATTTTTCACATGTGAGGTTCATGTCCTTAAATCCAAATCTGTCTATAAGCTCCTTGAGGGAGGGACTATTTGAGGGGGGTGAGGGGGAGAGGGGGGACGTGTCCCGGTCTTTCCTCTGGGGTATCCTAAGGCAATGGTTTTTCAAACTTTAAGATTCATAGGAATGAATAGGTGACCTGGTTAAAATTTAGATGCCGATTCAATAGGAAAAATACAACGCCAGACAGGCAGCATTTCTAGCCAGGAGTAGCTGCTGGTTCCGTGACCACACTGAGCACAGGGAGGCCCTGTTGCCCACGGCGTGGGATCTCACCAGAACATGGCGCACAGTTCCCGGGAATATGCCCTCCCTGCGATCCGAGCCTCCCAAACAACGGCTAACGTGCAATACAGTTTCCCCCCTTTGATCATTCAATTAATAGAAGCCCCAGGGCCTGGATTTCAAGTAGTGCAGTTGTGTGAATTTGTGTTTATATTCTAGGAATACAGTTGCTTTTATGAACGTAATCTGAGAGATTTGGTGAGTTTCTTGGGTCTGTGTGGTCCAGCTAGGCCACTCTTGATAAGAGCCACAGTGACGTCAGCGGCACACTCTCCTGTGCAGAGTGCTGGCAACCACCAGCCTCCTGCTGGCTCAGGGCCCTTGCCTTCCTCCCAGAGGGTCAGGTAGCTGGAGGCAGAAATAAAGCTTGCTTTGTTTACCGGGGTCTGGCTTGTCTCTGTTCTGTCAGAGGCAAAGAACCTTCTCTCAGTTTCACCTTTGGAACTAGGAAAATTAGCCTTTAACCATAGTGAGCAGGCTTCAACAAATGCTTCTTAACAGGGAGAGCTAGACCAGCAGGATCAGCTGACCGTAGGGAAACCACAAAAACATCTGATCTGACGGGCTCTTCGGATGCTGTCAATCAAGAGTCCCGTCTCTCAGGGCCTTGGTTTACTTAGATCTACCTGGAAGAGTCCAATTTGCACTAACCAGAGGTTTATCGAAGTAGTGGAGATGGCACAGAGGGCGGATGCCACTTGCAATGGAGCAGGGGCAAGAGGAGGTGGGTCACTGAAGAGTTTCTTCTAACTCTCACTGTTTCCATCATCAGCTGTGAGAGATCACGCAGCAAGTTGAACCTGAGGCGTGAGTACTTGAGAGCAACCATGCATCAACGCAGACAGGATGATCCTGCTCTGCTGGGCATAGACAGAGGAGAAACGGACAAAAATGATTTTGAGCACATCCCAGACCGGTTTTCCCGAGGGAAAGCGAGGAGGGTGCCGCTGAACTTTTTGCACCGTGTCGCAATGTGTTAAGTAAGTGATCAATGAGCTTGATTATACTTTTGAGCTGCTATTAGGGTAAAGTGATCTTAGAGATGAATGTCAGGTGTTTGGCAGAGGGCACAATTTCAGTGCTTGACACAGTTGCTATTTTCCATAGATTGACCTCTGTCTCTAGCAGTCAAGGTAGCGGGGAAGGGCTGACTCCTCTCTCTGGTCTCAAAGGGGCCGCCTGGTGGTGTGGGGTCCGGCTGCTCTGCTCACCAGAGGTCTCTGCAGTTTAAGGTCACCAGCTGTTCCCCATCAGGAGAGGTTGAGGCTGCCTGCTCTCGTAAAGCCCACGGAAGGCTTCAATGAGGGGGAGTTGACTTGATGACAGTCGGGACGGGTCCCAAGCCAAAGGCTTGCCCTGATAGCAGGGTATTAGGTTGTCCCTTCCTCGAAAACTTGGCGCCGGTCTCGTGAGAGGTGTGGAAAGACATGCCCTGTGCTGCCACCTAATGGCTCAGCCTCTACGAAGGCGATTCCTTGGCGCCATTCGGACAGGATTGAATCTTAGGCCCCACATTTACAGCCACCAGCGATGACAATTTAACAGAAGAGAATGGAAACTGGGTACTTCCAGGACCCATTTCATGAAGGGAGGCAGGGACTCTTACTGTGAGAACTCTGGGGTTTGAGTTTTGTTTTTTCAAGTGTGTAATTTCCTCCTTTTTGTTATTTCCTGTCTGTTTCCCTGTAGCAATTAACATTAACATTCTAAAAACAAAAAGGGCCAAGGTTTTTGTATTCAAGGGCAGCAAGGAAACATGGAACTGGAGAGGCAGCATTTCAGGGTTTGAGGTAAACACTCCTGAAGCTGGGTGGGTGGAGAGAACTGTGGAGCTGATGGGAGAATGGTTAAGTCCTAAAGCTTGTTTGAAAGGGGGGCATGGAGGATCAAAACGTACTTTGAGCGAGTCAAATCTGACTCATAGTGACCTTACAGTACAGGATATCTCTAACTGCCCCTATGGGTTTTCAAGACTGTATTCTTTATGGGAGTAGAATGCCTCATCTTTCTCCTGTAGAGCGACTGGTGGGTTTAAACTGCTGACCTTTCAGTTAGCAGCCCAGATGCACAACCTGCTCCGCTACCAGGGCTCCTCAAGTTGCCTTTTGGTTGGAATGACGGCAACAGTCTTCATCGCTTTATCGCCCTTTCCTCTTCTGTTTTCAGCTGTCTGGGGCTGTTTCCCAGACAGGAAAAGGAAGCAGATGTGTAACTCTCAGCTAATGTTGCTTTTCAGGCACAAAATTATATTTCTCTAGCTTAAAAATACTTTAAAAAAAATGTCTATAGAAGGGCCAGGCAGGTAAAGTACTTGGAGGAGGGCAGACTGTAGGGCGTGGTGAGGTCTGTGCCAAACCAGAGAGCCCGCGCTCCATCTAAGGAGCGCCAGGAGGCTAGAGCCCTACTAAGCGGTGTCCTTCCCACTGCTAATTCTTTCCCATTTTTACGAAAAGTGGGGAATCTGGTTTATTATTTGAAGCCTCCTTATTTTAAAATGTTGGCAGCTAAGGCAGATTAAAAACAAACAACAGTACTGTGTGGGCCAAATAAAACATGTCAGTGAAACGTTTTTAGACCAAAGGGCAACTCTGAACATTTGGCTCCCTAGCGCAATTCCAATTCTGGAATCTCAAAGCATGGACACGATCCTTGTGAAGTATGTGGGCCTCTGTCAACAAAAACAACCTACAGGCAAACAAAGTCAACATCAGATAAATTGGGGCCTGCTTTAGCTGGCAAGGCTTACTTCCTGCAAGACATCCCCAAGGAGAAGCCACATGGACCTACGCCGATGGACCCCTAGGTGCTGGAGCAGCCATGTGGAGACCCCTGCCAACGCTGAGATGCTTACACATTAACTGTCTCGGCGTTCCTCCTGCAGTCGGCATCATTGTGTCTATTTTGTGAGATGGAGGAGGATTTGTGGATTAGTGTTGGAAATATGGGTTAATGTTGAACTTGTGGGCTTGGGCAGCACTGGGTTGGGATGTTTTCTTGATGCGCACTTAGCCTTTATATAAAACTCTCTCTTATACATGAGTTTCTGTGGATTTGTTTCTCTAAGGTACCCAGACTAACACATAGGGCAAAATAGAACCACCCCATCGAGTTTCCAAGACTGAAAATCTTTAGGTAGCATATGATCCAGAAGCCATGGTATTGAAGGAAGAAGTCTAACCAGCACTGAAGGCATTGACGAAACCAAGACTCCAGGGAGTGGTGGAAGACCAACCGAAAACATCAATAAACTGATGCCGTGCTGGAATCACTGACTCGTCTGTGCCAAGAAATCTGGAAGACAGCTCCCTGGCCCGTTGACTAGAAGGGACCCATTTCAAAGAAAAGGGATCCAACAGAATGCTGACATTAGTAAACAATGAGCATCATGTGACACATGGATCTTGGAAAGGGCAAAGAATACCAGAAGATGTGTACCTGCATCTCGGACCATAAACATTTAAGGATAACATTGCAAACAAAGGGAATTTCAGAGCACTCATATGCTACCTGTGCATAGATCAAGACACCAGCAATATGTCGTTCCCTGTTCTCTTCAATCTGGCTTAAATCTTTGGTGGCTTCCTGTTGATGTACAATTGAAACTGCTTTTGGATGTTTGAATCTTTCCAAAATTGTCCTTGCCTGTGATCTTCATGATATTGTTTCAGGTTGTTATGAGTCAGAACTGACTCCATGTCACCTAACAACAACAATGACGACAATGGACAAATCTTTAGGGACTTGTTTTCTTGCCAGTGGGTTCAGACTGCTGCTCTTCCAGTTAGTAGCCTCATGGTTAACCACTACCCTACTAGGGCTGCTTCAAATCAGACAAACATAAACACCTGGGCTTGCCTGAGTTACAAATCTTTATTTTTAATAGACATAGTCAATAGCTGGCCCATGGCCCACCCATCTCTTATCTAAAAGATAAAAAAACGTTTATACATATATTTATGTTTTGCCTACTAAGACCGAGGATGAAGGAAGGTGTCATTGATATTTCCCTGGTGGCTCTGTGGGTTAAGCTTTGGGCTGCTAACTTCAAGGTCAACAGTTTAAATCCTCCTGTCACTCTGCAGGAGGAAGAGGAGCCCTATCTTCTCCTTTAAAGACTTATCATCTTAGAAACCCTACATAAGATCATTGGCTATGGATTTTTCACTGATATTTAAGTTGTATGTTTGTGAACAGAACATCCTACAAAAGAATCATTTAGCTATAATACACTCTGTCATATAACTAGCCTGCCGAAGCTACTATCAATATTGGAGCGGATTTTGCTTTTACCTGGCTACTGAGGTTAGTTGTTGAAACAGTCTGAATTTAATTTAGGCTCCTTTTCCACAACCTAATCCTATCTGAATTCTCCAGCTTTTCTTGAGCCATTAAAAATATATTTAAGCTTTGTTATAAAGTATTTCTAACATAGAAAGATAAAGTCCACTGGGTTCCTAAGGAAGATAGCTTATTAAATAGGTCAACATCAAGTTCAAAGAACTTGATATGGGTTCTGAAACAAAAAATCTAAGGTGTTGTCAACAAATTATTTTCAACTTGTGCTAGGCAGTAAACTAGCCAAATATCATTTAAAATTTTATTATGATAATCATGATTATCATGATTTCATGATTCCAAAACCTATCATGTGTAGACATATAAAATAAATTGTTATAAAAATCTTCCAAATGTTGTGTTTTAAGAGCTCCCACTTGAAGAAAGCTGATGGTGCCCGTCTTTCAAAAGATATAGCATCTGGAGTCTTAAAAGCTTAAAGATAAACAATTGGCCATCTAGTTGGGAAGCAATAAAGCCCACATGGAAGAATCACACAAGTGTATGATCACAAGGTGTCAATGGGGCCAGGTATCAGGCATCAAGAACAAAAATTCATATCATTGTCAATGAGGGGGAGTGCAGAGTGGAGACCCAAAGCCCATGTGTAGGCAACTGGACATCCCCTTACAGAAGGGTTGTCGGGAGGAGACGGGCGAGTCAGGGTGCAGTATAGCAACAATGAAACATATAGCTTTCCTCTAGTTCTTTAATGTTTCCTCTCCCCACTATCATGATCCCAATTCTATCTAACAAATCTGGCTAGACCAGAGGATGTACACTGGTACAGGTAAGAATTGGAAATAAAGGGAATCGAGGGCAGATAATGAGGACCAATAATGAGATTATCAATACTGGGAGGGTGGAGGGAAGGTGGGGTAGAAAGGGGAACTGAGGGCATGATCAAGGGTAATGTAACAAGAGGTATTGCTGAAACCCAGGTGGGGATGGAGCATGATAGTGGGATAGGAGGAAAGTCAAGGGAAATAGAGGAAAGAGCTGGAGGCAGAGGGCATACATACAGGTCTAGACAAAGACATGTACATATGCGAATATATATATATATATATGAGGATGAGGAACTAGATCTATGTGCCTATATTTATAGGTTTAGTATTAAGGTGACGGAAGGACATTGGGCCTCCACTCAAGTACTCCCTTAATGCAAGAATACTTTCTTCTATTAAATTGGCAGTCTATGATGTTCATCCTCCTGACACAACCGCTGGAGACAAAGTGGGTGAATAAAATAATGTGGTGAAGAAAGTTGATGGTGCCTGGCTATCAAAAGATATAGCATCTGGGGTCTTAAAGGCTTGAAGGTAAACAAGTGGCCATCTAGCTCAGAAGCAACAAAGCCCACATGGAAGAACACACCAGCTTGTGTGATCATGAGGTGCCGAAGGGATCAGTTATCAGGTATCAAAGAACAAAAAATCATATCATTGGGTGCACAACACACCTCCATAATACGATCACTGAGGACAAACAGGTACATAAGCAAACGTGGCGAAAGAAGCTGAAGGTGCCTGGCTATCAAAAGGTATAGCGTCTGGGGTCTTAAAGGCTTGAAGATAAACAAGTGGCCATCTAGCTCAGAAGCAACAAAGCCCACATGGAAGAAGCCCCACACCAGCCTGTGTGATCATGAGGTGTCGAAGGGATCAGGTATCAGGCATCATCAGAACAAAAAAATCTTACCATAGTGAATGAGGGGGGGAGTGCAGAATGGAGACACAAAGCCCATTTGTTGGCCACTGGAGATCCCTTGCAGAGGGGTCTAGGGGAGGAGATGAGTCAGTCAGGGTGCGATGTAGCACTGATGAAGAATACAGCTTTCCACTAGTTCCTAAATGCTTCCTCTCCCGACCCCCCAGGGGTGTGAGGAACGATACTGAGAGGGTAGAGGGAGGGTGGGTTGGAAAGAGGGAACTGATTACAAGAATCTACATGTGACCTCCTCCCTGGGGGATGGACAACAGAGAAGGGGGTGAAGGGAGACGTTGGATAGGGCAATATATGACAAAATAATAATTTATAAGTTATCAAGGGCTCATGAGGGAGGGAGGGGGAAAAAAAGAGGACCTGATGCCAAGGCCTTAAGTGGAGAGCAAATGCTATAAAAATGATGAGGGCAATGAATGTACAGATGTGCTTTATACAATTGATGTATGTATGGATTGTGATAAGAGTTGTATGAGCCCCTAATAAAACGCTTAAAAATAAATAAAACCTAAAAGAAAAAAAAAAGAAAGGGGGAACTGATCACAAGGATCTACATATAACCCCCTCCCTGGGGGACCAACAACAGACAGGTGGGTGACGGGAGACATCGGACAGTGTAATAACAATTTATAAATTATCAACGGTTTGTGAGGGAGGTGAGGTGGGGAGGGAGGGGAAAATGAGCTGATACCAAGGGCTCAAGTGGAAAGAAGATGTTTTGAGAATGATGATGGCAACAGATGTACACGTGTGCTTGACTCAGTGGATGGATGAATGGATTGTGATAAGAGTTGTATGAGTCCACAATAAAATGATTTAAAAAAGAAAAAGAGCTCTTACTTACCAAATTTGGGACATTTTGACCAACCAAAAATAATGATAATGAATGACAACACACTAACTGAAATGCAAAGCATTTCTGAGGTCATGTTGGTTCAGAAGCATGCCAACTAATGTGTTTATAGACAAGAGATAGTGCTTGCTACTGCCAGTGTAATATTTGATCCAAGGAAGCTCCTCAGTGGATGCTAACTTACATGGTTTCAAAGTAGTACCACCGATTTAGGAATAACAGTAATGTTAAAGTGTGTCTTTACAATGAAGAAGAGATGGGGTGGAACCATTGAACCAAGCATGGAAACCTTGCATCGAACCGGGTGACCTCCTGATGCCACGTTCAGAGAGCTACAGAACAAGGCCTGCCTTCATGCTGCTGTACCAGAAATACCACGCTTGAGTGGCTTAAGGAGCAGAAATTAATTGACTCATAGTTCAGAAGGCTAAAAATCTCATCAGGTTTCTAGTCATACTGGTTCCTTGATTCCCTGGTTGTAGACAATCTTCACATGGCATCTGTGTGTCTCCTCCCACTCCCATCTAATCTTCTCTTTTTATAACCCAGACGTGAATTAAATCACTTCTATTTCGGTCTCCCTTCGTCACTGTCCAGCTTGGCACGCAGATGAAGGGACTGAAGAGGCCTTGGCGGGGTCAGGCACCCCTTAGTTTTCAAAGTGGTGGCTTTCTTTTTAACCCTTTCAGGAGGTCTTTTGCATCAGTTTGCCCAACGTCATATGTTCTCTTGATCTCTTGGCTGCTGCTTCCATAGTTACTGATTGTGGATCCAAGTAGAACAAAATGCTTGACAACGTTGTTCTCCTGTCCATTTATCACGAGACGGATCTGATTGATTAGTCGAGTTGCGAGACTTTCGTTTTCCTGATATGAAGGTGTGGTCCGTACTGAAGGCTGTAATAGCCTATTTTCATTGGTAAGGGGCTCCAAGTCCTCTTTGCGTGCAGCAAGCAAGATGGGGTCATGGGCATAGCACAGTTGGTACCAGTCTTCCTCCAATCCCGATACATGCTCTTCTTTATAGAGCGCAACTTGGTGAATACAGAATACAGGTTGAATAATTATCACGAACGTATGCAAACCTAATGCATATCTTTCCAGATTTAAGCCATTCACTATCCCCTTGCACTGTTTGAATGACTGCCTTTTGCTCTATGGACAGGTCACGCAGGAGCACAATTAAGTGCTCTGTAATTCCCATTCTTTGCAATGCTGTCCATAATTTGTTATGATTCACATAGTCATGAGGTGCCTTTGCATAATCAATGATATTCTCTGCTTTTTGCCAAGATCCATATGATATCAGCAATGATATCCCTTGTTCTTTGTCTTAACCTGAATATGGCTTAAATTTCTGGCAGTTTCAAGAGGAATGGTGTTGTAATCATTGTCAATAAGAACATCCTGAGATACAATTCTAGCAGTGATAGGTGAAATTTACAAGGAAAATTGGTTGTTCTGACTATTATGCAAATTTACATAGTAAATTTACATAACCACTCATGCCAACGATGAAGAAATTGATGCTTTTTACCAACTGGTGCAATCTGAAGTTGGTCAAATGTGTCATCAAAGATGCATGGATAATTACTGATAATTAAAATGTGAAATTGGAAACAAGCAGGATTTTCAGTTGGAAAGTATGGCCTTGGTGATAGAAATGAACAGGGTAAGCACATGATAGGGTTTTGGGAGAACAAGGACCCCTTTATGACAAATACTTAAAAAAATCTCTTAACAGCAATTATACACCTGGACCTCACCAGATGAAATACACAGCGATCACATTGACTACATCTGTGGGGGAAGACCAGGGAGCAACTCAGTATCAGCAGTCAGAACAAGGCCCGGCTCTGACTGTGGAACAGCACACCGCCTGCTCCTCGGCAAGCTGAAGCGGAAGCAAATTCCAACAAGGTCATGAGAGCTGACGCAGCACCTGAGTAGATCCCATCTGGTTGTAGGGACCGTGTCAAGTACAGATGGGATGCACTGAGCACCGGTGAAGAAAGGGCAGGCAAGCCGTGGGGTGACATCAAGGACAGCGTACACGAAGAAAGGAAAAGATGGTTAAGAAGACAGGGAAGAAAGCAAAGACCAAAATAGATACCAGAGGAGACTCTGAAACTTGCTCCAGCAGGGAGAGTGGTGAGGGGAAGAACTGATGAACTGAAAGAGCTGAGCAGAAGATTACAAAGGGCCACGTAAGAAGACAAAGTCAAGCACAGTCATGAACTGCCCACGACTGTGAAGATGACAGCTCAGAAAAAGCTACGAAGCAGTTCTACTCTGTGTCAAATGGGTTCGCTATGAATTGAAGATCCACCTGGTGGCAGCTAACAGCTACATGGCAAAAAAAAAAAAAAAAGAGAAGGGGTACAAATACAATGAAGACGGGCAATTCAATGGGACGTATACAGAGATGGAAGGATTTAAGACCGCATCCGAATGTCCTGCACTATTGTATGACAGGTTGACCTGGCTTCCCTTAAAAAGTACTGGACCTCTTGGTCAGACAAAGTCTGTATCGCAGGTGGACCAGAGGTTGAATCCCAACGTGGGTACTCAGCTCTCCTGGTTCGCCCGGATCGAGGAGCTTCCCAGGACACAGGATTTTCAGTGTCCCGGACAGTGAAAATAGGAAGGGCTCTTAGCCCAATATTGCCAGCCACTCTCTGCGTGGCTCTGAACAAATCATCTGGCTTCCGTATGTCTCGAGTTCCCCATCTATTAAAAGGAGATCATGTACATGTTATAACATGAATAAACCTTGAAAATATTATACGTGGAAAAAGCCACACACACACACACACACACACACACACACAGAGCCATGGACTGTTCGTTTCCGTTTATATGAAATGTCCCAAACAGGCAAATCCATGGAGACAGAAAATAGACTCATGGCTTCTGGAGGCTGGGAAAGCTGCTCAGTAGAAAGCTGTTTATGAAGGCGTACGTGCCTCCCAACTTGTCTCAATCCCAGTGACAGCATGTGACTCATTTGTACCTTTAGTGAGAGAAAAACATATCACCTTGGGATCCTGATTTCATGAGTTCCGCTTTGTTCCGGGAAATAGAGGGCTCCGACAAATTAGGGACTTCCGTTCTCGTTCACCATGTGAATCAAAAGTCAACGCCGCCTTTCCCAGTGCATTTGCGATTTATCACATCCACATCCGTAATGAAAGAGATCTGTCAACACCTTTTAATCTAATTCCATTCCTCCATGCAAAACGCTATCCTCAGCACTGCTGATAGGGAGATTGGAGCTGGGTCTTTGTTGGCTTGTCACACGAGCCCTTTGTACAGAGAGGATGAAAACCTCTAAGAGCCGAGGTTCGGTGAAATCAGCAGAGCGTAGCAGTTGAAACGGAAGTTCCTGATAGTCCTATGATCTGTTTGCTGGACAGCCATTCCTAGCTATGGGTCCGGGGAACAATTCCTTAATTTCCATGTCAGATTTGGGGTTTTGGTCTGTTCATGCCACCCTGGCATGTTTTAAAGGTTATATGAAATAACACAAATATACCTCTTAGCACAAGAAAGTAACAATAAAAATGAAAATGCCATGCACTTCTGTGCTGTGTGCCTCATAATGGGCAAAGAGAAAAGTTCCTGGCAGGCGGCCCGCATCATAAACTTCCTCCGTCTGTGGCCTCCAGTTTCCCAGCTGGAGATGAAGGCAAACATTGGGGCCAACACCACCTAACAGTGTAAGTCACGTGGTTGCTGCTGTCGGCCTCTGTGGGGACCCCCACTTGGGAAGGGTTGCTCTGGGAGGGGGGGGGGACCAAGGAAGAAGCTGGAATGTGCGTAGCACGAGTGTGGGTATGTGCTTGCAGCTTCCTGTCCTGTGATCCTTGGCTTCTTTGGAAGTGGGACTCTATTTCTTCCTCCCCAGCATAGTGTTCCCATGGAACCCCTAACAACTTAGGCTTTGGAAATACCGTGTTTTAACACACCCACAGCACAACACCCATAGTGTGCATGGGAAATGCACATGCAAGGGGGTTGCATGGTTTGCTATAGATGTCATGCATGTTATTTATGTAAATATACGGTAGAGAGGACTGGGATTTCCAACTCCATCACTTACTGTACTCTGTACAGTACTTACATCACTCTGAATGACCTTTGCTTTGTCACTTGTATAATAAAGGTCATAGTAGCTACCTCACTGGGTTAATGAGACCTGAGGTGCCCAAAACATACAAATTGCTAAATAAGTGTGCCTTCTTTTTCTCCTCTTCGTCTGTATTCTTTACTATTATTACTTATTCTACATTTCCCTGGCTGAGCATAGGAAAATATATTGGATTTTCTCTCTCTAATATTTATATTTAAGCGGGATTATTGTAACAATCCAGATGGATAGTTTCTTTTCCAGCACCTCAGGATTGTTTTGCTTAGTATTACAGGACTTCCCTAGTCTGATGTTTCTTCCTCGACTCACTTGGCCATAAAGTAAGTCCTGTTTGTGAGTCAGTTTTACTATGGTCACTGGCAGATCTTTTTTCTATAGCTGCCCACCAACTATGAAGGGCCTTGTGCCCCTACCACTGTAACCAGCAGGGAGATTCAAAGCACAAGGCCTATCCACCCAGGAAGCTATTTTCAAAGGTCATCCCAGTTTCATTTCTCCAGGAAGAAGTAGCTGCACCCGCCGAGCTCAGCATGATGCCATTTGGGAGTGTCCTTGAGAGCCTACACAGAGCCGGAAGGAACTCTAAAGGCAACAGCCCACTGCTGGCAAGGCACTCTAAGGTTTCCACAAACTACCACCAATCTGATCCTCGGGGAATTTACATTTTTATAGACGTGATAAGACAATCAAATAAAGAAATACAACACAAACAGTTGTTAAAACAGTATCACAAGTATAGAAAAAAATGCAATAAAAGTTTAGGAAACTATTTCTAACTGGGAAAATTTAAAAAGATCTTATCTTTTCTCTTCATCAGCCCCCTTTCCCCCATAGGGGTGGGCATGGGCGGTCCTGTAGTGACATTTTCCTTGCAGATAGGATGCCCAGGTTGGATTCATAGCCAATGTGCATTGAGCACAGCCACCACCCTGTCGCCAAGACGTATTTAGTGCTACGACGTGGATTAGGTTCCACTGGAGTATGCAGACTAAGACGCACAAGGAAGAAAGGCTTGGCGACCCATCATATGGACAGGACCAGCAGCTTCTCATTCTGCTGTCCATGACCCAGAAATGGACTCAAGGTGTAAACAGTATGTGCCCAGTACTGTGCCCAGGACACTGATCCACCCATTTATTTGAGGAACGCAGGTTGTGGTTAGATGGTGATATACTCTAACCGAAAGCTTTCTTTTTTTTTTTTTTTGGAGGGGGCACCCGGATAACCGAAAGCTTTCAAGCAAGTTTTTTGTTTAAACATTTTATTAGGGGCTCATACAACTCTTATCACAATCCATACATACATCAATTGTATAAAGCACATCTGTACATTGTTTGTCCTAATCATTTTCAAAGCATTTGCTCTCCACTTAAGCCCTTTGCATCAGGTCCTCTTTTTTCCCTCCCTCCCCGCTGCCTCCTCCCTCATGAACCCTTGGTAATTTATAGATTATTATTTTGTCATATCTTTCCCTGTCCGGCATCCCCCTTCACCCCCTTCTCTGTTGTCTGTCCCCCAGGGAGGAGGTCACATGTGGATCCTTGTCATCAGCGCCAAGGACAGCCCTGCGAATGTTTTTAATCTCTGCTGCTGTACCTTTGCCTATGTGTTTCCGGACAGACGGTCTTTCTCTGCACCAGAAGCTCACATTTTGAACTTTCATTCCTAAAATACATTCATCACCCTTCGGCTTCTGAGGCGGGGCAGGAGCGGGTAGACACATAATGACTACTTATGCGGTTCACGTCTCATCTCAGGAAATTATCTTTTCAAAATGATCAGGTGCTCCTGACCCTGCTCGCACGGCTGAGGGTATTTCTGAGCTGAGGGAGGAAGCAAGTAGGATAATTGTTAGTACTCAGAGGACCGCGTTCTCGCCCCAGGGTGAGCTCTCAGGAACCCGCAGAATCCTTCCTGTCTCTGGGAGGGAGAAGAATATTCGGCTCTTCTTCCTCTGTTCGTGCCCGGACAGCTGCGCACATTGTTGGGGCGGATTGCGCTTCCCCGTAGGAGACAGATGAGGCTTGTCTGCTCCTGTAAAGGTTTAATATCTTGGAAACCTAAAGGGCAGTTCTACTCTGTCCTACAAAGTCACTATGAGTCTGAATCGATGGCCGTGAGGTTTACTCTGGAGAACGACTCACCTGCAGGTCTTCATTGGCCATAAACCATCTGCGCAGGCCTGGGCCCTCCATTTAAATTAGGCAATCAGAAAAAAGAGCAAGATTGATCCCCCTGCAGCTGCCCATTTTAGATTGTAACTCTGCTTACCCGTGCCATGTTGCAGACATTCTTCCATCTGGTTCCAAGCTTCGCCTGACTCGACCTAACCTGAAAAAGAAGCCTCATGGCCAAGGAGTCAAAGGTGACTCATCATGACCTTATAGAACAAGGTAGAACTGCCCCCTCTAGGTTTCTGAGACTGTCACTATTTACAGAAGTAGAAAATCTTATCTTTCTCCCACAGAGCATCTGGTGGTTTCAAACAGCAGACCTAGTGGTTAGCAACCCAACACATAACCATTATGCCACCAGGGCTCCTTAACTGGCCCTCAGATGCCTGCTTCATTGAACTCCAATACAATATTAGGGCGGACAGCATAGCAATAGTTCTGTGCTGGACCAAGGGTGAGAGCTGGTTTCCCTTAGGCTGTACCTGGGTTTGGGCACAGATAAAGAAACCAAAACCTGAGTGAGCTGTAGTCCTGGTCGAAGAGGAAGTATCCTCAGGTAGAAGCTGAGTAGAGATACTGAGATGTTTGCTTACGCTGGAGAGCTGGGGGTGGAGTTGATGATGGAAGGGAGCCGCCTGCAGAGAGGCGAGATGTGCTTTTGTAAAGGGAAAGGCGCAGCCAGGCAGATCACGCTCTCTGATGGAAGGTAGCCCTTCGGTGAGAAATTCAAGAGGGTCAATATTTAGGAACCAGGGGAGGCCTTAAGAGGTGGCCTTCCCCCACCCATACCCACACCTCCTAAAATTACACACCTGCTCCCTTTTGTTTCTGAGCAATCGAATCCTTGTTTCCTGGGCCAAGGCCTTAGGAGGAGGTAAGTCTGGAGAGCGTTTCCCAGTAAAAATGACTTCTCAAGAGCTCACTGGAAGCCAAGAGGCAATGGGGTGGTGGTGGTGGTGGTGGTGGTGGGTGGGTGGGTGTCTCCAGCCGTGCTTTGCACTGAGAGGATGTTCTGTGCACTTCAGCTTGAGAGAGAGGGTCCCCAACATAGAGCTGAGTATATGAATTCTCTTGTGAGATAAAATCATTAACCCCAAATCTGGAGCATGGATTTTGCTTCATCTGCCTTCTAAGTCTTTGTTCTCAACCTCTCCCCATCATCATCATCATCATCATCATCATCATCATCATCATCATCAGACTGCTATCAAGTTGCTGTAGTCATCTGATGAAGGCATCCAGTTTCCATGGTTACCTGCAAGCACTTGGCAAGATGCTATTCCTCGGAGGTACCAGGATTAAGCAAATAACACGATAGTGCTGCTGGCAAATAAATGTGGCCATAATTAGATGTGGGCTGTTGAGGGAGGATCTCAGAAGCTGGGCAGACAATCAGAGGCAGACCAGCCCTGCTGCTTATTGCTGCGGTCTGCTCACGTGAGATGGTCTACGTGCCGCGTCCTGTGCCTTGCTTCCCTCCATACAGTCCTTGCGTCCTGCAGCCTTCGGGGCCATTGGCATCACTTCCTTTCACAAGTGAAGGGACAGAGCTTTCATGATTTGCTGAAGATCACCCAGCTGGTAGGTACAGCACAGAGATCTGAGCCTAAAACTGCCTGTGTTCCATCTCCCTCTCCAGACTCCCTTTCTAGGTCTTCACGCAAGGCTGAACTGTACAGGCTGCGTCCACAGCACCCCCCTGCCTGGGTCTGTTGGGAGAAAGCCCCACAGCTACCAAGAAAGGAGAGGTTGCCTTCAGTTGGCTGGGCCCCAAAGCATCTGCCTCTAGATTCTTTCCTCCCCCTCTGCCTTTGAACCTCGGGCGGCCCTATCCTTTGTGGTTGCCCAGCACCTCCTGTCTGGGATAGAACCTTCTTTACCTCTGTTCTTTCCCATGAACCTTGGTGGATACACCGTCATTGGAAGCTTTCCTTTAACTCCTAAGTTAAATTTTTATCCATCTTCAGCCAGAGGAGGCTGTTTCCCAGAGTACAGAGTCAGTGCTCCGTAGACCCCTGCAATTTAAGGTCAGAATGGGTTTTTGAGACTCAGCGCTGCTGGAGGAGGTGTTGAACCAGAAGTCAGTGCCCAGCGGTTATTGATGTGATGGGAATCTGCAGAATGAAAGAGGGGCTGATCCTTGTTACAATGTTGTAAGCACTTTCCACTCCCACAGGACCCTTTTTGTCCGGGCGGCTCCCGGAGCTTCGTTGTTTGGTGCTTTCAGCACTCTCCCATCCTCCTGCTTGGCCGCATTGCTGGCACTTGGCCCTCCTGGCCGGTTTGGTGCCGCTACCCACGTGTCCATCACAGTTTGGGACAGGGCTCAGAAGCTGAACCCAAATCTGCGATGAGCGCAACAGAGCTGACCCAGGGCCAGTTTCCCCGGCGTCCCCGCCCTGCCGCTGTGGTGGGCTCAGTATCCCAGCGTGTGTGGCTGGGAAGGAACTGGTGGTGGGAGCCCGGTTCTCCTGTTGAGTTTAGCGAACCCCTTGCTAACATGATCCGTGTGATCAGGGTTCTTTCGAACGTGGGACAGCGGCCCAAGGAGGAAAGTGCAAATTGACCTTCCTTACTCCCTTTTTAAGGCTCATCTGTTCGACAGAGATTGGGACGTTCCCATAGCGGGTTCGTGTCCTCCCAGCCGCCCCGTGGGTCTCCTGGACCAGGACCGTTGGGCGTAGAAAACCCGGTCTTTCTCCCGCGGAGCTGCGCGGGGTTCCGCACCGCCGACCCCGCGGATGGCAGCCCGATGCTTAACCACTGCACCGGCAGGGCTCCTCATTCCAGCCACATGTATAAAAAAATTACCATCTAATTTATTACTATGCTTGTAATATTTGTTTGTTTCATAGAACTCGTTACATTTTTGATGAAACACTACATTTTTATTTCCTTGCGTTTGTGCTTTAGTACACAAACACATCTAACGGAACGAGAGAAAGTGCAAACTACCAGTGGATGGCATGTGGTCGTTCATGTCTGCTGCGTGTCATGCCTCAAGTTCCCCAAACCCCACGAGATATCCAGTGAGTGGTGCAGTTCCTGAAAGAGCTAAAAACGTTGTCAGAACCATCGTTGTACGTTCAGCAGACAAGCAAAGGGGTTTTTCAAAGATGAACATAATAGGTTCAGACAAGAGTGGGCACCTGGTTGATATATTCAACAGATGACTCCTACTTGCCCGGCTCTGGAAGAATAGGATCCCCCTCCTCCCGGGAGAAGGTGGTCAAGGACAGATCAGACAGCAGGTGACGCTCGATTAAAGCGAAGAAGATCGAAAGTGAGGACACCAATCAGGAAGCAATACAGAAATCTTAAATAACGGTTTTCTTCGTCAAGTATTTAATATTTTTCATTCATATTCTAAAACTATATTATAACAGAATCTGGTCTGTGTAGCTCTTTTATTGTTCTTATTTCAGTGTCAACTCTATGAAATAATAAACTACCTGTGATCTATCTTTCGAGATACTTAAAATGGCCACTAGGACAGCGAACCAGTTGTTAATTAGGTGAATCCCACCACTGGAAGGAACATCGACTTTCCAAAACAATTCCTCTTTGTGGTTCTGGGGCCAGAACCTACGGCTCCTTCCAAATGCCCTTGCACGAAACAACTGCTGCTCCCTGAGGCGCGTTGAGGGGCCTTCACCCAGCCCTCATGGTGGACAGTCAGGTTCTACCTTTCTTTGCTCACCGACCACATCATATGTCTGTTTCCTCGTCTACTCTTAGATCACTTGAAGGCAGGGGATGCTCCTTATTTATTTTATACCCCCCAGTGCCTACCATGATGTCTAGTCCCTCACAAATAGTTTGTAAATGAGCTTCTCCACTTCAACTGCTCGTAGACATCTTCTGCATTTAGTTTCTCTACATGAGTCAAGAAAGCCCGGCCTGATCTTTAGTAATAATAATACACAGTTATTTGGGAGACTTACCTTGTTTCTAGATATCATCTCTTTTAATGTTATACTGGTGAGAGAGATAGTTTCACTCTCTTTGCATCTAGATGAAGAGGCGGAGATATACAGAGCAGCCCCAAGGTCACCTAAGCACCCCCTTTCATTACTCCCCCAAGAGGATGGAACTGGGTTTGCTGGGTTCTCTTACTCCAAGCTCTTAGTTGGAGTACCTCATGCAATGGGTGGCACCGTGAGGCGGATGCAATAAAAGGCCATTTCCAGAGAGGAGTTAGCTGAAAAGCAGCCTTGGCATTGGGATTGAGATGATCAAATGAAGAGATGTTGACTAGGCTCCCGTGAAGGACTGGAGTGGACGCTACTGGTGATGAAGTGGTCGGTAATTCTCTAGAAGTAGAGAAAATAGTGGTCTTGCCTTCGCAGGCAGTAGGACATCCCTGCAGATTTATCAGGCAAAAGAGATCGTTGCTTTATCTACAGGTAGAAGACACCTGCTGGCTTGGCCATGTGTAAGTGATCGAAGAGAAAGACCAAGCTGAGCTCCCAGGCACCTGCGCATCACCTGTCAGCCATGAAGGAGGCACCTTGGTATCCAGCCCCATGGTGTCTTCAGAAGATTCAGCCTCAGTCATCTGATTGCAGCTACACGAGAGCCCCCACCCCACCCCACCCCACCCGCTGCCCTAAGAAAACCTACCCATCAGCCCTCTTGCCGATTTCCTGACTCCTAAAATCAAAAGTAAAATAAAAGTGGTGGTTATTTTCCACCACTAAGTTCTAGAGTGATTTTTTAATGTAGCAATAGTCACTGCAACACTGATCAAGAACCAAAATTAAGGATACATAGAACAATGCAATTTATTTTCACTTGATTGAAACATGAACACTGTGACTCCAGAAACAGCCATTGATCTCCTCGGATATCCAAATCCTTATTTATGAATTGATGCGTGGAAAGGGGCTTCAGTTACCTCTAAGGTAAGGTGACCAGATTTTAACAATGGTAAAGCGGGACACCAGCAGGACACCATTGATAAAACTCAGATCCTGGCGAAATAGCCCCATGGCAGCTGGAAACCGTATACCCTCACTTGTCTTGCATTCTTTACAAAAATCGGGAGTTTTTAAAAATGCCGCGGGACATGGGAAAAATTGTTAAAAATTGAGGCTGTTCCACCAAACGTGGGGCATCTGGTCACCTTACTCTAAGGATCCACCTGATTCTAGACTTCTCTAATCAGTAACAGCAAGTTGACAAATATTTGCATCATTCTTTCACTTGTATACTTAGTTAAGAAGATTTGTTTATTAATGGGCATTGTTGGCATATCAGGGAGCTTCGGTGGCATAGTGAAACTGTTAACCACAAAGTTAGCAGTTTGATCTCACCAGCTGCTCTGTGGGAGAAACATGAGGCTGTCTGCTTTTGTAGATTTGTAGTCTCAAAAACTCAAAGGGGGAGTTCTACTCTGCCGTATACGGTTGCTATGAGGTGGAATCAATTTAATGGCATTCAGTCTGCTTTTTTCTGGTTTGGCTCTGGTATCATCTAAGGGCACTTGTTGATCCATGCTTCGGCATAAGCAGGGCAGGAGACTGGACACCCCGACTGCCATTTTTCTCTGCCTTCCTGTGTTTGCAGGTTGACTCAAGTCATTGCTATAACCCTCTTGCTATTATTTTCCATATTTTTCTGAAGGAGAGATCTTCTTTTTCTTAATATTTTTACTGATATATCTTACTCGTTCCGATATATCCCTTCCCATACAGTCCATCACATCAGGGTGGGGGTGGGGCTACACAATCATCAATGCTATCAACTTTCTTTCCCTGCCCCTTTTCCTCCCCTCTCCTCACTTCCTGTACCATCAGGGAACCCTTACTCCTGTCACTGTCTCTGAGGGGTCATCTATTTTGACCACCATGTGCCCAGTGATCTTAAATATACAAATGAATATATACAAATCTAACATGATTAATGGGGTATATCACATAAAGACCTTAATAGTAAGGGGAGAAATCTTAAAGAACTAGAGGATAGTTAGGTGGTTTATCAGTGCCATACCGCACCCCGGATTTATCTTCCATTCTGTATGGCCCTTCTGAAAGGGACTGTCCAATTGTCTTGCTGGCAGACTTTGCATCTCCACTACATCTACTCCCCTTCATATCAATTTGGTTGCATGTTTTTTTAAATTCTGATATCTCTTCCTGTTGACACCCCATGATCACATAGGCTGGTGTGCTTTTTCCATGTGGACTTTGTTGCTTCACTGCTAGATGGCCGCTTGTTTAACTACTAGCCTTTAAGATCCCAAATGCTCTACCTTTTGATAGCCAGGCACAATCAGCTTTCTTCTCTATATTTGCTCATGCACCCATTTTGTCGTAAGAGATCCTGTCAGGAAGGTGGCTATCATACAATGCCACACTATTAAAACAAACTGTTCTTCTACTGAAGTAAGATTTAAGTAGAACCCATTTACAAATATATATTAACAAATACACAAATGTTCATATATATTTCTATATATATTGTTTTATTGTTTATCTCTCTTTTTTCCTCCTACCCCACTATTATGTTTGCCTATCATTCACCTCTCAGATACAATTTGATTGCTCAAACATGACCAGAAAAGCTACACACTCCTTGTTATCCTTTTCAGAATACTTACTATTTCCCTGTACCCATCATTGTTGGCTCCCCACTTAACTCCCCCCACCCCTCCTCCTCTCCCATACCCCCCAGGAAACCGCCAGTGGGCGGCTATCTCCATAAGATTGCCAATCTTGCATATCTTGTATAGATAAACAATAATAACAATTATTTTTAAAAAGATTTAAAAAACACCCAGGCTGACAGTCAGCAGTCTAACAGGGATCGTGACCTAGAGCAGCAGCATTCATGGCCCAAAGGCAGGTCTCCTATAAGTCCATGTTGCCACCCCACCATCAGGGATGGAGCAGCCTAGTGCCCACCCCACCCCAGTTATGCCTTAGATTTTCAGTGTGGCCCCCTTGTGGGTAACCCCCAACAAGTTCAGATGGGCTGCCAAGTGCTGCTTCCCGCCCCCTTCCCCGGCTCCGCACTTCAAGTCAGAAGTCTCCGATCAGGATTCCTCCAGGACTTTGTGGCTTCGCTCCCATCACTGGCCTATGGCACTCCCCTCTTGGTTTGTCCCCATGTGGGCGGGTGGGCTATGCATGGATGGATCAGACCGCTGCTCTCCTTTCATTGTACCTTCTGTCCTTGGCAGCATGGTCATCCAGGGACAGAATGTCACTTCTCAAGCTGAGTCTGGCCCTGCAGTCATCTCTGGGAACAAGCTGCTCTGATCAGGTACATTGCCCTGAAGGATTGGCACCCCAGAACCCCAGAATGAGGTCTTCTCTTGTGATCCCTTTCCTGTGGAGATAAAAACACTACCCTCCCATGGGTTGGTTAGTGCCCTGACCCACCCCCCATTGACTTTGCTATTCTTCCCCCACCACTCTGTGGGTCTTAAAGGCATATAAGGAGAAGGAAGGTGGAAAGACCTTCTTATTCAATAATTAAGCATACAACACTGGACTGTTCACTTGGCTACATGAATAACAAGGAAACTGACATTTGTCCCAGGTAATAGTTCCATGACAAAATTGCTTTGAAACAAGTAAAATTCATTGTTTTCACAACACTGAGACTCTTAGGGTATTTTTATGGACTGACATTTTTGGAGTCTGGGCTTTGTTTTCAGGCTGGGAATGAGAAGCACTAAATTAAGCAAACAGTTAATATCTTGTTGGACAATAGGATGAGAATATGAGCTTAAAAGAAACTAATTTGGATTTTAAGGAACTGTCTCAGATGAATCTGGGCCCCAACTGAAAGGTTTGGTTTGCTTGTCATTGTCTTACTGAAAAACTATATATATATATATGGTTTTTTGGTTTGTTTGTTTGGTCTGTTTCCATATCAGAAGCCATCTGCAATACTTGGGTCAACTAATATGATTACTATGCTGCTTTGGGTAGCTTTCTACCTGTGTTAGGCCAGGTTGACAAGAGAAACAAATCCAAGGACACTCGTATATGTGTAAGAGAGAGCTTGATATCAAGAAGTAGTTATCGATCAGGAAAACATCCCAGCTCAGTCCAGATCAAGTCCATAAGTCCAATACTAGTCTATAAGTCTGATACTAGCCCATACATCCCTCTTCAGACTCACGCAGCCACATGCAATGATGCAGAACACAGATCCCAGGCCAGTGGATGCAGAGTTGAGTGGATCCAAATGGCAGTAGCCGCATGGCAGGGCTCATGCATGTCTCCACGTGACTCCTCAACAGGAAGGTGAAGGCAGAGAGAGAGGGGTGAAGGTCCCAGGAAACCTCCTTATGAGACAGGCGTGCCCACAGGAGGTAACCTCAGGCTGTGACCTGATTGATAGGCTGGATTCTCCCTCTTCACTTTCATATCTTCAAGTTGACATGAAATTATGTAACTACCACACAACCTAAAAAAGAAAATTGAGTAAGAAGTACAGTTCATCCTGACTAAATTAGTATTGTACTAAGAAGGAACCCTGGTGGCACAGTGGGCTATGCAATGGTTTGAACCCACCAGTCATTCCATGGGAGAAATACGAGGCTGCCTCTACTGATGAGAATCTGTACTCAAAGGTACAGCTCTACTCTGTCCTTTAAGATGGTTATGAGTCAGAATTGTGTGTGTGTGTGTGTGTGTGTGTGTGTGTGTATGCTTGCTTTTATCGGAGAGCTAGGTCAGGAGTTACAAGTTTAACATCTATTTCTGGATTTCATATTCTCTTAACTGTGCGTATTAGTTCCATACTCCTGTTTTCTCCCAAAATTTACACCTCCTGCTCAGACCCCCTTTGACTGAGATCCAACGGGGTTACTGCGAGTCAAAATATATCCCAGTGTTTTGATTTGCTACTTGAGCTTGGTTACAAGCTGCAAAAATCAATGCTAACTCTCTAGGGGGAAGGAAATATCCTGGGACAATGTGAGGGCTTCACAGGATAACAGGAGAGGCTGTCGGGCTGCAGAAGACAAAGAACTTGCACATCCAGAGCATCTTGTTTAATGTTTTATCTCACAGTGTGATTTCTTTAATTTCTGTGTAACTCAGAACAAGATTCGAAGTCCTGAAGTTTGTTTGGTCAAGCTTGGATCACAACTTGTAGAGTGAACCAGTGCAGTCAGATTGACAAAGATAAAAACGTGTACCAGGAGCTCCTGCAGGATCTATGATCCTGCTCGGATCCACAATCGGTGCTCATGGAAGTAGCAGCCAGGAGCTCAAAAGACACATTGCATGTGGTAACCTGCTGCACAAGGCCTCTTTGAGTATTGAAAAGCAAGGATGTTATTTTGAGGATTGAAGTGCCAAGCCATGGCCTTCAATTGCCTCGTAGGCAGGTGAAAGTTGGGCACTGAATAAAGAAGTCCGAAGAAGAATCGGTTCGTTTGAATTGTGATGCTGGAGACGATATGGAAAACGCCACGGACTGCTAAAAGAACAAACCAGTCTCTCGTGGAAGAAATATGGCCGGGGTGCTCCTTGGGATGGGGAGATTATGTCTTACATACTTGGGACATGTCAGGAGAGACTAGCCCCTGGAGAAGGACTTTGTGCCTGGGAAAAGAGATGGGCATGGAAGAAGAGGATGGCCCTCCAGGAGGTGGGCTGACACAGCGGCTGCAACTATGGCTCAAACACGGGGACAATTGAGAGGATGGAGCAGGCCTGGGAAATGTTTCCTTCTTTGGTGCACTGCGGGTCTGAACTGACTTGATGGCACCTAACAACAACAACATTGTAAGATCCCCAGTAGTGTAAAGGTTTTGAATTAAGGCTGCTAACTGCAAGGCCAGCAGTTTGAAACCACCAGCAGCTCCTCAGAATAAAAACGAGGCTTTCTACCCCATAAAGAGTTACAGTCTCAGCAACCCACAGGGCATTCTACCCTGTCTCCTGTAGTATAGGGTCACTCTGAGTAGTCCAAATCGACTTGATGGCAATGAGTTTTGAGGATTCATTTTTGGTGACGATGTCTAAAGAAAGGCATTCTCACGCACTGCTGTTGGAAGTAAATTCCTGCAACTTCGTCTAGTGGTAGACTTGATAGATTAAATGAAAAACATTTTTAAGTAAGAAATTTCACATGTAAGATGATTTCCCTAAGGTTAAAAAAATAGGTTTAATGAGTGCAGATAAAGATAAACAGTTGTTCATTTTATTATTGTCTGGAAAAGCCAAATTAGAGCTGTCCTAATTGTCCAACAATTATTATCATTATTATTTGCAGCTTGTAACCAAACTGGTGAAATAAATGATGCTACAGGGCTTTGCAGTCAGTAGAGATGGTGATGGAGATTGATTTACATGGATAAATGTTGTAGTGGGTTGAATGGTGACTTCCAAAAAGGATGATTTAATTATTGAAGGATATCAGGATGAAATTCCGGAGTTAGAGAGGACCCTAAATTCAATGGCTGATCTTTCTAAGAAGAAAAGAGGACACAAGAGGCACAGAGCGGGGACAGCTCTGTGAAGATGGAGGCAGAGATTGGAGGTATTCTACCACAAACCAAGGAAGGCTGGAAGCTAGAAGAAGCTGGGCAGAATCTCCCCTAGATTTGCCCACATCTTTGTTTAAGGAGTACCAACCATTGTGTCAAAAGCTTTCTCTGCTTCATCTCACTCACTGCTCACCACAGCCCAAAGAGATGGATATTGTTATTGGACCTCTTTCACAAACGAGGAAACTAAGGCCATCTTTCAAGTCAGTGGAAAGTCCTGGAGTCTCATCCAAGAGTCTGTGCTTTTAACATCTATGCCATATTTCCTCTGTAATTAGGAAATGAAGCCTGAGCAAGGCCATTGATTTATTTAGACCATTGCCTTGTTCCAGAAAGGATTTCAGGCATCTGGTTAAGTAACTTGTCCAAGATTACCCAGACAATAAGTGGCAGAGCCAAAAATCAAATCTCTTTCTTTCGCCGACCGTATAAACTAAGTGAGCTAGCACAGATGTAAGCCCACATCGTATATTTTCTGGTGAAGACGAGGAGAACCGGGGACATTGTCTTCGGCAAGTTGCATTTTCTTCTGGTCGGATATGTTTTCATCACTAAAACTCTTCTTGCTTTGGAGAAACAAGTCAACAGGAGAAGAGGGATAGCAGGCTTACCGGCTATAAGGACATGGCTGCCTGTGGAAGCCAGATGAAAGAAAAAGGCTTACAACATGTGGTTGGAACATGGCAGGAATCTGTAAACACTGCTTGGTAAATAAACAGTCTTCAGGGTAAAGGTTTGAATGAGGAAAGCAGAGATAAAATGAAACAAAGGAAAAAACACAAAGGAAGTCACAGATTGCAGGAAGGAGCGGGAAAGCCACAGGGACAGCGGGTGTGAGGAATTTATAGCGGTTACCACATGAGAGTTAAACTAAGACTCCACTATAAGAGGCCAGTTCAATGAAAACCAAAGCATGAAAGATAAACACAACCAAAACATTTTTTTTTTAAGCACATGAAGTATCTCAAATCGGGGGCACTTTCTTCAAGTCCGTGTGAGGAATAATTCTGTCAGTTCTTCTCAGTCCCCTCTTACTGTGTCTGTAGCTGCATCCTTTTTAGACTAATTTAATCCATTTTTTAATCCTTAAGAATTCAGTAAGGGCAGGGTTTGTGTAAGGAGCTGCCTTTTCTTGGCAATAACTTGAAAAATAAATAAGATGAAGCATATATTCACTCTTGTGTGGGGCTAAAACCCTCCCCAGAACATTCATTTGCTTTCACTTTGAATTATTACAAAAACAGTACAGAACCTGTTTTTCTTTTTCTTTCTCCCGCCCCTCCCCCCTTTTTATGAAGAAGCTTGTCTCAATTTAGCATCCTTACGCAAACATGCTTTAGTCCCGGGGTAGAACGAGCTATAAAGAAGCAACTCTTTTAACAGCAGTTCTTTGGCCTCGGTTGTTCAGTAAAAGCTATGAAGGCAAAATGCATGGGAAACTCTTCTCATCAAGAACCATAATATTTTACTTAAGTTGGACGTGGCCGCTCTGGATAATGTGAAACAGAAGTCACCTATTGAGAGGCAGGGACGGGAAGGGGAAATGGCTGCCCTGTAATTCGAGTTCTCCAAAGGTGAGAGGTATTCTTATTAATCTCCTGGGTCCTATAATCAGTTAGCAACTTGAGCTGTCCGGCACATGTGTTGAGTAATGCTTGTTGGAGGGCACGTATAGGAACGTAACATGGCAGGAATTTACTTCCTCCTCCATCAATCCCTTCCAAGCACTTCCTTTTCTCACTCAACTATGCAAACCACATTCAAAAAGGCAACTCTGTTTAGGCTGCTTGGCTAGAAACCTCTCGAATTTTGATCATTCTTGTTTACCTTTTGCCACCAGACACAAAGAGTTCTCTGTTGTTGTAATCTCAGGCAATACTTATATATATTCAAATCCCTTTGAATTGAGTTTAGAGTTATTATTTCTCTCCAAAAACGACATAAGGTATATATTTATTTTGAAATACATGTATCAGATCTCTAAAATGTAAGTAATTTTATCTTGGCTTAAGAATTATTAAAAGTGTCTGAGGTAATCGGAAAGATTGTGAATTGTTTAAGGTAAACAGAAAAAAAAGTGATATTCTGGAAATATGTAGAAAGAGTAGAAAATGTAATGTCATGTTAACCAGTGACTAAAAGTCTGATATCAATTAAATTTAATCCCTCATTGGCTACTCTGTAAAATTGAAAGTCCAATCCAAACAATAGCCGTCGACACAAATACAAGAGGCCCAATGTATTAGAACGAAATGCCCAATAGAGTGACTTGAGACTTCAAAATCTGTGCCCTGATAACTATCTTTTTAAAAAATTCTGATAGATAAAACTTCTCAGCTCTAAGAACCCTGAAAGAAAAATGACTCATTCTAGAAAGGCATTTAGGAAGTTGATTTAGAATTCAATGGTGACATTTAGTCATTATAAAGCAGATAATTTCATGAAGAGTAATTTGATATTTATAACAGCATCATTGTCAATTAAATTAGTAAAAAGTGAATCAAAGATCTTTGATGAGCAAAGAAGGATGAAGAGAAAGCTCAATAATGGTGTATTTAGCTGCTAGGAGAGAGAAGAAAAAAGAGGGGGAAATTGAAATTGTTGTTATTATTCTTGATTTTAATTCCACTGATGTTTAGTTCTGGGTCATAACTGAATCAAAGGCCCTTAGTATTAGATAAAGATATGTCTGCTCGGATTTCTTGATGCCCAAATTTTGTGGATTTCATTTCTAATTTTTGCTCTTTGGATTATTCATGTAATATACTAGTTTCTCCTTGGTAAGGTTTCCTTCAAATTTTATTTTGGTTGCAATTTTTGCTTGGCAATCCGTCCTTCAAAGACAGTTGTTTACTACATTCTAAAAAGCCACGAAAAAGAGGTGTCTCCATTGTTCCTTGGTTCCACCTTCTAGTCTATCTAAGTTGTAAACCAGATTATTTTTCTGTTGTTGTAGTCCATAATCTAATATTGAAGGATAGGTTACATATATTGCTCTAAGATGATAGAAACCTTTATTGAACAAGAATATCAAAATATCCTGTTGTTTCTCAACATGGCCTCCATTGAGGTCTATATCCTCCCGAAGGCAGGGTTTCTATCTCTATGACTCTTCCTCAAAAAATCCCACACTCGCTCTTCAGCTGACAGCATGGAAGGACTGCCGTTCGGGTTTCTGCAGGGAGCTCAAATCATAATCCCTTTAAAATGTTCTTTGAATTTGGGGAACAAAACGAAGTCAGAAGGGGTATGATCAAGCTGGTAAGACTCTCCAGTGAAATTCTTGCCACCCCCAACGAACGAGCAGGTGCATTGCTGTGACGGGAAAAAATCCTTGATAGGATTTTCTTGGCCTTTTTCTCACCAATGCAGTTTTCCATTTCTTAAGACATCTTCACCATTAGCCTTTGTGATTATCCTGTGTCCTTGGAGAAAATCTATCCAAATGACTCCTTTATTTTGAGTTCCCCTAAACAGACACCATAACTTTCTGAATAGACTTCTCTCCCTTGAATTTAATGGACTCAGCAGACCCCCTCAGAAGTCATTGTCTTGATCAGACTTTGATCTCTTGGTTGTACTGTAAAATCCAAGACTCATCCATTTATTCCATATGAATTGTCTTCATTAGCTTAAATCTTGCTTAAAAGACTTATGGAAAGATTAGCTCTTTGAGTTAGCACCCAACTAGACGAAAACTTGTCGAGGCTAAGATGCTCTCTTAGAATTGGAAGTGACAAACGAGGTGCGCTCCCAGCCTGGGTAGCTGTCACCTGAAGGTGAGTCTACAGTCTTCTGCTGCTGCTTCCTGCACTCGGCCACAGGTGTTGCTTTCATTGAGATTGTCAGTCTTCTTTCGCTTGGCTCATCTTTGAGGTCTTCTAACCTTCCTTAAAATACTTGATTCATGTACAAACTATTGTTTTTATGTGGAGCAATAGTCCCATAAACTTGTTCAATATTAACCCTGAACTCAAAATCCTTTTTTTCCCTGCGACACACACAAAAAATACCTTTTTTCTTTTTTTTTAAGACAGCCCCAAAAGGTCAAGTCAAGCATGTTACTGAGAGGATTTGTCTGCAGCTATCCACTGATCGCAGAGACATGTTGAAGAAAGTTTTGTTTGTAGTAAACCCATGCATATGTGAACTAGAAATCTAGTGGCAATACTTTTTACCTACCATTGTATTCTGTATTAACTTCTAAGGACAAAGTAGGATTTGTAAAATGCAGAAACATATGTAAGTAATCAAACTCCATTGTATACTATATTGTGCCAAGAATGCATTTTTTACACATGGTATATTAGTGAAAAATCAAAACCTTGAAAGTAAAGTATTTTCTATTAGGCTACTTAATGTATAGATGGTGTATGCCCCAGGGCAAAAATTAATTGATGCTTGGACATAACCTATTGAATTCTAATTGAAACCTGACTTATTTTACAAGTGTAAATCTATGAGCTAAATCACATTTTGAAGCTAAGGATTTTTAACTAGACTAGTTTAATGCTGAATTAGCCCTTATAAAATGTTTTCTTATACAAATAGCATTAACTTCAAAATAAATGTTCTCTGATTGTTTTATTGTACCCAAAAGAAAGTCACTGAAATTTAGTGAGAGCAAAAAACCATCTTAAGTAAAAATGAAATTTATTTTAAAACATTTTTTAAAAATTTATTTTTGTTTATAATATACACCACAGAATATATACCAATTCAATGTTTTTTACATGAACCAGTTAGTAACATTGATTACACTCTTTAAGTTGTGCAGTGATTTTCAGCCTCCTTCTCGGAATTGTTCCTCCCCATTAACATAAATTCACTGCCCCTGAAGGGCCCTGTCTAATCGCTTACATTGCTGTTGTCAATTTGTTTCCATCCAGGTAGCTCTTTTTATATATAAGCATTCTATTGGGGGCTCGTACAACTCTTATCACAATCCATGCACACATCCATTGTGTTGAGCACATTTGCACATTTGTTGCCAGCATCATTCTCTAAACATTTTCTTTCTACTTGAGCCCTTGGTATCAGCTCCTCATTTTTTTCACTCCCTCCCCACCCTCACTCCCTCATGAACCCTTGATAATTTATAAATTATTATTATTTTGTCATGTCTTACACGTCTGACGTCTCCCTTCACCCACTTTTCTGTTGTCCGTCCCCAGGGGAGGGGGTTATATATAGATCCTTGTGACCAGTTCCCCCTTTCTGTCCCACCTTACCTACACCCTCCTGGTATCGCCACTCTCACCACTGGTTCTGAGGGGGTCATCTGTCCTGGATTCCCTGTGTTTCCAGTTTTGATCAGTACCAGTGTACATCTTCTGGTCTAGCTGGATTTTTAAGGTAGAATTGGCTTCATGATAGTTACAGGGGTGGGGGGGATTTAAGAACTAGAGGAAATTTGTATGTTTCATTATTGCTACACTGCATCCTGACTGGCTCGTCTCCTCCCCGAGACCCTTCTGTAAGGGCATGTCCAGTTGCCTACACATGGGCTTTGAGTTTCCACTCCACTCATTCACAATGATAAGATTTTTTGTTCTTTGATGTCTGATACATGATCCCATAGATACCTCTTGATCACACAGGCTGGTGTGCTTCTTCCATGTGGGTTTTGTTGCTTCTCCGCTACATGACTGCTTGTTTATCTTCAAACCTTTAAGATTCCAGATGCTATGTCTTTTGATAGCGGGGGCACCATCAGATTTCTTCACCACATTTGCTTATGCACCGCTTTGTCTTTAGTGATCTTGTTGGGAATGTGAGCATCACTGAATGCCAGTTTACTAGAACAAAGTATTCTTGCATTGAGGGAGTACTTGAGTGGAGGCCCAATGTCCATCTGCTACCAGGTAGCTCTTAAGACAGCATATTGTTCAATGCAGACTTTTATCAGTAGTTAAACTATTATTCATTTGTAAGAAAGCAGATATTTTAGCCTAAAGAATGTTCAACCATTGTTCTAAAATTGTAGCATCTGGAAATGCATTCAAAACATCACCTTCCAGAAAATACATATTTAATTTTTCAGTTTGAAAAGTTGGACTTTAACCATTAATTAATAAGACTGTGTTTTACAGCATCTATAACTCATTATTAGAAGGCTTGCTTTTTTTTGAGACTATCTGCTTCGAAATCCTCCCCTCCACCCCCATTGGAGGTTTACAGCTTGGCAAAAACAAACAAATGACAACATATATGTGGAGACGTTTACAGCTTGTGAACAATGTAATAAAAAGATAAAAATCGAAGCATACATTTTATTTCTCGACATAAAGTCCAAGACACTTTGGTAAGTGATGAGCACAAGCCATTCACCCCACACCCAAGAACTGAGCGTTCTGGCCTGGAAATGTAACCATGTCAAGGCAGTCTTTTTTACATGATTAACTAGGGGGGAAAAGAGAGGAGGTACTGTTGACAGATTATTTTAAGACCAGAAAACAAAAAGAAGTCAAAAGGAGCCAAATCAGGGCTGTAAGGAGGTTTCCTAATGATTTCCCATAGCAACTCTCCCAAAATTATACTTGCTTGATGAGAAGAATGAACAGGAACATTGCCGTGGTGGAAAAGGATTCTCTGGTAAAGCTTTCTGGCCGTTTTCTTGCAAACGCATGGGTTAACATTCTCGAAATGCTCCCACAATCGCAGAGGCTACTGTTCTTTGGCCCTCCAGAAAGTCAGCAAGCAAAATACCTTAAATACCCCCAAAAACCCTGTTGTCAAGCCCCTTGCTCTTGATTCTGCTTCCAACTCTGGGTAGCCATTGCGTTGATTGGCCTTTTAGTGATTGTGTCAGTTTTCTACGTCTTAGAATGTGTTGTCTATCGATCTGTAAATTGCTCATTTCTTTGGGACATTGTCCACATACACGGTTTCATAAAGCATCAGTGATTTCACCATTCCTCCACCTGAACTTCAGTATAAATTTGATGTTTGATCTTGCTTCAATTTTTATATAATTCACTTTGCTTTGATAAGGGCTCTTGCAATCTTTTATGCTGTCCTTCTCAGCGCCTCACACTAGATCCTGTTCAGACAGCTTGTAACAAGTTAGTGCAAACTTATTTTGGTGAGAGGAAACTAGAAATCCACAGATATAGTTTCATAATATGCATTTCCAAGTAGCTTTTTTAAAATTCCTTTTCTATATCATGACTTTTCTAACTGCCCTTCCACTATAATTCTTTAAGACTGACAGGAAAGTGAATAATAAATACTAGCATTTTTATGGATCAAAGAGCAAACTCTTGGGCTCACTTACTTTAACTAAGACCTGTGCTTACATAACTCACTCAAGTTCTAACCAATTCTGAGGAAACATCAACCCTTACTGGGAATGTCAACATGTCATTTTGTAATTACAAAAAGAAAAAGTGACCCCAAATAGGAACATTTTTACTTAATAAAATTTTCCCATACAAAATATTGTTAAAACACCTACTTGTTAAATAGCTAAGTGAACTTAGTTAACATGTGAGGTGGTAGCATGTCCTTGATTAATATATAATGTGTGTTGCTCATATTGTTCAGAGTGATTCATTTGTTCCACAGTTATTCAGCAGCCACTGAATATGCTGGGTTGGGTCCATACAAGTGCCCCAAACCCAATAACAAATCGAATGAAGTGAATTGTCAAGCCTCTTTGCAATGACATCAAGTTTATCTGTAGATTTTCATTGTCCACATATTGTTTCATTGAAATTCATATATTTTAGACATTTTCTCTCATCCTGAAGTCAGAATATACTTTTTTAGAAAAAAGAAGGTTAATTTTAGATCATCTGCTTCACAGACTCACTTTGAAAATGTTCTCTTTCCACAGTTGATTGTGGTGATGATTGCCCAGTTTTTTGTTTGTTTGTTTCATTTTTAAGATCAATTATTGGGGGCTTTTACGGATATTATAATAATCCAATTTTAGTATATGTGCTGCCAAAGTGAGCATGGATATTATAATAATCCATACATCAATTGTATCAAGTATATTTGTACATATGTCACCATCATTATTTTCTAAACATTTATTTTCTTTTTTTTAAAAAAACTTTTTATTGGGGCTCTAAAATCTCTTATCACAATCCATACGTTCATTCAGTGTGTCGAGCACACTTGCACATATGCCGCCATCATCATTTTCAAAGCATTCTCTTCCCACTTGAGCCCGATATCCGCTCCCCATTTCTTCCCCATCTCTCCCCCATCTGCCGTCCCTCACAAACCCTTGATAAGTTAAGATTATTTTTTTCTATATATTACATTGTCCTCTGTCGCCCCATTACCCACTTTCCCATTATTCGTCCCCTTGGGTGGGGGTTCTATGTTGATCCTTGTGATCAATTCCCCCCTTACTCCCCCAACCCTCCTCTAATCCTCCTGGTATCTCTACTCTCCTTGTTGGCCCTGAGGGGTCTAGCTATCCTGGATTCCCTGTGTTTCTGGCTCTTATCTGCAGCAGTGTGCATACTCTGGTCGAATCTGATTTGTAAGGTAGAATTGAGGTCAAGATAGTGGGGGGAAGGAAGGAAGCACCAAAGAGCTAGAGGAAAGTTGTGTGTTTCATCGGTGCTATAGTACACCCTGATTGGCTCATCTGTTCCCTATGACCCTTCTGTGAGGGGATGTCCATTATCTACAGATGGGCATTGGGTCTCCACTCCATGCTTGCTCCCCCCTCACCTTGGATATGGTTTTATTCTGGGTCTTAGATGCCTGATCCCTGATCCCATCAACACCTGGCATGTTTCTTCCATGGACTTTGTTGCTTCTCAGCTAGATAGCCACTTGTTTTATCTTGAAGACTTTAAGACTCCCAATGCTATATCTTTTGATAGCTGGGCACCTTTAGTTTTCTTCACCACATTTGCCTATGCACCCATTTTGTCTTCAGCAGTCATGTTGGGTAGGTGAGCATCACAAAATGCGGGATTGTTAGAACAAAATGTTCTTGTGTTAAGGGAGTACTTGAGTTGAGGCCCAATGTCCATCTGCAACCTTAATTTTTAACATACAGATATGAGTACACAGTTCTATTCCCCACTCATTATACATCTATTTACATATGTACATGCCTGTATTCAAGTCTCTATAAATGTCCTCTGCCTCCTGGTTCTTTCCTCTATTTCCTTTTTACTTCCCTCTTGTCCCACCATCATGTTCATCCTTTATTCAGGTTTAGTAACTCCTTGCTGCTATATTACCCTTGATTGAGCCCCACTAGGAATCCTACGACCTTCTTTCCATTGATTTTAGTTTACTTGTTGTTCCCTTGTCCCTGGGTTGGTCCCCACCCCCATCACTTTCTCCCATCGTCCCTTCTCCCATATCCCCCCGGAGCCATTGGTCCTATTCTTTTCAACTCCAATTTATTTATCCTGCCTATCTTATCTAGATAGACATGCAAAGACATTAATAAGGATTATACAGCTTTTCAAAATGTGATCAAGCCATGGAATTATAAATAAATAAAGATATTCCATGTAACCTCCCACCTAAATCACAATAAAAAGTGAAAAAGATAACAGCTTAAATGAATTATCCCTTGCTTTCAGATCTGGGCTCTAAAACCGTGAAGACCCATCAAAGTCCTGGCCTAATCACACACGACTGGGGTGTGTGAAAACATGCCAACAAGTTTTCTGGGTTTGAAGGGAATTAAATTTTTTTTTCTTCACATCCCACTTGTGGTCCCTTTCCCATATCTGTAGTCTTGCCTGCAACTATGGTGAATTGATGTGCACCCTCAAACCACCTTGGTCAGGGTATGGCAGCCCTCAGGCCCCCATTTCCATCAAGGGTATGCTGAGTCATGGGTACGGGAGTGGTAGCCAATCCCCTTTCAAACATAGTCTATCTTAAGGCAAAGTCTTTCACACTGTCAGGCAATGGTCAGAAGAACTCACTGGCAGCTCAAAAAATGGACTTAGGGCTCTCCTTGTGAACCCAGTGCTTTCCACAAACCTGGTGCTTAGAATTCAAGTTCTAATCCGTCGCCTTTTATGATCATGAATTTCATTAAAAAGCCTTTGATCATACTTAGGTTAATGTGCTTCTTCTACACAAACTAGCTAATATTTTCTTTAGATGACCACTTGTCTTAAACCTTTAAGACCCCAAATACTCTGCTTTCCAATAGGGCGTCACCTGATTCCTTGCACCCATTTTGCTATAGCACCCATATCTTCAGCGATCACCTCAGGAGGGTAAGTATCAACCAGGGGGGCCATATTGTAAGAATTAATTTTTATTAGATTAGAGTTATACCTTAAGCTGTGAGTTCAAAACCCATTCATAGAATATACCTTGTTTATATGTCTATGGTCTGCTTCATAGGTAGCATATTATAGCATATAGCATACTATAACTACCTTGCAACATTTGCTCACTCTAATAATAGAATAATTGATTTAGCCAATGTTGTTGTTGTTATTGTTGGTAGATGCCATCTAGGCAGTTCCAATTCACAGTGATCCTGTGTACAACAGAACAAGACCCTACATGATCCTGTACCACCCCGACAATCGTTATATTTGAACCGCTCATTGCAGACAACCACTGTGTCAGTCCGGCTTGTGAGGGGCTTCCTCTTTCCCTGTGCCTCTACTTAACAAACATGACGTCCTTTCCAAGGACGAGCCTCTCCTTACAATGTGTCCTACGCTCATGAGACGAAGTCTCTCCACCCTTGCCTCTGAGGAGCATCTGATTGTATTTTTTCCAAGACAGGTTTGCTTGTAATTTTAGCAGTTCCTGGTACAACATTCTTCACCAGCCACTGGTGTGATTTAAAATATCAGTGAGAAAAATAAAATAATGTGTGTAAATGTAAGATTTGGGGCTAAAATAGATGGAACGTTTTACTTATTTAAATGAGCAAACTTTAAGTGATACTACTTTAACCTGAGATTTTTGCCCAATTGAGGGGGCTGAATTGGACATCTTAATCAAAACCATGGTTTGGTGGCAACAGATGTTTGTGGCAACACAAGAGGACTTCAAAAAGTTCTTGAGAAAATTCCATATCTTTTCATTCTATTTTGCTGTGAAGTTTTTCAAGCTCTCTTGTGTATACTTCTGTTTCTGGAGTACTTGCCTAGGTGCCTGTTAATGTTAATCTCTGTTTACCTTCTTTTCCCTCTCCTTCCAATATTTTGTTATTAGTCAGATTAGACTTCCTAGAGTTTTTTTTTGTTTCTTTTCTATCCCCACAAAGAGTTACACCCTCAGAAACCACAAGGGCAGTTCTACCCTGTCTCACTGGGTAGCTAGTCATCATTGACAAAGAGCTTGGGTTTTGTATTTTGGGGATTTTTTTTTTAGTTTATTTAAATAGAATTCCTCAGTAAAACTGGAGACAGTTTTAAGCCAAAAGTCTCCAGGGTAATGAAGGGGGAAAAAAAAAAGCAATCCCAAAACCCATTGCCAACAAGTTGGTTCTAATTCATAGTGACCCTGTAAGACAGTAAAACTACCTCATAGGGCTTCCAAGACTGTAATACTTACAGAAACAGACTGCTACGTCTTTCTTTCATAGAATGGCTGGTAGGTCCAAACCACTGACTTTGTGGTTTGCAGTCTAGGGCTTAACCCACAGAGCCACCAGGACTCCTTAAAGTGGCAATAAAATATGTCGAGTAAGGATCTGAGCCATTCAAATATGTGGAAAGTGACAAAAATAATCAAAGGGCTTTTAATTTTATGGGAGAATATTCTTTGGATGAACACATATTGAAGAAATAAAATGTGTGTAGAGAAATGGAAAAAGTTAAAACATGATTCATATCTAGTAGTATTTGAATAAACACTAGAAAATAAACAAACTAGAAACCCATTAAAAACTCTTACCTATAGAGTGAAAGAGCTGAAGGGGAGCAGAAGGGCGCAGTCCTGAGCTCTGCCTCCTTAGAGAGCTGGTTCTATTCTTAGGCACATCCAGAGCTACCTGGAAGCTACAAGTTATTCTCATGACGACATCCAATTAGAGCAGAAAGATTCCTTTTTTCCTAGTCATTCCAAGAAAAGTCCTAGAACTGAGTCTTATGGGTTTTGATGAGCCTGTTTGGGTTCATGTGTCCCTGTCCTTAACCAATCACTGTAGCCAAAGTGACAGTAAGTGGCAATTCGTTTATTAGAAGTCACATGATCCACTGGGGGCAAATGAATGACGTGAGCTTAAACTGGAGCACAGAGGTAAAGAAGACGAACAACAGAGAAGTGGATGAAGGGTGACAGAGGATGATGTAAGATATGCAAATAATAATCTGTAACGTATCAAGGGCGGGGGAGGGAGGGGTAAAAATGAGGAGCTGCTGCCAAGGGCTCAAGTTAAGTAGAAAGAAAGTGCTTTGGAAATGATGATGGCAACATATGTACAAATGTGCTTGACACACTGGTTGAATGTATTGGTTGTGGTAAGAGATGTAAGAGCCCCCAATAAAAGTATTTAATTTAAAAAAGGAAAGGAAAAGAGTCATCCCCAAAGTGAAACCTGGGTGTATTGTCAGAAAATTAGACGAACTGCTAGACAGGAAACAGAGTACCTGTCCACCAGAGCCCTTTGGGGAGACTCCTACTCCTCTCAGGGACAACCTGACAGCTCCAGTTTGGGGGAGTCTAGAAAAGTAAGTTTTCCAAAACCATTTGATAGTCTTGCATTAAAAGAAAAGTTTTCCAGGTTGAAATAGGCTACTTAAAGAACAGTTTATTCATCAAAGCATGTCAATAAAATTGCTATTTTAATCCATAAAGACCAGAAGTTTTAAAACTTATTATTGTTGTTATTGTTGCTTTTATCCTGAAGACTGATGCCCATGGACCAGTTTGCTGTTGTTGTGTACCAGCAACACAATTATGACTCAGAGCTGCCCTATGTGACTGACTCAGAGCTGCCCTACGTGACTCATAGCTGCCCTATATGACTCAGAGCTGCCCTATATGACTCATAGCTGCCCTACGTGACTCAGAGCTGCCCTATATGACTCAGAGCTGCCCTATATGACTCAGAGCTGCCCTACGTGACTCAGAGCTGCCCTATATGACTCATAGCTCCCTACGTGACTCAGAGCTGCCCTATGTGACTCAGAGCTGCCCTATATGACTCATAGCTGCCCTATATGACTCAGAGCTGCCCTATATGACACAGAGCTGCCCTACATGACTCAGAGCTGCCCTACGTGACTCAGAGCTGCCCTATATGACTCAGAGCTGCCCTATGTGACTCAGAGCTGCCCTATGTGACTCAGAGCTGCCCTATATGACTCATACCTGCCCTATGTGACTCAGAGCTGCCCTATATGACTCATAGCTGCCCTATATGACTCATAGCTGCCCTACGTGACTCAGAGCTGCCCTACATGACTCAGAGCTGCCCTACATGACTCAGAGCTGCCCTACGTGACTCAGAGCTGCCCTATGTGACTCAGAGCTGCCCTATATGACTCAGAGCTGCCCTATATGACTCAGAGCTGCCCTATATGACTCATACCTGCCCTATATGACTCAGAGCTGCCCTACATGACTCATAGCTACCCTACATGACTCATAGCTGCCCTATATGACTCATACCTGCCCTATGTGACTCAGAGCTGCCCTATATGACTCAGAGCTGCCCTATATGACTCAGAGCTGCCCTACATGACTCAGAGCTTCCCTACGTGACTCAGAGCTGCCCTATATAACTCAGAGCTGCCCTGTGTGACAGTGTAACTTCCCCGTAGGATCTCCATGAGCAGATCACAAGTCTTTTCTTCTGCAGAGATGCTATGGTTTGAACAGCTGACCTTTCTGTTGGCAGCCAACTTTAAACATTGGCCCACCAGGAGTCCTCATGGACCAAGTAAGGAAGAGCCATGTACTAGATTAGAATTGTATTTGGGAAGTTGGACAATTCAATAAACTATGCTTGACACAAGAACTCTATAATTTCAAGGAAGGATTTAAAAAATCATTTTATTGGGGGCTCATACAACTCTTATCACAACCCACACATACATCAATTGTGTCAAGCCCATTTGTACATTCATTGCCCTCATCATTCTCAAAACATTTGCTCTCCACTTAAGCCCCTGGCATCAGCTCCTTATTTTTCGCTCTCCTCTCCCTCCCCCCCCTCATGAAACCTTGATAATTTATAAATTATTATTTTGTCATATCTTGCACTGTCTGATGTCTTCCTTCACCCAATTTTCTGTTGTCTGTCCCCCAGGGAGGAGGTCACATGTAAATCCTTGTAATTGGTTCTCCCACGCCAACCCACCCTGCCTACACCCTCCTGGCATCGACACCCTCACCACTGGTCCTGAAGCAATCATCTGCCCTGGATTTCCTGTGTTTCCAGTTCCTATCTGTACCAGTGTGTAATCCATGTGTTTCCAGTTCCTATCTGTACCAGTGTGCATCCTATCTGTACCAGTGTCTAGCCAGATTTGTAAGGTAGAATTGGGATCATGATAGTGTGGGGGTTCTGGAGAGGAAGCATTTAGGAACTAGAGGAAAGTTGTATGTTTCATCATTGCTACATCACACCCTGACTGGCTCGTCTCCTCCCTGCGACCCTTCTGTAAGGGGATGTCCAATTGCCCACAGATGGGCTTTGGGTCTCCACCCTGCACTCCCCTCCTTCACAATGATAAGATTTTTTGTTCTGATAACTAATGCCTGATACCTGATCCTTCAACACCTCAAGATCACACCGGCTGGTGTGTTTCTTCCTTGTGGGCTTTGTTGCTTCTGAGCTAGATAGCTGCTTGTTTACCTTCCAGCCTTTAAGACCCCAGATGCTATATCTTTTGATAGCTGGGTACCATCAGCTTTCTTCACCACACTTGCTTATGCACCCATTTGTCTTCAGTGATCATATCGGGGAGGTGAGCACACATGATATGATTTTTTGTTCTTTGATGCCTGATAACTGATCCCTAAGGAAGAACTTCTTGAATGACCAAATATTGAAGAAATAAAATGTGTTTAGAATAGAACAAAGCATAACACGATCTTTTGCTTAAACAAATAGGAACACTAAACACATATATTCATGTTTAACTTTATTTTCATAACAAAACACTAGAAAAATAAAACAATGAAATCACTTGATCCAGAAAAGGCATTTGACAAGACCCAACATCCATTCTTTACTAAAACACTCAACATCATAGCAGTAGAAGAGATTCCTCAACATAATTAAGGACATATACACACAACCAGCAGCCAACACTTTTCTCAATGGAAAGAGATTGAAACCATTTCCTGTGCTCAAGGAAACCAGACAAGGATCCCCTACTCAGTATTGTATTAGAAAACCCCGCCAGAGCAATAGGCAAGAAAGGGAAATAAAGGCATACAAACTGGCAAAAACAAATAAAACCATCTCTATCGGAAGCTTATATGATCCTACACAGAGAAAATCCCAGACTTAACAAGAAAACTTCCAGAACTTACAGAGGATTCAACAAATTGGCGGAGTACAAGAGCCATACACAAAAATGCATTGGATTCCTCTACAGTGTAACTAAGGCTTAGTTAGTTAGAAAAGAAAATCAAGAAAACAATACCATTTACCATAATCACACAAAAGATGAAGTGCTTAGGAATAAACCTAACAAAGAAGACCTATAGAAAATACAATGGTAAAGCACTACTACCAAACTCACTACCATCGTGTCAGTTCTGACCCAGAGCGGCCCCATGGGGGATACGAGAACTCCCTCTGAGTTTCAGAGGCTGTAACTCTTTACAGGAATAGACAGCCTGATTTTGCTTTTGCCTCAGATCGCTGGGTGGGGCCAAACTGCTGACCTTTCAGTTAGCATCTCAGGTTCACCCCACTAACAACAAAGTTCAGCGAAGCAAAAAACAACAAACGCTGACGAGGGCACTGGCAGACTGGAATCAATATAAATTGCTGATGGAACTGAAAAATGAGGCAACCACTGTGTTTGCTGCTTCCTCAAAACGTTGAAAAGAAAAATACTAGTATTATTCAAAAGCCCTCTACTTGGTATGTACCGTAGAGGAAGAAGCGCCCAACAAGAATTCATATATGCACACCTATGTTCCTTCACAATAGCAAAATGCTGAAAACAATCCAAGTGCCCTTCAATGGATGAATGCATTAATAAACTACAGTAAATGCACACAATGGGATACAACACAAAGTTAAAGATGAATGATAAATCTGGGAAACACCTTATTTCAGAGGTTCTCAACCTGTGGGTCATGAGCCCTTTCACAGGGGTTGCTCGATTCATGAAAGTAGCAACATCACAGTTATGAAGTAGCAATGAAATTAATGTTATGGTTGGTGGGGGGTCACCACAACATGAGGAACTGTATGAAAGGGCCAAGGCCTTAGGAAGGTTCAGGACCACTGCTGTATATGATGAATGAACCCGGAGGACATTGTGCTGAGTGGATCAGGCAGTCACAGAAGGGCAAATAGTGTATGGTCAGGAAAATATTTAAACACAGAGAAAGAAACAATTTTTGGAAGTTACCACGGTGGAAAGGGAAGGGAGCGTAAACCACTAACAATAAAATAGATGTGCATGAACTTGGGTGAAGGGAAAGGCAATATGCAACTAGGGGGAGGGAGGTTGGCACAAAATGATCAAGGCAAAGGAAAACACTGGGAGCCAATTTTAGACAAGGTGATAGGTTTTATGTCAATGTGGCTGGGTCAGGATTCTCAGTGGTTTGTCAGCTGAGAACTCCCCCATGCATGACCTAACATCAGATAAACAATCCCATGATGCGATTTGCTCTGGGCAGCAAAGCAGTGGGAGGAGGGTTAGGGAGCAGTGCAACCTCTTGACTCAGGTCAAAGCCCTGCTGAAAGGAAGTCTCCTCCAGGATGCGACCTACTTCTACTGAAGCAGACTCTGTGGGAAGGTTTGCTTCTTCTTGTTGGTCTGGATCCCACATCTGACTCCTCCTCCAGTTCCCTGGACTTGAGTCAGTGCCCTGCCTCACTGCCTGCGGATCCTGGAAACCATCAAGCTACCTGATTCAGAAAAAGCCTCCAGCTTAACCTCTGTCCCCAGGCTGGAACGAGATTCTACAGCTGGATGGGCCACTTTCTTGATAGAAAGTTCTTTCTGTATATACATATAGGCATCACGGATTTTGCTTCTCCAGAGAACCCAGCCTAACATATGAAGGTCCGTGGCCATAAGCCCAAGGGAAAGGAACACTTTTCTTTTTTCTTTTTGGCACCAGGGGACACACAGTCCTGCACATATAATCAGTTCAAGTACATAAGTATAACTCTACTATAAAAAATAACTACTATATATAATATGAGTGGATTCCAGGATGCAAACTATATATAGTTGATTTAAATAACAAGCTCAGTCTTATTTCACTCTGCCTAGAAACGTTTAAAACATTAAACAGTTCTTCCCACCTTGTTGAAACCTAACCCTGCCTGGTACCTGTGCTCTATGCACCCACCTATTTCCATAAGTCCCACCCTGGACCTCTGACAAGTGATGGCAGCTCTTGTCTGACTTTGATGCACAAAAGTGGCAGGAAGAACTCAGGGTAAAAACTAGGTCACCAACAGTGGGGAAAAGCTTGGGGGTTTTCCTGGAATTGTGTGTGTGTTTTATTCAAAGTACCCTCTTGAGCATATAAAGAAAATAGAACTCATCATTTAATTTTTATTGATTGCTTGGTGAGCACAGAATTAGAAAAATGAAGACAAAAGTCGTCAGGGCTCTTGTATGCAAACCATGGAAGCATCTTTCCTTTGGTTTTGGAAGTGCACGTCTTTTCCTATTTCATGAACACACTTTACTTTGTCTTCTCGAGCCGCCCTTTGAAGGCTTCTGTTCAGCTCTTGCACGCTCAGTTCTTCCATTTGTGTCAGCAACTCTAAGATCAGCAGCAGGTGGGGGGGCTCTTCTGACATCACTTTGATTTTTTTCTTTCATTCCTGTCTTTTTAACGACCCTTTGCTTTCTTCATTTATGATTTTGTTGATGTCATTCCACAGCACATCAGGTCTTCTGTCACTAGTGTCCAATGGGTCAAATCTATTCTTGAGATGTTCTCAAAATTCAGGTGCAATATGCTCAAGGTTACATGTTGGCTTCTTGAATTTGTTTGTAATTTTCTTCAACTTCAACTTGAACTTACATGTGAGCAATCGGTGTTGGTTCCACAGTTAAGTCCTGGCCTTGTTTGGGCTGATGACATGTAGAGAAGTACATAGGCATTGTCATTTTTTATGTTGTTGATGAAAGCTATTTGCGATGAAGAAGTAGTTGGTCTTACAAAATTATATTTTGCCATCGACCAAAAAGGAAGTGTATGCTCAGTATCGATCAAGCTGAAAGAACTGAAGAAAAGAAAACGCAAGCTTCAAGTTGCACTATTAAAAGATTGCATTGCCAAAATATTGACTGACGCAGAAAGCATCAGAAGATGAAAATACACAGAATCACTATATCAAAGATCTGTTCAATATTCCACCGTGTCAAGGTTACATGTGATCAAGAACTGATGGTACTGAAGGAAGAAGTCTAAGCTGCTCTGAAAACATTAGAAGACTCCTGGAATTGATGGAATACCAAGTGTCTTAGTCTAGACCCCTTAGGGAAAAAATCCCCAGAAACTCAAGTAAAAGAGAGATTTTTATATCAAGGTTAAGTGAATATCAAGAAAACACTCCAATCTAGTGCTGCCCAAGCTCACGAGTCCAACATTAACCCATATGTCCGATACCAATCCACAAAGTCCTCCTCCATCTCACAAAACACATGCAGTGATGCCGACTGCAGGAGAAAAGCCAAATCAGTGAACATGTAAACATCTCAGCACTGGCAGGGGTCTCCACACAGCTGCTCCAGCACCCAGGGCTGCATTGGGGTAGGTCCATGAGGCTTTTCCTTGGGGATGTCTTGCAGGAAGTGAGCCTTGCCAGCTGAAGCAGGGAACTGGCGAAGGCAGCTGCACCCTGGTCCGACCACCAGAAAGCAAGAGACCCCAGAACTAGAAGGGCGAGGCTCACTGAGCCATTTATCCCTCTGCCCTTCAATTAACCCCACATGTTTTTATCGGCCAGGTTGACACAATAAAATAACTACCTCACCAAGTGAAATGTTTCAACACACTGATGAAGCACTGGAAGCATTCACTAGTCTATGCCAAGAAATTTTGAAGACAGATACCTGGCCAACCAACTTGAAGAGACCCATATTTGCACCCAATCCAAAGATAGGTGATCTCATATAATGCAGAATTATTGAACAATATCATCAATACCACGTGCAAGTAAATTTTTGCTTAAGATCATTCAACATTGTTGTAGCAGTACATTGACAGGGAATTGCCAAAGATTCAAGCCAGATTCAGAAGAAGACTTGGAACAAGGGCAATAATTTCTGATGTCAGATAGATCTTGGCTGAATGCAAGGAATATCAGAAAGAAGTTTACTTGTATTTTATTGATTATTCCAAGGCATTCAGCTGTGTGGATCATAACTAGCTATGGATAGCTTCTCCCATTGAGAAGAATGGGAATTCCAGAACATTCCATTGTGCTCCTGTGGAACCTATACATGGACCAAGGGGCAGTCATTTAGAGAGAACAAAGGAAGACTGCATGGTTTACAATCAGGAAAGGCGTGTGTCAGGGTTGTCTCCTCTCACATACTGTACGTTAAGAAAATAATCCCATCTTTATGCTAAGCAACTAATTAGAGAAACTGGATTGTATGAAGAAGAAGGCAGCATCAAGTTTGGAGGAAGGCTTATTACAACCTTCAATATGCAGATGGCACAATCTTGCTGACTAACAGTGAAGAGGACATGAAGTGCTTACTGATGAAGTTCAAGGACTGCAGCCTTTAAGATGGATTACAGCTCAAGTTCCTCACAAGCGCACCAGTAGGTAAGTAACCTCATGACAAACGGAGAAAAGATTGACCTTGTCAAGGATGTTATATTGCTTGGATCCACAATTATTGCTTAGGGAAGCAACCTTCAGGAGCTCAAATGATGCACTGTATTGGCTAGATCTACTCCACAGATCTCTTTGTGCTGAAAAACAAGGATTTCACTTTGAGGACGAAGATGTGCCTGACAGTAAGCCACAATCTTTCAATCACCTTATATGCAAGTGATGGTTGGACATTAAATCAGAAAGCTGAAGACGAATCGGTGCATTTGAATTATGGTGCTGGCCAAGACTCTTCAAAGTACCCGGACTGCCAGGAGAACAGGTCTTTCTTGGAAGAAGCACCACCAGACCGCTCCTTGGAAGCCTGATGACAAGACCTCCTCGCCTGTACTTTGGGCGTATTATCAGGAGACACCTGGCCCTAGAAAAGGCATCATGTTTAGTAACATGGGGGGTGGCCTGCGGGGGGGGGGGTCAGCGAATAAAAGGAAGAGCCTTGATGAAATAAACTGACATCGTGACTACAGCAGGGGGCTCAAGCGTAGCAATTGTGAGGGCGGCGCAGGGCCAGGCAGGGTTTCACTCTGCTGTGCATGAGGTTGCTATGGGTGGGAGCCAACTCGACAGCACTCACAACACCAGCAGAGTGTCGACGTCATTGGGATGTTCTCTTTAAAATATCTGGAATTGCTGAGTACCGGAGACGGTACGCTTCCTTGGAGATATGTTCATTCCCAAAGTCCTGTTGTTTTTTAATGTCCCTTAGGAATCCCTGCTCTTTCGCCAGTATTTACCACACTATCATCTTGCCTTACTTACCCAGCCTTCATTACATTTGAGAGTCCTGCGTTCTATGTGCTATTTAGTCTCCTCAATGATCTAAATCAAATTCCATTATATGATGGATCCTCATGGAATAATCTACTATTTGTAGATAGGGAGGATTGCATTCCGTAGATAGGTTAGTGAACAATTCTTAACATCAATTCGAAGAATGAAACTTCCTAACTATATCTTTGGCTTGGGCATTCACCATTTTAGGCTTCTCGCCTTACAGCCACTGATCATGTGTTAGTCCGGTGGACTAGAGAAACAACTTCATAGACACGCATATGTGCATAAGAAAGAGCTTTATATACAAGAGCAATTGGATATTGAGAAAACATCCAAGACCAGTGCAGATCAAGTCCATAAGTCCAATATTAGTTCATATGTCTGATACCAATCTATAAATTCCTCTTCAGACTCACGAAACACATGCAATGACAACAAATACAGGAAGATCACAGGCCAGTGGGTGGGAAGTCTTGTGGACCTAGTGGCGGTGTAAGCTTCTCAGTGTTGGCAGGGGTCTCCACATGACTCCTTCAGTTCCAGGGCTTTAGTGTAACTCCACGTGTCTTCTCTACAGGAATGTCTCACAGACAGTGAGCATTTGTTCTGTCTCCAGCAAGCTATTTTTCTCCTTAGCACCTCCAAATGAGGTCATCAAGCTGTGACTTGATTGACAGGCAAGACTCCACCCCTTCACTCTTAAGTCTCAAATTGATACCAGATTCTGTAACTACCACAGCCTACATTATGGTTTTGATGTAGAACACATTATCTACCAAAAGAATAGGTTCCCCTAGGACAGCCAGGAGACACCTTAGAAAGTACAGCCAGACAGATGCTCCTTAGAAGCAACAATGGTGAGACTTTTTCTTCTGTGTTTTGGACATATTAGCATGAAGGTGAGTCACTGGAAAACATCATGCCTGGTAAAGTAGAGTATTCGTGTAAAAGAGGATTTCCTTCACGGATATAGATTAACACCATGGCCAGAGCAGTGGACTCACACAGAGGAATGGTTGTGAAGACGGTGCTCTGAGTCAGAAGCAACTCTACAGTCCAGAACAACACCACCTAGACATTTTACCCTTAAATTCCTGTCAAGTTGATTCCAACTCACGGCAACCCTACAGGACAGGACAGAATGTCCCACCCGGTTGCCAATCATTACGGAAGCAGACTGCCGCATCTTTCTCCCATGAAGCAGCTGTTGGGTTTGATTAGCAGCTGAGCACCTAACACCAGGACTTCTTAGCAATTTAAGACCCATGGAAAGTAAGCTAGTAGTGATCCTTCTTTTGAGACTTAATTTGCTCATTCATTCAAGTGCATTCAGCCTCAGGTAGGACACTGGACACCAGGGAGACATAATGTACTCCTAGCCCTCAAGGCTGATAAATCTTCCACGTTGTATTGTTGGTCCTCCGGTGAACAAATTGTTTACTTACAAATCATATACTTATAACTCCACTGAATGTACACTGAATGTACCATATGTACTCATGTATAAGCCAAGCTTTTCGGCACATTTTTTGTGCAGTTTTGGGGGTAAAATTAGGTGCCTTGGTTGATATTTGATATACTCGAGTATGTACAGTATGTTGATATACTTGGTTGATTTGATATACTCGAGTATATACGGTATGTTCTTGCTTGCAAATATCTGTCTTTAATTATCTCCCCCAGCTTCTAGTTCCTCCCCTCCCTTCCTCCTTCCTGCTTCCTCATTCCCACCTGCAGAGCTCTTGGCCCAGCATGAAGGACCGTGGAACTCCTCTCACTCTGGGTATGTGTTTCCCCATAAGGACACCTATTGGCCATCAGCCAACCTGGACTCTGGGCTGTTCTCTAAAGATACTGTTAAATTCTGCTGAGATTGGAACTCTAGACATTGTGATGGTACCAGGTACCTAGAAAGTCTCAGATTTTGCTTTCATGGAGGCATCTTTTCTCAGGTGGACTAAAAAAAAAAGTGCTAATGAAAAAGCATGGAAACAATTTTCTTTCTTTTTTTTTTTTTTTTTTGCTGAGACTTCACCTGTAAACCTCAGGTAGAGGACTAGAGAATCGCCTCACGGAGATCCCCTTTGGTGGATTTGCTAGGTTGGTCTGAGAAGCTGGTTTGACCACTAAGAGATAGGTAAAACGATGCCCAGTTCAAACCTGTCCTGATTCGGGCAGCCATGTGACTGCTTGGTGAGAGTCTGCCCTTGGACATCTCGTAGGCATCTCAAGTTTAACAATCTTAACATCCCTGCCCTTCTCCTGTCCTTCCTGTCAGTGAAAAGCCCCACCATCTAGCCAGTGGCTCGAGCCAGAAACCTGGGAGCTATCCTTAATTCTTCCTTTCCTTGCATCCTCCCATACCCAGTCCTCATTTAGTGCAACCAGCTTGACATCTACTGAACTCAGAGAGATCTACTCTCTCCCCCCCTCGCATGCCCCTTCAGAATGAAAACAGCCTTCTAAGAGTTCTTCCTGGTTGCATGTGTTCTGCCAGAAGGCCTTTCCATAAGTCAGATAGAGTCATCTTTTAAAACAGGTATATGAGATCAAATCATTCTGCTGCTCAAAACTCTAGTGATGTTTCCTATTAGCCTAGAAATAGAATCCATCCTCTTCACCCGAGCTCACAAGGTCCCTCCTCTGCATTCTCTGATCTCTCTGTCCAACCTCATCCTGTCCCACTTTTCACCTAGTCCTCTTCTGGTCACGCTTGTCTTCCTTCCGCTCCCCATGTGGGTTGCAAGTATCTGTCTTTAATTTCCTCCAAAATCAAACAGCTGCCATAGGTTCTGGTTTTCCCACCAAACTCTGTTTCTGCCTTCCTGCTTTTTCACTTTCTGCCTCTTTGACCTGGAACACATTTCCCCGCCTTTGGCCAGCACTGCACGGTTGGGTTCTTCTCCAGCTGATGCCTATAATAAATGTCACCTCCTCATTGAGGCTTTCCCTGGGCCTGTCCACAGTTGTACACGCTCCCCAGTGATCCTCGTCTTTCCTGCACAGTGCTTTCCACAACACATAACTTTTCTTGCTTCATTTGTATGTTCACCGCTTGTCCCCACAACTGGGCAAGTGAATTCCATATGGACTAAACTCAACCCAACTCACTGCCATCAAATCACTCCTGACTCATATGGATCCTATAGGACAGGGCAGAGCTACCCCTGTGGGTTTCTGAGGCTGTCACTCTATTTTCCCCCCAACAGTTTTATTGTCACCAAACTTACATACCATAGTATTGAATAGTTCAATCATATCAAGGAGAATTGTACAATCAGCACCACATCTAAGAGCACCCCGGTGGCTAAACTGCCTTTGAAATGAGTTGTGCAGTCACGGTCCGTTCTAGTGCTCCCCACCTCTCCTGCCTTGCCTTCCCCAATCCCCTTTCCTCCCTCTCAGCCACTCCTGCACTCCCATAGCACCTTGTATGGTTTTACATTACACATCCACTCGACAGCTGGGAAACCCAACCGAAGGCAAGGGCTCTTTGTGGAAGTAGGAAGTTCAGCGGAGTGCCTGGTAGTTCCCAACTGCTTTGAGATTAGCAGCACAGTCAGCAGATCTGTCTAGCTCACAATGAATGGCATATAAAATGAGCACAATAAATATCTGTTAGATGCATGAATGATCTTGCCTGAAATTCTTCATCCAGGAGAGGGGCTACAAGCTCTTTCCTCTTCTTTCTCACCTCTGGGTTAGGCTCTTAACAGATAGAATTCCATGGAGATGGTACAGATGAAGAAATTGTAATGACAAGACTGTTTACTACTGTGGTACATTCATACAATGGAGTACTACACAACCCTAAAAAGCAGTGATGAACGCATGAAGCACATTACCGCATGGAAAGAACCGGAGGAAACTATGCTAAGTGAAGTAAGCCAATCACAAAAGGACGAATACAACATGAGTCCACTGAGATAAGCTTAAAAAATGCAAAGGGGGTGCACCCAAGGGGAGGGTGTTGCTTATACTCCCACAGGAAAAGAGGAACCAGACTTCAACCCGGTGCTCCAAGACGTGAATGCAACATACCTGCATAAAGCACGGAATCCACAGAGAGGCCTCAGGGGCCGACTCTAATCCCAGCTACATGGACAGTCTTCCCCCAGAAGAATTCACTTCTGAGGACAGCACTGAAGCTACAGCTCAGGGAGAGGGACTTGTCTGATCAGAGCACACGTGAGCAAATGAAGGAAGGAAAAGAGAGTGGAACACATCCTGGCCCACCAAGTCCTGAGGATGATATTCCTGCTCAGAGCAGCCAATGCACAGAGAGGACCATAAGGCCAGCCCACTATGAGACATGACATCCCTCACTGACCCATACGGGGACAACACTGGAGACACAGTGCGGGAATTGCGTCCAATCTGACCCCACAACACCAAGGTGAAACACTAAGGGTGTGCAAAAGAACAGCAAGGGGAGCAGAGCAACGAAGCTCCCAGGAAATACAAAAAATAGACTTTCGGGCCAGGACGTGGCACCCCATCATATTCGACTGGAAAACACTCTTAAAGGTCAACAAACAGACCTTGAGCTATTTATAGGCTTTTTTTTTTGTCGTTGGTTTTTGTGGTTGTTGTTATTTTGCTTTCTTTTGTTGCTTTGTTTTGCTCTGTCTTGTTTTTGTGCATATTATTATCTCTGCAGGTCTATCTAGATAAGGTAGGTGGGATAAACAATCTGGAGGAGAAAGCAACAGGACCCACAGTTCCAGGGTTGGGGTAGGGATATGGCAGAGGGGAAGGTGGTGGGCGGGGGTGGTGGTGGGAGGAAGTGGGTGTTCACAAACCCAGGGACAAGGAAACAACAAGTGATCCGAAATCGGTGGTGAGAAGGGTGTAGGAGGCCTGGTAGGGCTTGATCAAGGGCAATGTAACCAAGAGGAATTACTGAAACCCAAATGAAAGCTGAATATGATGGTGGGACAAGAGGAAAATAAAAGGAAATAGAGAAAAGAACTAGGAGGCAAAGGACATTTATAGAGGTCTAAATATAGACATGTACATATGTAAACATATTTATATATGACAATGGGGAATAGATTGATGTACATATATTTATAGATTTGGAATTAAGGTAGCAGACAGATCTGGGCCTCTACTCAAGTAGTCCATCAACACAAAACCACGTTTTTCTAATAAACTGGCATTCCATGATGCTCACTTTCCCGACATGATCACTGAAAACAAAGTGGGTGCAGAAGCAAATGTGGTGAAGAAAGCTGATGGTGCCCAGCTATCAAAAGACATGGTCTGGGGTCTTAAAGGCTCGAAGATAAACAAGCAACCAGCTAACAGAAACAGCAAAGTCCACATGGAAGAAGCACACCAGCCTGTGTGATCACGAGGTGCTGATAGGATCAAGTATCCAGCATCAAAGAACAAAAAATCATATCATTGTGAGGGAGGGGGAGTGTGGAGTGTAGGCCCAAAGCCCATCTGTAGGCAACTGGACATTCCCTTACTGAAGCGTTGCAGGGAGGAGACGAGCCAATCAGGGTGCAGTATAGCAACAATGAAACATACAACTTTCCTCTAGTTCTTAAATGCTTCCTCCCCCAACTATCATGATCCCAATTCTATCTTACAAATCCGGCTAGACCAGAGGATGTACACTGGTACAGATAGGAAGTGGAAACACAGGGAATCCAGGACAGATAATCCACTCAGAACCAACAATGAGAAAAGCACTGTGGGTGGACTTCCGAGGTGCATTGTGGGAAGAATCCGCCGTGGCTACCTTGTTAACAACTCGGTCCTAGCTGGCGTAGAAACTCCTCGGACAAGATGCCGGAGCGAGACAGCGAACCGTTCTCCAACCCTTTGGCTCCAGATGGCCACGATGTGGATGATCCTCACTCCTTCCACCAATCAAAACTCAACAATGAAGACTTCAGGAAACTTCTTATGACCCCAAGGACTGCACCCACATCTGCACCACCCTCTAAGTCCCGACACCATGAGATGCCAAGGGAGTACAATGAGGACGAAGATCCGGCCGCGCGAAGGAGGAAAGAGAAAAGTTACCACGCCAAGATGCGCCAACAAGAAATCAAGCGCGAGCGGGAGCTGGCTGAGAAGTATCGGGACCGTGCCAAGGAAAGAAGAGATGGTGTGAACAAAGATTATGAGGAATCTGAGCTCATCAGTACCACAGCTGACTATAGGGCTGTGGGCCCTACTGCTGAGGCGGACAAGTCCGCTGCAGAGAAGAGAAGACAGTTGATCCAAGAGTCCAAATTCTTGGGTGGTGACATGGAACACACCCATTTGGTGAAAGGTTTAGATTTTGCTCTGCTTCAGAAGGTCCGAGCTGAGATTGCCAGCAAAGAGAAAGAGGAGGAGGAACTGATGGAAAAAGCCCAGAAGGAAACCAAGAAAGATGAAGATCCTGAAAACAAGATTGAATTTAAAACCCGTCTGGGCCGCAATGTCTACCGCATGCTCTTCAAGAGCAAAGCATCCGAGCGGAATGAGCTGTTCCTGCCGGGCCGGATGGCCTATGTGGTGGACCTGGACGCCGAGTATGCTGATACGGACATCCCCGCCACTCTTATCCGCAGCAAGGCTGATTGTCCGACCGTGGAAGCCCAGACCACCCTGACCACAAATGACATCGTCCTCCGCAAGCTCACCCACATCCTTTCCTACCTGCGGCAGGGGGCCAGGAAGGAGAAGAAGCCTCCCGAAGCTGATATGAACATTTTTGAAGACATTGGTGCTTACGTGCCCTCCACGACCAAGACACCTCGGGATAAGGAGCGGGAGAGATACCGGGAACGAGAGCGGGATCGAGAGCGAGACAGAGACCGCGAGCGGGAGCGAGAGCGGGAACGCGGGAGGGAGCGGGACAGAGAGAGAGAGAAGAAGAGGCACAGCTACTTCGAGAAGCCGAAAGTAGACGATGAGCCCCTGGAGGTCGACAAAGGGCCTGGATCTGCTAAAGAGTTAATCAAGTCCATCAATGAGAAATTTGCCGGATCTGCTGGTTGGGATGGCACTGAATCGTTGAAGAAGCCCGAAGACAAAAAGCAGCTGGGAGATTTCTTCGGCATGTCTAACAGTTACGCAGAATGCTACCCGGCCACGATGGATGACATGGCGGTGGTCAGTGATGAGGAAGTGGACTATAGCAAAATGGACCAGGGTAACAAGAAGGGCCCGCTCGGTCGCTGGGACTTCGATACCCAGGAGGAATACAGCGAGTACATGAATAACAAGGAGGCTTTGCCCAAGGCTGCATTCCAGTATGGCATCAAAATGTCTGAAGGGCGGAAAACCAGACGCTTCAAAGAAACCAATGACAAGGCAGAGCTGGATCGCCAGTGGAAGATTAGTGCAATCATTGAGAAGAGGAAGAAGATGGAAGCCGATGGGGTTGAAGTCAAAAGGCTAAAATACTAATCTCCAGTTCCAGCTTCAGGAATAATCACTGCAAGGATGTATTCTCCACTGCTGTCTCGCCATAGTTCCTAGAAAGACTCTAGGACAGTTTGTTTTGTTTCAAATGTGTATACATTTTTTGTATGATCATTTAGTTCCATTAAAATTGACTAACCTGCGGTCATTAAAAAAAAAAAAAAAAGAACCAACAATGTGAGTAGTGATACCAAGAGGGTAAGGGAAAGGGTGGGGGAGGAGAAAGGGAAACCGATTACAATGATCTACATATAATCCCCTCCCTGGGGCACAGAAAACAGAAAAGTGGGTGAAGGGAGACATCGGTCAGTGTAAGACATAAAAAAAAAATCTATCAATTATCAAAAGTTCGTGAGGGAGGGAGGGTGGGAGAGGGAAGGGGAAAAAATGAGGAGCTGATACCAAGGGCTCAAGAAGAAAGAAAATGTTTTGAGAACAATGATGGCAACAAATGTATAAATGTGATTGACACAATGGATGGATGGATGGATGGATGGATGGATGGATGGATGGATGGATGGATGGATGGATGGATGGATGGATGGATGAATGGATGGATGGATGGATGGAGTGTGTTGTACGAGCCCCCAATAAAATGATTTTTTTTTAAAGATTGTTGACTGAGGGTGTAGGCAGAGTTAGGAGAACCAGCACAGGATTTTTGGGTGTTCAGAGGTTAGCAAGAGGAGACAATTGTTGTATCCCCAAGCTTGGAGGGCAAGGGGAAGGAATAGTAATCCCAGATCTCAATAAAAGCTGGAGCAAGGGAGGTTCTGCCCAGCTGGGTTATACTCTCAGAGGGATACATTTGCTGCCAGATTGATGGTAGCTAAGTAGGGAGGGAGCTGCCAAAGAAACACCCCATCCTTTCTTTTTTTCTCACTGTTTGGTCTCCAGTTCTTGCCTCTCCAATGCTGATGCCAACTGAAAGCCAGACAGCAGGATCCAGGTGGCTGGATCCGTATGGAGGCCAGGTGTTTCAAGGTCAGGGCAGGTGGAAAATGGCAAAACCCCAGCACAAGCATTCACACCCGGCAACGGGAACATTTGCTTCTATGGCTTAAAGGTCATTTGGATTGGAGGCTTATGTTTGGAAATTAGTTATTATTTATACCATGTGTCTAAGGAAAAACCCATTCCACTTTCGAAATAATCAACTCACTAATGAACTTAGGAACACAATTCACTGGGGCTTTGGAGCCTGCTTTTGTAGTGCATGAGTAGGTTAAGTGTTTTTATTTTGAGTAAAGACAGCATATCCTACTCAAGAAAAATGCCTGGAATCTTATTTGGCCACTTCCTAAATCAAATCTTGGAACATTTTGATAGTACACATAGTTATTCTCACAAAGTACATGAAACCCAGATCCACTGGCAGCGTGGCAATTCTGCCTCGTAGTGACCCCATACGGGTCTCTGAGACTGGACAGCCTCATCTTTCTCCTAGGCAGCAGCCGATGGGTTTAATAACCAACCTTTCGATAAACAACAGACCAATACCTCATCCACACACCACCAGGGCTCCGGACATGAGACCAGTGTCTGACAAATCTAGATTCTGTTAAACCAGTCACAGAGAAAAGAGAGATAGAGATTTTTTTTGGGGGGGGGGGCTTGGGGGGAGGCAGAATGCTTTAAGTGTTTGAGTTGTAGTTTTTATGCTCTTCTGAACAATTGCTGAGACTGTCGATCTGACTCTTTCTACTCTGCAAATTTTTAGGGATATTGCTCATCCTGGAATTTTCATAAGGTTTTACCGACATATGCAGGGTGAGAAAAAAGATGTGAAATGCAAATCTTCTTAGAAGCTATTAATACGACTTGGAGAAAAGAAGCGTTTCATCTTTGTAAGTTTAGCTGCAGGGACTGGAGCTGGACTGCATGGTTTGGAGGGATCGGAATCACAGTATCAGTAAACAGCACTCTGGAAAAAATGTTTTAGAATATTACTTCCATGCTCAGATGGCTATGTTGAACGTTTCGACAGAAGCAGAGGGGTCTTAAAGGACAGGAGGCAGCTGCTCAATTTATTGTATCTTAAGTGTCAGAACAGTGAATGCAGCTTCCCAGTAGTAAATCACAACCTCATTTCCAATCCATTTTTCTATCAGCTTTACATAATCTTAGCATCAAAAGTGAGAACTACTGATGTTAGAATTCCCAGCCTTTGCTCCTTGTATTCTGTCGCAAGGAAGCATGCAGCATATTTGTGTTTATGAATCTCTGTTAGGAAAAAAGAGAATGCTAGTTTAGAGGACCTTAGCTTTCACAGTGTATAAAAGAGATTAAATTGCTCTAAGCTTTCAAATGTTTGACACATAAAGACTTGTAAGGAAAATGAAAATCTGCCTCGGATTTTCTTGTGCTACGAGATCCCACAGACTGAAAAATTTCTCTCTTAAAAGAACAATATTCTTCCTGGCACATATTCCAAGAGGAGCGGGATGGATAGTAAATTGAAATAGAAGGTCAGTGGAAAAATACTTGGAAAGCCATTTCCTAACAATAAAGATCTTAATTAAATCACCCAGGACCTTATGCCATAATGATATGCACCAGGTGTTTCTGCTTCCACTTAATTAGCTCAGAATTACTCCTCTTTTAGAAATGACACATCGTGTTGGGGTGGAAGCAGCTGAGACTCACATCAGTACCAAGCTCAAAGCTTTTAAAATGGGGTGGCTGATTTTGTTCCTTTCCCCTTTCTGTCTTTTTCTCTTTCTGTTTAATGTACATATTAAAATGATCTCCTTTTATAGGTTTGACCTTGACCTTCACGGGTCACTGAGATTCCAGGATGTGGTTGAAATCAGGCATTCCCACACTATAACTGTAATTTTATGGAAACCGAGATTCAGAAATGCAAGGCATTTACTGGATCCACTCAGAAGTTTCTGAGATATGGAAGAAATATGTGCGAGATCCGGTCTTTCATATCTCCAAGCATGAGGGAATTTGTCTGCTGGAGTCGACTGAGAGAGGATGGAACGGATGAGTGCAGGTCCTATTTGGCAGGCTTCTCAGTAGAAACCCATATGCTCTTTGACATGGATTACAATGATTTTCCATCATTCCCAGGTTACATTCTGAGCAGGAAAGTAGGCCAAGGCTTTCCCAGGAAGGCTCCTGCTGTGAAACCATCTTTGGCAATGAATTTTTAACAGAAGATCAGGCACTTGACATTTATTTTTAAGCTTGAGAAGAAAGGGTGTGCAGTGCTGGAAGCAAATATAGGGATTGGAAGAGCTTCTCACCGGAGCAGCAAGGAGCAGGGCACAGGGATGTTATGTGAGATGTACCGGCCGCTTTCATGTTATGAAGTAGCAACTAGTGCCTAGCTCTGGACCCCACTTAAACGATCCATATATGCCTGTGTGTCTGCCTACATCCCCACAGCATTATTGCACCTCTATGATGCCATGAATTCCTAGGAAACGGGTCCCAGAGGCTCTGGCGTTATTCCATGGATTCTCTCAAAGCGAACCGCTCCAGGCGGAGGTGGCTGATGCTTCCTTTGAACCTGGGTCGCCTTCTCTTTGACTTCCTTGTTGTTTCCAATCATTCTCCTTCACCCCTTCGGGAAGCTATATAGGCCCTTAAAAGAACGGAAGTACTCATCTCAAATTCTCCTCACATGCCCATCACGCACCTTAATTCTCGGGGCAAGCATCTTGCCTGCCACTCGTTCCACAACTCCAACTGCACGCTGGGTGCCATTGCAGACACGCTCCCCTTAGGCCATGCCAGCGCGCTCTCCCTGAAGGCCCACAGGAGCAAATCCGTGCTTTCTGAAGGGCCCGGAGACCCTACTGCCGGCGCCCCTCTGCTTTCCTTTTGTGTGCATCCTTCTGATGGATTACTGCATCTGGCTGAACGGAAACTCCCAGACCCCAAACCAAACACTCTGCCCTGGGGGGGTTCTGAGACTGGGCCTCTTTATGGGAGTAGAAAGCCCACTGGGGTTTCAAACTGTAGACCTTGCGGACAGCAGCCCAACTGATAGCCACGACGCCACCAGGGTTCCTTGAAAAGAAACGAGACTATGTCATTTTTGTCTCATGTCATTTTTAATGCAGAAGAGTAAGGGACAATGTGTGTGGTCACTATTTTGAACCAGGTGTGCCTTTATGATTTTACCCCAAACTTATCATCAGAGAGGTTGTTAGCTCAGGAGTACCTGACCTCTGTGAGGGAGAAAGACTGGGCTTTCTGCTTCCATAAAGAGTCAGTCTTGGAAGCTCACTGGGCAGTTGTGAGCTACCCTACAGTGATGCTCTGAGTTGGAATCGACTCCATGGCAGGGAAAAGTATCAGAATATGGCAAAGGGAAAATGATCAGACCTAAAATTATGAACACTTAATTTGGAGAAGGCTTTGAAGGTCATCGAGAGCCCAAAGCCCATCTGCAGAATATCCACTCAGACTGAGCCCCTGGCAGATCCACTCTAGCCACAGATAAGAGTCTCAAACAGACTTATTATCAGTTAGAGACCATAGTAATCATGATTATGCTGGATCAAACTCCAGTCTTGGCCAGTTGACCTCACTATAAACCCAAACTGAATTTGTTCTGGGTGCAAGTATCTCTTACTTGTTCCGTGACAGAAATTTCTTCTCTGGCATTTTGAATGTTGATGGGGGTCTGTTCTTTCTTACTCATTATTTGTATTTTTGTCTTTATATTATTATTATTTTATCCTTACTACCTTATTTTATTTTTTAAATAATTAAATCATTTTATTGGGGCTCATACAACTCTTATCACAATCCACTCATACATCCATTGTGTCAAGAACTTTTGTACAGTGCTCACTTCGGCAGCACATATACTAAAAAAATACAACAACAAAAAACATTTGTACATTAGTTTCCCTTATCATTCTCAAAACATTTGCTTTCTACTTGAGCCCTTGGTATCAGCTCCTCATTTTCTCCTCTCCCTCCCTGCTGTCCCCTCCCCAATGAACCCTTGATAATTTATGTTATTATTTTGTCATATCTTACACCGTCCGACATCTCCCTTCACCCACTTCTCCGCTGTCCATCCCCTAGGGAGGAAGTCATATGTAAATCCTTGTAATCTGTTCCCCATTTCTCCCTCCCCTCCACCCTCAATATCGCCACTCTCACCACTGGTCCTGAAGGGATCATCTGTCCTGGATTCCCTGTGTTTCCAGTTCCTATCTGTACCAGTGTACATCCCCCGGTCCAGCTGGATTTGTAAGGTAGAATTGGGATCATGATAGTGAGGGGGGGGGCATTCAAGAACTAGAGGAAAATTGTATGTTTCATCATTGCTATATGCACCCTGACTGGCTCGTCAACTCCCTAAGACCCTTCTGTAAGGGGATGTCCAATTGCCCCAGATGGGCCCTGGGCCCTCACTCTGCACTCCTCCTCATTCACAGTGCTATGAATGTTTTGGTCTTTGATGCCTGATACCTGACTGTTTCTGTTGGGTTTCCAAGGTTATGAAGCACAGGAGGCGTGGATACATAGTGATAATAACTGACACAAGGGGGTATAGGGATGCAGGGGTGGGGGAGGGTGATAGAGAGGGAAAGGGAATTTCAGGGGAAAAAATGAAAGGAGGAGAAGGGAGAGATCACTGGAACTGACTGTGATAGCACAACTCATTTTAAAGGCGATTTAACAGGGGGGTGTTCTGAACTCGATGTAGTAATGATTGTACAATTCTCCTTGATATGATTGAATGATTGAACTATTGAATTGTATGATATGTAAATTATGTGCCAACAAAACTGTTGGGGGAAAAAAAGAGCACATATTATTGAAAATTTTTGGACTTGGAAATTCACTGCAGAAGGATAAAATACTTACTCTTGTAATAGACTTTTTCGAAATGGAAAATGTATTCTGTTCATCGTGTTTTACCATTGTAGATTTATATTTGGTTGTATAATCACAATTTAGTTTCCATCTCAAAGTTAGATTATTATTAATTCCGTAAAGAGAATTCTCTTGCTAGAAACCATGATGATTTTTGGTTCTTGGGTCAATTTTTACCTTCCTGGTTTGGCATGACACACTGCAGATAAAGGTGTTCATGGTAACATGACAGCAATGAGCTTAGATTTAGGGGGGGTGTTGAAATTATTTTTTTAAAGATATTAATGGTAATGAAAACAATAACATCTCTCTGATGCTAGGCAAATAAACATCTCCATCAGGCGGGAAGGAAGCCAAGGAACTCCCTTTCACAGTTGGGCCATATTGCTTCCATAAAAATAGCAGCTAACGTTTCTGTACAGAGGAACCTTCGGAGTGCATTGGTTACAGCACTCAGCTGCTAATCAGACACTGAGGGTGAGCCCAGCAGCCACTCCTTGAGAGAAAGATGTGGCAGTCAGTGGGCTCCTATGGAGCTTTAACTCCTTGGACCCCTGTGGGGTTTGGTTGAGTTTGGTCTTCATTGCAAGGTAGTTTGCTCAGCACTTTAAATGTACTTTCTCATTTAACCTTCATGAAAATCTTAAACAGTAAAGCCCTTCAATAGCCAAATGCAATGATCTTGTCCTCAATTTGTAGCTGAGAAAACAGAAGCATGGAGAGTTTAAATGATTTGCCTGCGGTCCCCTGGGGAGAAGCCCTCTCTGGGCGCTCACAGGGCCGTTTGCATCCTCCAGAAAGCAGGCACTGAGATGGAATTCAGAGCACGAACGGTTCTGTCTGGGGAAGTGCCTGTGAAAGACAAAAACAGGGCAAGGAAAATCTTGAGAGCATGCTGGTGGTTGAGGAAGGGAAAACTGGCCGGAAAAAGCAGGCCCTGAGAACGCACTGCGGACCTGACAAAGGCCTGGCTAGTTCCACAGGAAGCCAGGGAGCAACGACACCCAGTTTGAAGAGACTCATGATGAGGAGAGAGCTGGCCGCTGGAGCGCCCACCATGTTCAGGGGTCTCGCATGGAAAGCATGGTCTGAGCTCAAACGCTGAGGTGGATTTTGAAGATGTTGCCGCCAAAAGATGTCAGCCAAGTGCTCTCCTAGCAGTAGAGTGGGAGGTGCTTTCTGGAAGGGGGAGCCAAGTGGCAATCTCCTAGCGAGCACAGTTTACCCCCTGTGTTGCCCGAGACACCTGCGCAGAGCAGCTCCTCCAGGGTTCCACGCGCCTCTGCTTGAGGAGCTGCGCAGAGGAGGGAAAACCAGCGCTCTCATCACTGCCATTCGTCTCGGGGCTGTCCCTGGGATGCGTCCTCTCCGCCGTCCATTCGAAATGGCTCGGCCCTCAACGCTCCTCTCTGCAGCTCGCAGTGACTTGCTTGGTGGCATCCAACCACGCCACCGCATAGCTCCTCATCTCTGAGGAGTCAGCGCCGAACCTCTCACGAGCCGAGCTTGCTGCACAGTCCCCAGCCAGTCGCATATTGAGGAAGGGCGCACCATGACCATGACACACCACCCCGGTACAAGCGCAATCGGCTGTGTGTGGGTGGAGTGTTCCTGTCTCCAGCCCTTGGACTTGTCAGGGCCTTTTACTCCCTCAAAACTCTTCTCCAAGTCACCACCGGTGAGAGTTTGAACAACTGGGGTGCCACCTTGTATGACAAACTCTGTCCGCTCCACATACCACCCCGATGAGATCTTTCTTGCCAGAAAGAACGAGGAGGGACCCCGGGTCCAAGGCCCTGCTTGCCACCTGTTTTCTCAGACCACTCCTGCACGTGGGTGCGGAGAAGCGGTCGGAAGTGCAGGTGCTTTCCTCCGGAGTGGGGCTTGCAGTGGTTGTGAAGGCCCTTTGGACAGCAGAACGAAGCGCTGCTTGGTCTTGTCCCGTTCCCACGGTCCCTGCTGTGTCGTGCCCCTGTGTGTAACCACTGTGTCAGTCCATCTTGTTAGAGGTCGTCCTCGCTTTCACTGCCCCTCCTCTTGTAGTTCTTCCAAGACAGATGGCTCCTTCCTCCGGTGGCCCTTGGGGCACCCATAACTGCCATTTCCTTTATTTGCTTTTGATTGTGCAATTGCTAGCACAGTCCGTTTCACAATAGTGTCTTTCTTCTTGAACTCCCGGATATCAGCTCCCCTTTATCCCCTCTCCTCCCTCACTCTAGTCCCCCAGGAACCTACCTTTCTCTCTTTATCTATCTATCCGTCTGCTTGTTTATTTATTTTGCCATATCTTACACCATCCATTCACATACAATTCCGTTGTTCCCTCCCTTCAAATGGGGTTCTACAGCCATCAGTGCTAATGGCTCCCCCTTCTCCCTCCCCTCTTCCTGGACTCTCGGGGATCTAATTCTGATGTCTGTGGTTGGAAGGTGAGTTAGTCCGGGTGGACTAGAGAAACATATTCATAGTCACTCTATGTGTATAAGAAAGAACTTTATGTTGGTAAGGGGGAACTGATTACAAGGATCCACATGTGACCTCCTCCCTGGGAGACGGACGGCAGAGAAGTGGGGGAAGGGAGACTCCGGATAGGGCAAGATATGACAAAATAACAATCTATAAATTATCAAAGGCTCATGAGGGAGGGGGCAGCGGCGAGGGAGGGGGAAAAAAAAGAGGACCTGATGCAGAGGGCTTAAGTGGAAAGCAAATGCTTTGAGAGTGATTAGGGAAAAGAATGTGCAGATGTGGTTTATACAATTGATGTATGTATATGTGTGGATTGTGATAAGAGTTGTATGAGCCCCTAATAAAATGTAAAAAAAAGAGAAAGAACTTAATATAAAGAGTAATTGTACATTAAGAAAACATCCCAGCCCAGTGCAGATCAAGTCCATAAGTCCAATATTAGTCCATATGTCCAATACCAAACTATAAAGTTCTCTTCAGACTCACAAAACTCATGTAATGATGCCAAATGCAGGAAGATCACAGCCAGTGGGTGCCAAGTCTTGTGGATCCAGTGGTGGTGTCAGCATCTCAGCACTGGCAGGGGTCTTCACGTGGCTCCTCCAGCTCAGGACACTAGCGTAGCTCCATGTGTCTTGTCATCTGCATTGTCTCCCAGGGAGTCAGCCTGTGTCCTGCCTCCAGCGAGTTATTTATCTTCTTAGCGCCTCCGAATGAGGTCATCAAGCCTGCATCCTGATTGACAGGATAAATTCCACCCCTTCACTCTAAATCCTATCGAATTGACAACAGATCATTTGACTACCACAGAAGGGGACTCAAGGGTGGGCAGTTTGACCACCTTGCTGCCATTGGCTGAGGGTGTCCTTAACTCGGTTTCCACAGCCAAGAGAAGACGTGAGCTCCTCTCCAGATCTCCAGTCTGCCCCAGGTCTCCTGCCTGCTTCGGATCTCAAGCCTGCTGGGGATCTCTGGCCTGTTCATGGGACTCCAGCCCACTCTGGATCTCCAGCTAGCAGTCACATTCTCTTGATTTTCTGATCTTTAGTTCCACACTGTCCGCCATCTTGCATCCATTGGTGCAAGCGCACTGAACCTCGCCTCCATAATTTCATATTTTGCTAGGAAACTGGCACTGCTTGCTACAGAGCTCCAGGTGGAGAAATTGCCCATGCTGGGGAGGCACCTGGTGAAAGGGCACTGCGATGGCGGCTGGCCACCTGAAATTTCTCAATGACAACTGCCATTTCAACTGCTTGAATTTTTCCTGTAGTTCTTTCAGCTTGAGCAATGGTGACTATCTTCTTCTCTGTTGGTTTTCTACGTCCAGGTTTTTACACATTTCATTATAATACTTAACATTGTCACCTTGAGTTGCTCTTTGAATCTTCCGCTCAGTTTTTTAACTTCAGCATTTCTTCCGGTTGCTTTAGAGTCTTCACTTTCAGGAACAAGTTTCAGAGGCTCCTCTTTGATAGTTCTTTCCTATTTTCTTTGGGTCTTGTTTGTTTTTTAACGACCTTTGTTTTTTCATGCATAATGTCAGCCCACGACTTATCTGGCCTTCAGTTTTAGTGTTCAATGCATCGAATCTATTCTTGAGGTGGACTCTACATTTAGGTGGGATATACTCAAGGTTGGACTTTAGCTCTTGTGGAGCTTCAGCTTCAACTTCAACTTGAACTTTCATGTGAGCAATTGATGGCCTGTTCTGCAATCAGCCTCTGCCCTTGTTTTGCTAATGATATTGAGCATCTTCATTGTCTCATTTCACAGATGTGGTTGATTTAATTCCTGTGTATGCCGTCCTTCAAGGTCTACTTATATAATGACAGCTAATGTTGTTGAAAATATATATGTACAATAAATGATTGGTCTTGCAAAATTCTGTCATGTGATCTCAGTCATTTCTATCACCAAGGTCATATTTTCCAACTAATAATCCTTCTTTAGGAGCCCTAGTGGTATGGTGGGTTATGCCAATGCATAGATCCAAGATCAGGAGTTTGAAACCACCAGCTGCTCCGTTGGAGAAAGATGAGGCTAAGTCAGAATCACTCCGTAGGGTTTCTTTTAAATCCTTCTTTGTTTCCACCTTTTGCTTTTCAAGGGTTAATGTTTTTAAAAGATAAGAGGGAAGAAAGAAGATTGTGTAGAGATAGTCTCAGAGTATATTGCAAAGCTGATGTAGTCTTAGCCAATCCAGCAGGGGGTACTAATTCAAAGATTGTTAAGTAAAGGAGTCCCGTGTTGGGCAGAAATCATCAGGCCCTAGTACCCATGTTGTGATATCAATGGCTGGTGGGGGGGGAGGTGGTGGCGGTTGCCCTGGAAGAATGGGCCAAAAGCTCAGGTAGATTCTGAGGGTACTGGTCCTGCAAGTTTGTCATCTAATGGCACTCCTTGCAGGTGAGCTGCAACTTTTTTCTTGAGGAGAGCTAAGAAAGGTTCACCTACATAGCTGTCACCCCATAGTATTTAGAAATATTTATATGTGCCTGTTTGTGTATCCAGGAACCCTCATGGTGCTTTGGTTAGGCATTGTACCACTAACCACAGGGCCAGCAGTTCACACCCACCAGCTGTTCCTTAGGAGAAAGATGAGGCTGTCCGCTCCCATAAAGATTTATATTCTCAGAAAACCTGTCTAAGGTCTCCAGGAGCCAGAATCAACTCAGTACGTTTTAAAATTATGTGTGTTATCCTTAGGTACATGGAAGAATAACTACAAGTGGATAGGAGATGAAGGGGGCTTCAAACGTTTGTGGGAAGATTCACTATCTTTCCATCCCATCTTTCTAAAAAACCCTCATACAAGGTCTCCCAAAGAGGTTGTCTGTGACAGTAGTTTAGAACCTCAGCCCTGGAGCCAGAGTACCTATCTTCAACACCTACTTCTACCATTAACCAGCTGTGAGACCTTGGGAAAGTTACTTAACCTTTATGTCCTTTTTCTGTGAAACGAAGATAATGCTGCAAAAAAGAATTTCAAGTGCTCCTGGAATCCAGACTTTCTGGAGACATGGAGGTTGGGTGAAGCCCCCAAACTATTGCTTTGATATAATTTTTAAACCAAAGCTATCTCCTGAAGTCTTCTTTAAGCTAAACAAAAGATTAGCTTCATCACTAAGAATGCCCGCTTGTCTGCACTGCACTCTCAAGAACCCTCTACAGAGGGTCCCGGGGACAACAGCAACTCAAAAGAGCAGACAGGGAACTTTGCGGTTGATAAATGTGTGTGAGTGGGAGAGAAACAATTCAGAAAGGGGGGTGGAATGGTTGCACAACTGAAAATGTAATCAGTGTTACTGAAATGTAACTGTAGAATGTGTTAATTTTGTGTGTTCTGCTATGTATGGTGTCAACAACTGAAATGAATTATTTCTTGATGGAGTTAATGTTGATTGCCTAAAAATTAGAGTATCGGGAGGCTTAAGTGAATAGTTGTTGGTTGCTGTCAATTTTGTCTCATATGACTTTTACTAGAGACTAAGTACTCAATAGCTAGTAGCTGTTTGAGAGCCCTGGTGGTATAGTGGTTATGCGTTGGACTGCTAACCTCAAGGTCAGCCGTTTGAAACCACCAGCTGCTCTATGGGAGAAAGTCAAGGCTTTCTACTCCCATAAAGAGTCGCAGTCTCAGAAACCCACAGGGGCAGTTCTAACCTGTTCTAGGGAGTCACTATGAGTTGACATCAACTCAGTGGCAGTGAGTGAGTGTGATTATCTGTCTAGCATATCATAAGCACATGAGGAAGTCACATTATATAAAAGCCTAGCTGCATACTTAAGACTCAGAAAAGGAAAAACTCACCTTTATCAGGTCACTGGCCTCTGTCAGGCACTATATGAAAGCAAATCACAAAGCATTGCTCACTAGGGTTCTGGTTCACACATGTACTCATACATACAAGGGTTATTCCAAACAAGGCATGATTAAGCATGTCTGTGATCAGCACATGGCGGAAGCCAAGTTCTCTCAGTATTGTACTTGTCTTAGTCTTGTTTGAGTGTCTTCCAAAAAAATCCAATCAAAACAGTGGCTTACAAAGGGATCTGCTGGGCCAGTTAAATTCAAAGCAGGGAGTTCACCTCAAAAGGTTATGACAACTATTTGGGGAACTCTATAGGGTTAATTTTAATAGATTGTCTCCAAGAACACAGGGTGATCATGGGGCTTGTTAGGAAGAAGTTTTAAGAGAATTAAAAACTTTGTGGGTGAGAAGGCCAGAAAAAATGTGCTAAGGATTGTTTTTCTTTTGACAATGTCCCTTTACATTTTTCAAGGGTAGAAAGGGCTGCCCTACAAGAATTTCTTTGAGAAACTTACCCCATCCACCCTACAATCCTGATCTTGTCCCTTCAGAGCTGCTCCTTTTGCTCCTTTTAAAGGGAACACGATTTGAATCCTTTGTGAACGCCAACACTGCCTTTTGGCCATGCTGTAAATCCAAGAGCACAGATTCTCCAGGGGAAGGGCTAGAGAGCTGGATGCACCAACTTCAGAATTGTATAGAACTAACAAACCCAGGGACAAGGGAACAACAAGAGATCTAAAATCGATGGCGAGGAGGGTGCAGAATGCCTGGTGGGGTTTGCTCAAGTGCAATGTTGCCGAGAGGAATTACTGAGAGTTGAATGAAGGTCTAACATGATTGTGGGACAAGAGGAGAGTAAAAAGAAATAAAAAACTGGAAGGCAAAAGACATTTATAGAGGCATAAATATAGTCATGTATGTATGTAAATATATTAATATATAACGATAGGGTTATAGGTCTATGTACATATCTTTATATGTTATGTATTAAGGTAGCAGACAGACATTGGGCCTCTACTCAAGTCCTCCCTCAATGTAAGAACACTTTGTTCTAATAACCTGACATTCTGTGATGTTCACCTTCCCAACATGATTGTTGAAGACAAAATGGGTGCATACACTAATGTAGTGAAGAAAACTGTTGGTTCCCAACTATTAAAAGATGCAGCATCTGGAGTCTTAAAGGCTTGAAGTTAAACAAGTGGCCATCTAGCAGGGAAGAAAAGAGCCCATATGGAAGAAGCACACCAGCCTGTGTGACCACAAAGTGTCAATAGAATCAGGTATCAGGCCTCAGAAGATCCCAAAGAAACAATCATATTAATGCAAACAAGAGGGAACCCAAACCCATCTGTAGACAATTGGACATCCCCTCACTGAAGAGTAGCAAGGAAGGGATGAGCGAGCCAGGGTGTAGTACAGCAGCGACAAAGCACACAACATTCCTCTAGTTCTTTAATGCTTCCTTCGGTCCACAATCATGACCCCAGTTCTACCTTACAAATTCAGCTAGACCAGAGCATGTACACTGGTACAGGTAAGAGTTCTCGGCACACAGAATCCAGGACAGATAAACCCCTCAGGAACAATCATGGGAGTAGTGATATCATGAGGGTAGGGAGAAGGTGGGGGAGAAGGGAAGAAAAGGGGAACCGATTGCAATAATTGATGTATAAAACACACACACACACACACACACACACACACACACACACACCTATCCCCATGGGGATGAACAACAGAAATGTGGGTGAGGGGAGACAGCGGACAGTGTAAGATATGAAAATAATAATAAGTTATCATTTATCAAGGGTTCACAAGGATGAGGGGGTGGGGGAGGGAGGGAAAAAAGAGGAGCTGATATCAAGAGCTCACGTAGAAAGAAAATGCTTTGAAAATGATGATGGCAACCTACGTACAAATGTGCTTGACACAATTGATGTATGGATTGTGATAAGAGCTGTAAGAGCCCCCTATAAGATGGCTTATAAAAGACGAGGTGTATAGCTCTAGATGAAGTTATGTGGAGAACCAACAGCTTCACATTTTAGTCTTTTTGTTTAGCAAAGGTTCCTATGACCTTGACTTTTCCGCTAGCCTTGTAACTGTTCCTTTCCTGTACTACTTCCTTCCATCTTCACACTAACTCTCCGAGGTAGGTACTACCCGTTGCTTTTGGCTGAGAAAAAAAAAAAAGCTGAAGCTTGGAATTCTTTTATCTTTGAACTTGTAATGTCTCATTAGCAACAACTTGGCTGTGCCGCTGTGCTCGCATTTCAAGATCACGGGGTGTGACTCACTGGAAGCACACCTTGGCAGGCGCATGCGAGCAAACCAAGCTGCGCTCTTCCTCTGGATTCTCCTGCAATCCTGCTACCACTGTGGGTTTGCTGTGAGGCTCTTTTCAAAGGCAATGGCTGATGCAGTGGACAGCCCCCCTTCTGCTGGCCCGGCACCCCTGACCCGTGCCCTACAGCAGCACCCTGATGTCACGGTGATTGGTTTGGAGGAGGGGACAGTGACTCATTCAGCCCAGTGTGGGTCAGGCCTAGAACTTCCCTTTGTATCGAAAGAAGTGAGAATTCTTTAGTTGCTGTTTTCCCTGCTTGGAGCCTGCCACTGCTGCCTGCTACCTTTCTACCGTGAAATGAAAGTGTGCTTGAAAATAAGTCAGAGCAGAAGCAAGAAAAACAGACATCAGGCGCTGTGCATTCGAGCCTCTGACTCCAGATATGCCTGAAGCCAACATCTTCCTGGACTTAGTAGTTCCACAGCTTAGTGAATTCTTCTCTCTATCTCTCTTTGATAGTTTGAGCTGAGTTTTCTATCATATGCAAGAAACAGAGTCCGGCCAATCATTCGTTCAGGCACAACTGAGCTCTTTCAATATGGTAGGCATGGTTCAAGTTCTGGCGACACAGCAGTGAACAACACAGACAACTCCACGGTGGCTTGGAACTTACATCCTACAAGGCAACAGGAAGTAAATATATAGGCATGTGTATCAAAAAGTAAATACATTGGCATTAGATATCAACTAGTGATAAGTGTGGGTGGGTGGTGCAGAAATACAGCCGGGGTAGGAAGTATTGCAGGGATTCCAGGAAAGTCTCACTGATGACGTGACTTTGATGTGAGACCGTGAGAGGACCAGCAGGAGGGCGCCAGAAGGAAGGAACAGGGCTGGGTTTTCAGAGGAGTGGCCAGTTTAAGCCACCCAAGTCCTCAACCTGGAGTAGGACTCCACTGGAGGTTTAAGAAAAGGAAATACTAGTTTTCAGGGGCGACCACCCGCGTGGTTGTTGAACAGAGGAGGCAGGGGCAAGAGCAACATACACTCATTTCCTAGGGCTGCTGGAACAAAGCACCACGAACTGGCTAGGTTCAAAGAACAGTTTACCATTCTTGAGAACAGAAGTCTGAATCCAGGGTGTCAGCAAGGCAATATACGCTTTCTGAAAGGAGAAGGCCATGCGCTTTCAAGGGGAAGCTCTTTCTTGTCTCTTCCAGCTTTGGGTAGCCCCAGGAGTGCCTCACTGTGGCAACATAACTCGAGTTTCTGCTTCAGTCGTCTGAGAGCCATCTTTCTTTTGTGCCTCTCCTACCCTTTGTCTCTTCTCCTCTGCTCATAAGGTGGCCGGTCATATTGGACTGGGGCCCACCCAACTCCAGTACAGCCTCATATGAACTAATTGAATCAGCAGAGACCTTTATTTCCAAACAAAGACATATTTATAGATTCAAGGAGTTAGAACTTTGACATATCTTTTGGGGGAAACAATTCAACGTACAACACGGGAAATCCAGTTAGGAAACCATGACACTAATCCAGATGAAGGCTGATGCTGGCCTGGGCAGGGTGGTAGTAATGGAAATGAAGGTAAGAGGCCATTTATGAGGCAGGCGGTATTTGCTGCGGATTGGCTGTGGCAATGAGAAAACGAGGAGTCTGGAATGGCTCCAAAGTTTATGACCTGATCAGCAGGATGTTGGGATAAAATCAGAATATGTTTTTGGGCATATTATGATCTCTGAGATCCTTTTTGTTGTTGTTATTTAAGTACATTGTATCTTATTGTAGAGTCTATAGTTCAAGTAAGGTAGCTTTGGTAGCACTGTTGGGTCCACATTGGATTGCTATCCACAAGGTCTGAAGTTCAAGGCCACCAGCCAACTTGGGGGAAAATGAGGCTATCAGTTTCTGTAAAGATTTACAGCCTCAGAAACCCTATATATGGTCACTATGTGGGGGAATCTACTTGATAGCAGTGAGCTAATGCTTCAAGTATCATTGCTTTATAGATTTACGATGAATACACTATAAATACAGATGGAAGATGGCTTCCTAGACCCTCCCTAGTGTGTTAGGCTGGATTCTCCAGAGAAGCAAAACCAGTGACAATTATGTATGCATAAGGAAAAAAATGTATCAAGAGAAAAGCCTATATAACCACAAAGTGGGCAAGCCCTGTCCAGCTCAAGTCTATGGGTCAGATGCCAAGCTGGAGGCCCTTCCTAACTCATGAAGCTGCTGGGGCTAACAAACCAGGAAGCAGGAAGATGAACCAGGAAGCGGAAGACCACAGGTCAATGGAAGCAGAGTCAAGCGAATCCAAGGTCACCAGCCCAAATTCTAAGAAACCGGATTCAGGATCCAGGCCAGCAGGAAGAAAAAGTGATGGGCATTCCCCATAGCATCAACATATATCTGTATAAAGTAGCTCAACCCCCCCAAGGATACATCAATAGGCTGTGATTTAAGAAATTGGTTATACTCCACCCTAATCTTCCCACAACTGCTTGTTAGGTCACATTATGGGGTAGGCTTTATTGCCAAACTACTAAGGATCCTGGCCCAGCCAAGTTGACACAAATTATTATACTAGCTTGACCTGAATCCTTCAGAAGCACCCAGAGTTGGGTGGAGAATATCCTAAAGTTTGAAAAGACTCTGAAAATCTGTTGTGATCCAAGTGTTAATCCCTAAAGTTTAACTGGGAGAATCCTAGAGGATTTTGTTGGTTTTAAGTAAGTAAAGATTATATTTTAAAGGAAATTAACATTTAACAAAGGGAGAAATATGCTGAATGAAGAGGTTTACAAGGAGGATCAGAGTTGCTCTGGATTATCATGTAAGCAGCCTGCCTAGGGAGCCCAACCTCTCAATTTAATATTGCTTCTCCGATATTGGGACAGGCAAATTAGCCTTCTGTCCTTTTTTCAATTAACCGGTGATAAACTCCTGCCTCAGGTTATGTGGTCATTATCTTCTGAGTAATGTTCAGAATCTATGACATTCTGGCACTGATGTTGAACATCATGAAGAGATGCCAAGTTGGTGAGTGAAGCCCTGATTCTTTCGAAATTAGTGCTTGTGGGCAGGAACTAGCCATTAAAAAATATTAAGAACGTGAAAACAAATATTCAGAGGGAATCTCTAAGGGCAAATTTTTCTAAACAGGGTCAAAGTTTGCATTCACTTGCTGACCGTTCCTGCCTCTCTGATGAAAACTGGCGCGCTGTGATAGCAATGGGAAGAGGGGCTGCCCAGGAAGAGTGTCCCTTCCTCTATGGTCACGAGGGGCAGCTTTTGCAATGCTCTTGATGTCTTTTTAAAACATACCCTGTAATGGTTCAACGCATCGTGCTTGTGGGCTCCTCTTCGGTGCTTTGGCTTCACAGAGGCGATGGCATCTCCCAAGCTCCTAAATCTGCCTGGCCTCTGTCACCAATAATATTTTTCCTTATTTACACTGCCTTAGTATCAGGAAGTGCTATATCAATAAATCAATAATAACTTGATGACAAAGGCCAGACAGATTTAGGAACGTGGGAGACGCCATCACCTTTGTGAAGTAAGCAAACCGAACACAGGAGCTCTGCTGGCTCAGTCGGTTATGCATTGAGCTGCCTGCGTGGAGGCAAAGAGCAAGCAAGGAGCCCACAAACATAATGCTTCCAGCAACTCAAAGACGTCGTTCCAAGAGCCCTGGTGGTGCTGTGGATTAGAGATAGCACTGCTCACCATGCGACTGGCAAAAGATGAAACAGTCTGCCTCCATGGAGATTCACAGTCGGAGAAACCCTTTAGAGGGTCACCGGGAGTCAACATCGACTCGATGACAGCCTAACATTAGGCAAAGGAGCCCTGGTGTCAGAGGGGTTAAGCACCTAGCCGCTAGGCTAACACAAAGATCTGCAGTTCAAAACCACCTACAGCTTCTCAAAAGAAATAGCTGGCAGTCAGCTTTCGTGAAGATTATCCTCTGCCAACGAGGGGCTTCCTACGCACGTCGATGGCATAGGATGGGGCAGAACTGTCCCGGTGAGACCCCACGGCCGCGAACGTCTGCAGGAGCAGAAAAATTCATCACTTGCCCTCAGAGCGATAGTAGATTTGAACGGTTGACCTTTTGGTTACCCTCCCAGTGCCTAACCCATAAAGAATACAGTCTAGGAAACCCTCTGGGGCCAATTCTATTGTCGCGTGGGCCTCTACTGGATGGCACGGGGGGGGGGGGCGGCGGTGATTTTTGGCTTTGGTTCACTGACCACTTTTAATGCTATCATATATGGTTTAAAAGAGGAAATTTCAAATCAGAAGTTCTACAAGACAGAAAGAAGGGACAATGTAATATATATATATTACTATAAGTTTTAATTCACTTGGCTGATTGTACTCAAACTCATTCTTAGATTTATATGTCACACATACACATTTCAAACTTCCTAGAACAAAAAGCTGTTAGTTTCTACTTCTGATGATCAATTTTCTTAATTAAAATAGGAAAATTTTCAAATATTTTCCATTTTATTATAAATTTAGTTTTGCCCTGATTTTGAAGGATTGTTTGATATTCTATGATTGCTTGCTCAAGACAATAAATCATTTCAAAATAACATTATTTGATAAACAACATGTCTGGAAAAATAGCCTACATTTTTCTTAAATTATGTCATTTCTAATTTTCATCTTTGAAAACCTTGTAATTACCTTTAATCTTCACAAAACTATTATTTTAAAAATAATTTTACCTATACAAAACAACTATTCTACAGTTAATACTTTTAAAAATAATTTTATTGGGGGCTCTTATAGCTCTTATCACATTCCATACACAATTATATCAAGAATATTTGTACATATGTTGCCATAATAATTTTCTAAACATTTACTTTCTTTTTGAACCCTTGGTATCAGCTCCTCTTTTTTTCTCCTTCTCCCCCCCCACCCTCCCACCCTCATGAACCCTTGATAAATTATAAATTATTATTTTTATATCTTACACCTATAGTCATTACTTTAAAATAAAATCTTGACTTAAAATTTTATTTAGATATGTGTGACACCTGAAACAGAAATGTCAGGCTTCAAAATGTTAGCTTTAGCAAAGAAGTTGCATACTAAACGTGGGCACATAGCATCCTCTATTAGAATCATTTATATTAGAATCTGTTATTATCTGTTAAAATCTTATTAGGGAAAAAATAAATAAATAAAATCTTATTAGGGAGGAAATTGTACACGTTTCTAATGAAATTTTGTGAAAAAATTAATCCATTTTAAGGAAATAAGTAAAATTATGAAACAGAAAGTGTAAAAATTCAAAAACAAACTCACCGCCATCCAGGCAATTCTAACTCATGGCAGCTCTGTAGGACAGAGTAGACCTACCCCTGTGTGTGGGTTTATGAGTCAGTAAATCTTTATGGGAGTAGAAAGCCTTATTTTTCTCCTGAGGAGCAGCTGGTTATTTTCAACTGCTGACCTTGCAGTTAAAAGCCCAATGTGTAACCCAAGTAATTCAGGTGGGGCAAAAAAAATCAGTGTAAGTCCATTAGCAATTTAGTTCAGGAAACTTATCTGAAGAAGCATTTTTGTTTTCAAAGGTTAATTTCTATTTGATTATAAAATTGGACTAAAATGTTGGCAGTCCTTTATTTTCTGTTGTTATTCAACTTACTTAGAATTATAGGCAATTGCTACCGAGAAGAATCTTAGACATTGTGTTAGCCAGAGTTGACTAGAGAAACAAATTCAGAGATGTTCATATTTGTCTAAGAGAGAACTTTATATCAAAGAGTAATTGTATATTGAGAAAATATCCTAGCCCAGTCTAAATCAAGTCCATAAGTCCAATATCAACCCATATGTCCAATACCAATCTACAAATTCCTCTTCAGACCCATATAACACATGTAATGATGCCGAATTCAGGAAGATCATCAGCCAGTAGCTGGAAGGCCTTGTGGATCCAATGGCAGTGGAAGCATCTCATTACTGGCGTGGATTTTCACTTGGTTCCTCCAGCTCCAGGGCTTTGGCTCCATCAGCATAGCTCCATGTGGCTTGTCAAAGGAAATTCTCATAGGGAGAGTGTGTGTCCCACTTCCAGGGAGGAAGACAGGAGTTCCTAGAATCCTCAGGAGAAGGCCAGGCCCACACAGCGACTTCCTTGGCTAGCACCTGATTGACAGTCTAGACTCCACCCCTTCCTCAAGTTGCCTGTAGATTATGTAACTGCCACAGGCATGAATTTGTCAGGGGTTCTCAATCTTCATGATACATCAGTTTTAGACTTGATAGGGGATCTTCAAATAAAAGGTCTAATAAAAAATCTGGCTTTGGAGGAGATCTGCTGGGTCAATTAGATTCAAGGCAGAGTGGTTGGTTGAGAAGGCTATTGAGACTATTTTTTTAATCCCACGGGAGTTTTTTGATAGATTTTCTCAAAGGACTGAGGATGAACAAGGGTTTATTATGAAGAGATTTTAAGAAAATTGAGTCGTTGGCTGCGGGTCCTCCGTCCCGCGGAGCCGTTTGTCCTGTGCCACGATGCTCCAAAGCCTGATCAGGAATGTGTGGACCCCTATGAAGCCCTACTACACACAAGTCTACCAGGAGATCTCGGTGGGAATGGGCCTGGTGGGCTTCATCATATACAAGATCAGGAGTGCCGATAAAAGCAGTAAAGCTCTGAAAGCGTCCGGTGGGGCACCTGCCCACAGCCACCACTGAGCAGCTGCCTGAGATCCTGTTGGATAAGGTGTCCACTTGGCTGGGAATGTCGGAGCACGGTGTTGGGGACATGGCTGTCGCTCCCGCCTGTGTTGGGTGGCATGAATAAACGTGTGTGAGTGAGAAAAAAAAAAAGAAAATTGAAAGTTACATTGGTAAGAAAAAGGCCAAAAAATTTAAATTAAAAAAAAAAAAGAAAGAAAAAGGCAAAGGAAATTGCGCCAAGAATTCCCCCACCCCTCCTTAATCATGACAATGTACCTGCACATTCTTCAGGTCCAGCAAGGGCGGTCCTAGGAGAATTTCATTGGGAAATCTTACCCCATCCACCCTATGGTCCTGATCTTACTTATCCTGCAGACTTCTTTTTGTTCCCCAAACAAAACCAAAAAAATGACCCGTAATTTGGGTCCCTGAAGGATGCCCACACCGCGGTTTTGACTGAAGAGGCCAGACTTTTTCAAGAAGGCGTTAGAGATGAAGTGTATCCGCCTAGCGGAAGGCTATGTGGAGAAACAGCAGCGACACATTTGATAGTTTTGCTTAAGAAAGGCTGCTGTGATTTTGCAACATGACTTTTTTTTCTTACGTGCATACAATGAATAAATATTCGGCCATTTCCACCATTTTAAAGTATAGAATTCTGTGAATTACATTCACCATATTGTGTAATCATCCCCAGTATCTACTTCTCCACCCCAGACAGAGGCTCAATCTCCCATTAGCAATAATGTCCTATTTCCTCAAGCCCGTAAACCTCTGCTAACCTAATAAATGTTTGTCCCTACATTTGTCTACTCTAGACATTTTCTGTGTATGGGATTAAAAAAGACCTCTGTGTTCATAACAAGAAAAACTATATTTTTTCTTTTGTATCTGATTTATTTCCCTCAGGTAAGAAGCCCTGGTGGTTAAAAAAAAAAAAAAAAAGAAGCCCTGGTGGTATAGTGGTTAAGTCTTGGGCTGCGATCCGCAAGGTCAACAGTTGGAAACCACCAGCAGCTCCGCGGGAGAACGACTCAGCTTTCTGCTCCTGTCAACAGGTACAGTCTGGGAACCCCAGGGTGGGGGATGGGTGCTTGACATGAGTCAGCATGGACTTGATGTCAGTGAGTTTGAGCTGATAACACTTTAGAGGTTCATCCATGTTGTGACATGTGTCCGAACTACATATCTCTTTATAATTGTATCAGAAGCCTTCTAAATGTAACCTTTATTTATATATCTTTTGATATTAAAAATGTTTTCCAACCCCTTCAGTTTCTTTCTGATTTTCTAGGTTGGATGGTCCTTTCTCAAACCAACAGATATGTTTAGTCTTATTCTTCTATCTTAAACATATACCATCTCTGATGATAAAAGCAATATATTCTCATTGAAGAGTGTGGCAGTCACCTAATCTGGTGTCAATTTAAGGACTGAGAGTGTAGGGTGGAGTCTAGGCTGTCAATCTGGAGATGGCCAATGAGACTTCTGTGTGGGCATGGCCTTCTCCTGAGAATTCTGGGAAATCTGGGACTTCCTCCTTGGAGGCGGAAGACACCTACCTCTCTCTCTGTCTGCCACTCCCTGGGAGACATTGCAGAAGACAAGCCACATGGATGCAACCAGACCTCTGAAGCCAGAGAAGCGGCAGAGAGACCCCTGCCAGCACTGAGATGCTGACGCCACTGGACCCAAAGATTTTCTACCCACTGGCTTGTGATCATCTTGCATTTGGCTTCATTGCATGTGTTTCGTGAGTCTGAAGAAGACTTTAAAGATTGGTATTGGACATATGGGTTTATATCAGACTTATGGCCTTGGACTGGACTGGGTTGGGTTGTTTCCTCAATGTTTAATTCCTCTTGTATATAAAACTCTTTCTTATACACTTACGTGTCTCTATGAATTTGTTTCTCTAGTTTACTCAAACTAACACAAAGAGCTACAATTTCTATAATCCCTACTTCTCCGGGCTTCACCAACCTGGGAGTGATAATTGAGCCACATTAATGATAGAGTCTTAAGGCTGAATAATTTTTGTTTCTATCTGTAAATCTGCCTTCCTCCTTTCCCAGTCACTGATGCAATGGCCTCTGAGCCACGAAGGGGCAGCAGCTCCACCTCACCCTCTGACCCTGCCCTGGCTGCAGCGGATGCTCCCGCCTGACAGGCTGCTGCTATCAGGCCAAAGACATTCCCAAAGCAGCAAGTAAATTCTCAAAATAGTACAACACGGCTCTATAGAAAGAGAAGATTATCCCGGCCCTCTTTCACACTCTTGGTTACACTGGGTCAGCTGGCTTACATATGTGGACACTCGAGCACATGTCCAAGTCCTAGACTGACAGCTGTTTGGGAAAGTGAAAAAGAAAACAATGACCCAAACAGATGAGAGCAGGAAGCTGTTTTCAGAGGGAACGCCACCACAGAGTCATTTCTGAACATGGACAGAGACAAGGAAACTAACCCACCAAGTGCCCCCTTTTTCTAGTTACACGACTGACTCTAACTCCACATTCCTCTTGCCTCCTGGGAAAAAATTAAGATACAGAATCATCAATTGTCCCAACGTCTTAACAGAACTCAGACCAGGACAAACCCTCACTTCCTCCAAAATCAACTAGCACAGCCCAATTCTCTCACAAGTCCCTCTCAACTCCTGACTTAGACGATCCACGTTTTTCTATTTTATGTTCTCCCTTGCGGCAGCCAAGTCCACTGACCCAACTGTATGGGACAGTGCTTATATTTCTGGCCTTTGGCTGGCAAGCGCGACTGTAATGGATACGCCACGCGGTCATCCCTCTTCCCATGCAAATCGATGCTTCCAGGTTTGCTGAATTTAAGTGATATTAATTCTCCTTGTTTTTTGTATCTCCTAAAAATTTACAAAAATATTAATTACTTCTATAATAAAATAATTAGACCTTAAAAATAATATTCTCCATGACACTCCTGTTCAGAGCAGCTAAGGCACAGAGAGGACCATAGGACTGGCCCCACCATGAGACACGAAACCCCCTCAATCGCTGACCCACAGCACTGCAGGGGTCCATGGCAAGAAGGGTGTAGGATGCCTGGTGGGGTTTGATCAAGTGCAATGTTGCCAAGAGGAATTACTGAGAGCAGAATGAAAGTCGAACATGATTGTGGGACAGGGGGGAAAAAATAGAAGAAAGAACTAGGAGGCAAAAGACATTTATAGAGGCATAAATATAGGCATGTATATATGTAAATATATTAATATATAAAGATAGGGATATAGGTCTATGTACATATCTTTATATGTTAAGTATTAAGGTAGCAGATGGACATTGGACCTTGACTTAAGTCCTCCCTCAACACAAGAACTCTGTTCTAATAACCTGGCATTCTGTAATGTTCACCTTCCTGTCATGGTCATTGAAGTCAAAATGGGTGCATAAGTTAAGGTGGTGAAGAAAGCTGATGGGGGCTGGCTATTACAAGATATAGCATCTAGGGTCTTAAAGGCTTGAAGGTAAACAAGTGGCCATCTAGCAGGGAAACAACAAAGCCCACATGGAAGAAGCACACCAGCCTGTGTGATCATAAGGTGTTGACAGGATCAGGTATCAGCATCAGAAGACCCAAAACAAACAATCGTATCAATGCAAACAAGGGGGGTCAGAGTGGAGACCCAAAGCCCATCTGTAGACAATTGGACATCTCCTCATAGAAGGGCCACAAGGAAGGGACGAGTCAGTCACGGTGCAGTATAGCACCGCTGAAACATGCAACATTCCTCTAGTTCTTTAACGCTTCCTCCAACCCTCCCACCACTCCTACTATCATGACACCAGGTCTACCTTACAAATCTGGCTAGGCCAGAGCATATACACAGGTACAGGTAAAAGCTCTCGACACATGGAATCCAGGACAGATAAAACCCTCAGGACCAATAATGGGAATATCAATACCATGAGGGAGGGAGAAGGCGGGGGGGGAGGGGAACCAATAGCAACGATTGATGTATAACCCCCTCTTGAGGGTGATGAACAACAGAAATGTGAGTGAAGGGAGACTGCAGGTAGTGTAAAGATGTGAAAATAACAATAATGTATAATTTCTCAAGGGTTCATGAGGGCAAGAGGGAGGGGGAGGGAGGGAAAAAGAAGTGCTGATACCAAGGGCTCAAGTAGAAAAAAATGTTTTGAAAATGATGATGGCAGCATATGTACAAGTGTGCTTGATACAATGGATGGATGGATTGTTATAAGAGCTGTAAGCGCCCCCAATAAAATGATTTATTAAAAAATAAGAAGAAGAAAGAAAAAACGCAGGTGTAAAATAAAATAAGGGGCAAAAAGAACCACAAAAAAAAACCAGGGAAAAAATAATATTCTTTCTCATGGTCATTGAGTCAATACTGACTCATAGCGATCCCTTGTGGGTTTGGAAGATTCTATCTCGTAATGGAAGTAGAAAATCCAGCCTTTCTTCCACATAGCTGTTGGTGGTTTCAAATCGCTGACCAAGCAGATCAAAACCCAACTCATACTCAATAGTACCTAAAAATACATGTTCTACCTTCTGCTCCATTGGTAGAAAAACTTTGAATACCCAATGACTTTCTTCTACCTGTACATATCTGTGTTAGTGTTAGCAGACTAGAGAAACAAATCCATGGACACACATATGTGTATAAGAAATAGTTTTATATATAAGAGGAATTGAACATTGAGAAAACATCCCAACCCAGTCCAGTCCAAGGCCATAAGTCTGATACCAATCTATAAAGTCCTCTTCAGACTCACGAAACACATGCAATGAAGCCAAATGCAAGATGATCACAAGCCAGTGGGTAGAAAATCTTTGGGTCCAGTGGCGTCAGCATCTCAGTGCTGGCAGGGGTCTCTCTGCCGCTTCTCCGGCTTCAGAGGTCTGGTTTTGTCCATGTGGCTTGTCTTCTGCAATGTCTCCCAGGGAGTGGCAGAGAGAGAGAGAGGTAGGTGTCTTCCGCCTCCAAGGAGGAAGTCCCAGATTTCCCAGAATTCTCAGGAGAAGGCCATGCCCACACAGAAGTCTCATTGGCCATCTCCAGATTGACAGCCTAGACTCCACCCCTACACTCTCAATCCTTAAACTGACACCAGATTAGGTGACTACCACAGCATCAAATTCTGCAACTGAACCTTTCCTTTTTTTTTTTCTTTTTACATTTTATTAGGGGCTCATACAATTCTTATCACAATCCATACATATACATACATCAATTGTATAAAGCACATCCATACATTCCCTGCCCAATCATTCTCAAAGCATTTGCTCTCCACGTTTCCTTTTTTAAAAAGAATCATTTTATTAGGGGCTCATATAACTCATCACAATCCATACATACATCAATTGTGTAAAACACATTTGTATATTCATTGCCCTCATCATTCTCAAAACATTTGCTCTCCACTTAAGCCCCTGGCATCCGCTCCTCATTTTTCCCCTCCCTCCCTCCACCCACCTCCCTCATGAACCCTTGATAGTTTCTAAATTATTATTTTGTCATATCTTGTCCTGTCTGATGTTTCCCGTCACCCAATTTTCTGTTGTCCGTCCCTCAGGGAGGAGGTCACATGTAGATCCTTATAATCAGTTCCCCCTTTCCAACCCACCCTCCTTCTACCCTCCCAGTATCGCCACTCACATCACTGGTCCTGAAGGGATCATTTGCCCTGGATTCCCTGTGTTTCCAGTTCCTATCTGTACCAGTGTGCACCCTTTGGTCTAGCCAGATTTTTACAGTAGAATTGGGATCATGATAGTGGGGGGCAGGGAGAGACGCATTTAGGAACTAGAGGAAATTTGTATGTTTCATCATTGCTACATCGCACCCTGACTGGCTCGTCTCCTCCCTGAGACCTTTCTGTAAGGGGATGCCCAATAGCCTACAAAAGGGCTTTGGGTCTCTACTCTGCACGACCCTCCCCATTCACAATGATATGATTTTTTTTTGTTCTGATGATGCCTGATACCTGATTCCTTTGACACCTTGTGGTCACACAGGCTGGTGTGCTTCTTCCATGTGGGCTTTGTTGCTTCTCAGCTAGATGGCTGCTTGTTTACCTTCAAGCCTTTAAGACTCCAGATGCTATATCTTTTCATAGTCGGGCACCATCAGCTTTCTTCACCACATTTGCTTATTCACCCGCTTTGTCTTCAGCGATTGTGTTGGGAGGTGAGCATCATAGAATACCAGTTTAATAATACAAAGTATTCTTGCATTGAGGGAGCACTTGAGTGGAGGCCCAATGTCCACCTGCTACCTTAATACTAAACCTATAAATATATGCATATAGATCTATTTCCCCATCCTCATATATAAATATATATACATATGTAGATGCCTTTATTTAGACCTCTAGAAATGCCCTTTGCCTCCTAGCTCTTTCCTCTTTTTCCTTTGACCTTTCTCTTTCCCACTATCATGCTCAGTCTTCATTTGGGTTTCAGTAATTCCTCTTGGTTACATTGCCCTTGATCATGCCCTACCAGGCCTCCTACACCCTCCTCACCACTGATTTGGGTCACTTGTTGTTCCCTTTTCCCTGGGTTTGTTAGCATCACTACCTTTCCCTCCACCTCCCCCTTTCCCATGTCCCCTGGAACTGTCGGTCCCATTGTTTTCTCCTCTATATTTCCCAGCATATCTTATTTAGACAGACCTGTGGAGATAATAAAATGCACTAAAACAAGACAGAGTAAAACAAAGCAGCAATATACAACAAAACAACAACAACAAACCAATGGCATAAAATCAAACAAAACACAAAGAAAAACTTGTAGTTAGTTCAAGGATTGTTTGTTGGCCTTTAGGAGTTTTTTCCAGTCCAGTTTGTTGGCCCCAAAGTCCACCGTCAGTATTCCCTGGGAACCTCACCGCTCCATTCCCTTGCTGTTCTGTTGCACCCCCTTAGTGTTTTGCCTCGATGTGGTGGGATCAGATCGGGCTCAATTCCCACACTGTGTTTCCAGTGTTATCCCCTGTAGGGCTATAGGTCAGTGAGGGATGTCATGTCTCATAGTCGGGCCGACCATGTTCTTCTGGGGTGAGGGGCAGGTGTCTATGTAGTTGGGATTGAGGTTGGCCCCTCAGACCTCTCCACTGGTTCCCTACTCCACGCCGGCATGTTGCATTCACATCTTGGAGCACTGGGGTGAAATCTGGTCCCTCTTTCCCTGTGGAGACACAAACAATACCCTCCCCTTGAGTGGATTAGTGCCCTGTGGCCCCGCTACCGATTTATTAATTATTTTTTTCCTTTCCCCACCTCCTTTATAGTTGGCTACCATATGTATCCCTGGATTTGGTTTGGTCCCTGCCATGCTACCTGGTCCTCACCCCCCACCCTCTCCCTTTTTATCAGCCTTGTACCCTTTGCATATTCCTGTGCTCCTCTCAAATACGCCATTTCCTTGATTTGTGCATATATTTTCACTTCTTCGATTGTACTCTTCTGTTCTTCCATCCTTCCCTCTGTTAGGTCTATTGTGTTGTGATTGTTGGGAGGTGCTATCAAGTCCGTTCCTTCCGTGGTGACTCTAAGTACAACAGATTGAAGCTCGGCCGGGTCCTCGCCATCCGCGCTACTGTTGTGTGTTTGAGCCCATGGCTGAGCCATCTCTGTGAGGATCTTCTTTTCTCACCGCCATTTGACCTGGCACGATGTCCTTTTCCACAGATGGCTCTCTCCTGATAGCACGTCCAAATACATTGGCCAAAGTCTTGCCTTCTAAGGAGCGTTCTGGTTGTACTTTTCCCAAGACTGGTTTGTTTGTTCCATTGTGCTGTCTGTGAACTCTCAAGTGGATGCCAATTTCTGATAAGCATGGGCGATCAGACCACCCCACTCCTGCACCTCTGTTTGATCTTGGCTCTCCTGCCTGCTGCTCATGAGTTGGACCTCAAAATGCTTTTACACATAGGGCTCCTAGCCCCAAATAAAATGATTTAAAAAGAAAAAAAAAACATCGGGCTCCTGGCAGCTACAACTTGACCCACTGTGGCTGTCAAGCTTTCTAAATCCGTGGGTCTTGGCCCCATATGGGGTCAAGTAGCTGAATGTGGGAGTTGTGGGAAATTTGGCAATAGTAAATGTTTTCTGAAGAAATGCACAGTCCAAAAATTAATTCAAATCCAAAGCACAATGAATCTGAGATGTTTCGGGGAGCCTTTGCTGTGTTGCAAGTGTTTCAGGTAAAAAGGAGAGGTGAGTGGGAAACTTTAAGAAGCCCTGTGATGAAAATGGTTCATCTCCTCCTGACACAAGCTTAGAATTTCAGATTCTACCCTTTCATAACCAGTAATCCCTTCTCCAAGACAGGGATAATACTGTCTCTCGAACTGTCTATATTGGAAAGGCGATACCTAAACAACACTTAGTCCTCATTGAGACTCTCTTGCTATCGACCTTTCACATGTACAAGAACAGTAAAAAAATTTACTCTCTGACTATTTTGCACATTAATGCTGTCCACCTGGTACTAACAAATGCTGAGGTGCACGCCAACAACAGCAGTGACTGTGTTGGTTAAGGTATGCGTCCACTTGGAATGGCCTGAGTCAGTGGTTGAGCAGTTAAGTCATGGTGTAATTGGCAGCTATGTAGTTAAATTTGACAGTTATGCAATGATGTAGTCATTCTCCATTTTTTGACCTGACGTGGTTATCCATTTTCACATAATGCCTATTTTCAGTTGATAAGTAGAGTACATGTACTTAAGAGACAAATGTGTTCCTTTTTCTTGTCTTCTGAATGATTCATTGCCATTAGCCACATATAAGAAATGTTGCTAATTCATTAGAAATAGTCCTGTTGATCTTATTCAATATGATGTGACTGCTATACAATAATTTTTTTCTTTTTGGAAGAGCTTTTATTTCAGAGATTTTACTTATTCAGACAACTCTTTCCTTCAATCTTAACCAATGGTATTTTTTAGAGCTCTATAGCCACAATGAATATTTCAGAGCTATATCTCACAAATATGCATCTTTTAAAAAGTAAAGTTAAATTGAAACTTAACTAAATTATTAAAAATTAGGTTCTGAAAAATATCTTTCCCACACTGGCTCAAAAGGACAAATGGAAACCATTTTCATTTCCATCCCACTACTCCATTTCCTCCGTACAGTGGGACCACCAGCAACCACCTATTTTTCATAGATATTCATGTGCCTATTGAAATTAGATTATTTTTTTATCACTGAAAAGCTTGATAGAGTTATTAATGTTAAGGATTATATGAAAATCTTTTCAAGTCCAAAGAGAGTTAAGTTATAGAACATAAAAGACTGCAGACATAATGGGGAAATGTTAATAATTTCCTACAGAAAATAGCATCATTGTGTCCAGTGCATGATTGCAGTCCTGGGGAAGACCTTTTACTGTGACCAAAAGACCTACACATCTTTTAAGAGGTAAATGTAAGAAAAAAAATAGGTTTGGATTTTATTTATATTTAATTGATAATGCCTGTAGCTGAATATACCTCCAGTGAACATTTATTTCTAACCTTCTATGTGCGCTCCTTCTTGTAGGGGTTTTCACATGTATTTATTTGTGTGTTTATTTATTTACTCACTTATTCCTTTTATAAATGTAGAAACTGAGCCACAGAGAGATTAGTAAATTACCAAAGTCACACAACAAAGTAAGCAGCAAAGCTAACATTTAAATCTAAGAAGTCAGACTTTCATAGAAGTTACTCTTCTCTACTCACTTGCTTCTGAGAGAGTACTGATAGTACTAAAGGTTTCTTTAAAGATGCAATTCCAGTGAAAGTCAGGGAGCTCATTGGTACCACACCGTCAAAATCAAGTTATCATTGCATGTAATTGCGTTAACAACTAAAACTAATGTTTCAATTATTATTTTTTAATTCAGAGAGGGTAAAGGCCATTCCTTCTTCTGAGCTTTTAAAAAGTATGGCACTGAATAAAGGCAAGAGGACTGCCTGAACTATAAAAGAATAAAATAAAATTAAAGAATCACTAAGCTTAAAATGAACTTCCAGCATTCCAAATGGAGTCATTTCTCCTAGGCTACCGTGTGTTTTCTGGGGTAAAAGAGTATCTTACTGGTTTCTCTGGTGTGTCTAGTATTATCCAGAAAACCAGAGTTGACCAATATTTTTTGTATTAAGATGATTTTTGAACTTTCTGGAAGAGGAAATTATGATCAATCGGGGTGGGGGGTGGACAGCCTCAAGAGGAATGTCATTTATAAACTTGCAAAATAAGATTTCTATTTCTAACAGAATTAATATTTTATTTGTATGTGGTAGAACTACATGAGCTATACAAGGGTGAGTGATATGCACACCTAGAAACCTGGCTGATGCGCTTTGAACCCACCCAGTGGTGTGGAAGAAAGGCCTGGAAATCTGCTGCCATAAAGATGATCACCGACCAAGGAAAGGCTATGGAGCTGTTCTACTCTGTACATAGCCAAAGGTAAAGTAAAGGCCAGCCAGGTAGCAGTGTAGTTACACACGCACGCATGCACGCACACACACACATGCATGTAACACTTTAGAAACAAACAAACAAACCCAGTAGGGCAAGGCTTCCAAGTTTTGTGTGGCATGGAATGGCCAGCAAAGAAAAGGACAATACTTGAACAGCACATTGGGGTCAATGGACAACCCCTCAGAGCACTGGACACCTGATGCTTTCCCAGCAACCCCGTGGTCTGAAGCCTGGAGCTGCGCCTGAGAGCGCAAGGTGTACATCCCTCCCACCTCTGCTCTCAATGAAGTCTCACTGGTAGCTGGAGTTCATCAGTGGTGGGAGTGTCAGCCAGCACGATGCAGCTCAGGAACCAGCGAACAGTGCGGATCAGGACTCTCCTCTCCTAGAAGGCTGGTTTGCAAACCTTTACCTGGGCCCCCTTGACTAGAGGGATCCAGACCGCGGCGCATGGGCACCCCATGCACACCTGTTGTGCAGCTCTGCAGTGAGGTCTGTCTTCAACACTCCCAGTATGAGTATCTTTCTGGTACAAATTGCATCAGCCAGCTGCTAATTTGATTATATTACACAGAAAAAAATTTTAACATGATTTTATGAAAGTGAAGTTTAAAAATTGGGGGGTGGGGGGAGAGTAGTAAGCCCACTCTGAGGCTGGAGCATCAGGTAGAAACCCTGCCAACCTAACTGCAATGATGACCTTTTGGAGGAGACTCCCCAATGAAAAAATCCTGGTTTTTGCCTAATCACTTTACAGTGAAGCTCAGTGGTTGGCGAGTCTCATGATCTAAGAAAGCGCTGACAGTTACAGTCTTGGTTCAGCAGCCCTTAAAAATACATAGGTGAGAACAAAGTTTTCAGCACACAAGACAGAGACAAAAGCAAATAGGACACGTTATTTTATTACACATAATGCTCTATCTCATGTAATACTTATCTAACAAATAATCGTTAATCATGTCAAAAAATTAAACAACAGTAAGACATTCTCAGAGAAATAAGGGAAGATATGAACTCATGAAAGAATAGAGAGCTCCTGGAAATGCAAAATATTACAATGTAAGTAAAAACTTAAATAAACAAATAGAAGATGAAGCTGAGAGTTTTTCCAGAAACAAGAGCAAAATGCCAAAAGATTTAAAAATGGGAAATTGAAGTGAGAAAGAAAAATGGAAGATCATTGTAGAGCATGCTACAACTACCAACATGTAAATGTCTCAGGGCAGGAATTTTTATGTTTTGTTCACAGCCTCGAACAAAACCAGACAAAGTTGTTGTCAAGTGCCATTGAGTGGGTTCCAACCCACAGCAGCCCCATGCACAACAGAACGCAACACTGCCTGGTCCTGAACTGTGCTCACACATATTCCTGTGCTTGAGTCCGTGGTGGAATTTGGCAGGTTCGCAACAGCCTGGCAGAACTGCTACCTGATTTGTTGTTGAGTTCCGTGAACTGGTGGTCAAGTGGCACTTGTGGTCAGGGTTCTCTCTAAGGTGGCAGTGGCCCAGCTGCCCGATGTGGAAATTACAAATTTACATTCCTTACTCTTTTTGAATGTTCCCCTGTGAAAGAGTGCATTCCAAGCATCCGCGGTAATGTTCATTCCAGCCATAGGTATAAAAAATTAGACAGAATGATGCTTGTGGTATTTATTTATTCATTTCATAAAACTCATTATACTTCTTGATGAAATACTATATTTGTATTCCCTGGCATATGTTACTTCAGTAAATAAACATATAATATAAAGAGAAAACATGCTAAAAAGCCAGAGGGTGACATGCTGTCATTCGTTTCAGCTTTGTTATGCCCAAACTCCCATGAGAGATTATGAGTGAATGTTGCAATTCCTGAAAGTGTTTTTTTTTTCACTTTTAAAAAAAATCAGGTTTATTGATATATATATATATATATATAAATCAAGTATCATATAATTCAATGCTTTAAATATATTAAAAAGAAGTTGCACAATCATCACAATCCATTTTAGATGTTTTCTTCATTCTCATAGCCATGAATATAAGTTATAAGTCCCAGTACACAGCTTGGGTCACAAGGGCTAGACAGAAACTTGGTCAGAAATGCCCACTTAGGAACATAATAGAGGACGTGACATATTCTATGGGGGGTGGGGTGGGGTGAGAGGAAGGGCTATAGAAGCAATGTGAGTGGTTTCCCAATGGCACGTTGCTCCTCCTGGTTTACCCACCAACAGAGATGAAAGCACCTTCCCGAGACACACATGCCTGACCACACCCCTCCCGGCCCTGCCACCCTCTGGACGTGCATTTCCATTAAAGTTACGAGGCACCCCCACAGGCGTGAGTTGGTTTGGCGTGTTATATGGCAGCAACCGATTGGTCTTCTCCCACTGCCCACCGCATGAAACATGCCCGGGAGGAGCTGAGCCCTCCTCTGTCAAAGTGGTTTTAAGATGGACAAAAACTAATGACACGGATCGACATGTGACCTCCTCCCTGGGGGACGGACAACAGAAAAGTGGGTGAAGGGAGATGTGTCGGACAGGGCAAGATATGACAAAATATTAATAATTAATAAATTATCAAAGGTTCACAAGGGAGGGGGAGCATGGAGGGAAGGGGGAAAATGAGGAGCTGATACCAAGGGCTCAAGTAGAAAGCAAATGTTTTGAGGATGATGATGATGTGCTTGATACAATGGATGGATGGATGGATGGATGGATGGATGGATGGATGGATGGATGGATGGATGGATGGATGGATTGGGATAAGAGTTGTACGAGCCCCCAATAAAATGATTAAAAAAAGAAAAGAGTGAGCATCAAGCAGGCACACCGCCGCGTTGCCTGGGAGGCTGGATTAGAAGACTGCATGACCTGAGAAGCCACCTTCCTGTTTCTGGTGTGGGACCTGGCGACCGTCTCTAGAGAAACCAGGCGAATGTACTGGGGAAAGCAGGCCGGTGAAAAAGAAGGGCCCGAGCACGTGAGCAGACACAGTGGCTTTCCACACACTGCATCCGACTGAGGGGAGGCTGGCATCGTCGGTTATGAGCTTCTCGGGCAGCAAGTCTCTCTCTGGACAACTTTTCATCTTCCCACTGAAAGAAATTACAGTCCTTTCTATCTCTACAGGCAGAGCAGGCATAAAACCTCCGGGTCTCTTCGCTCCCTTGGTTCACTTTTACAAAGAGTTGGTCCGTGAGGGCACAGCGGGGCGGGGGCGGCGGGGTCCTCGGGAAACACCACCTCCACGCCCCGCGCTCCCCTCAGCCCCGACGGCTTCACGCGGGTCCCTGGGGGCTGCCATCTTCCCACCGCCGTCCCGCCCTGAAAGTGTTTAAAGAGCTAAAAATGTTGTCAGAACGACTGCAGCAGAAGCAGAAAGGAGTTTTTCAAAGATGAACAAAATATGTTCAGAGGAGAGAAGCCACCTGTTCCTAACATCTCAAACACACAGACTGTTGTCTGACTGGCCTTCCTCTAAAGAGAGCGGAGCCCTACTCCGACAGTGAAAAGATGGTTAAGGAAAAATCACACAACCGATGATGAACGCAAAGACTACTGCAAGTGAGGACACCAATCAAGAAACAGTATGGGGAAAAAAAAAAAGAAACAGTATGGAAGCAAAGAAGAAGAAGAAACAGTATGGAAATATCTGAAATTACAGTTTTATTGGTCTTTGCCAGGTATTATTTAATATTTTTTCACTCATATTTTAAACTTTCTTATAACACAATCTAGTTTTAGCTATCTCTTTTCTTGTTCTTATTTAAGTATTAACTTATGAAATAACAAGCTACCTTTCAGTATATCTTTTTTAATACTTATAACAGTTTAAAATGGTCATTAGGGCAGTGAACCAGTTTTTAAATTAGTGAAATCCCACCACTGGCTTAAGCCCACTGTTGCAGCCTCTGAGTCAATCCTTCTTGGTGAGGGCCTTCCTCTTTTTGCTGCGCTCCACTTTACCAGCTTGATGTCTTTCTCTAGGGACTAGTCTCACCTGACAACATAGCCAATGTATGTAAGATGAAATCTTTCCATCCTTGCCTCTAAGGAACACTGTGGCCATATTCCTTCCAAAATAGATCTGTTTGTCCTCTTGGCAGTACATGGTACTTTCAATATTGTTTTCTAGCACAATAATGCAAACATCAATTCTTCTTTGGTCTTCCTATTCAATGTCCAACTTTCACATGCATATGAGGCGATTGAAAATACCATGGCCTGGTTCAGGCACAGCTTAGTCCTCATAGCAACTTTCTTGCTTTTCAACACTCTAACGAGGTCTTACCCAGCAGATTTGTCCAATATATTGGAATGATCTCTTGACTGCTGTTTCCATGAGCATTGATTGTGGATCCAAGCAACACAAAATCCACAGAACTTCAGTCTTTTCTCCATTTGTCATGATGTCTCTTATCTATTGGTTCAGTTGGGTGGATTGGGGTCTTCTTTCCAAAGAGCTGTCATCCACGCTGCAGGCTGCGATCCTTGGCTTTCATCAGCAAGTGCTTCAAGTCCTCCTCACTTTCAGCAAGCAAGGAATCAAAGAAGGAACTGACTACTCACTTCAGAGGAAGTAGCTGCAGAAAACTTTATGCAAAGCATTGAAACCAGACAAAAAGCAGATCGTTAATAAATATGTCCAATGAATAGGTTGAAGAAATTAAAAATAGGGAAAACAGAAATTATCAGACATAACACAATGATCTTCTCCAGTACTAAAGGAAAATAATTTCCAGAATCCACTCAGCTTAAAGAATCAGGAAAATTCACATCAAAGCATATTTAATGTGAAGCTTCAGAATATCAAAGAAAGAAAATATCTTACATATATCTGAGAAGAATGAAACAAAACAAGTCACATATAAAGGATCAAGTGTCAGAATAGATTTTAATTTTCCAATAGCAAAGCTGGAGAGCTGTTGGACGCCAAACAATTAAGAGTCCCCATCATGTGAATTTTATACATTTTTTTCAAATGCCCAATAATAAAGAGAAGTCTCCTTCATACCCAATCATAGAAAACAATCTTACTTTAATATGATGCAAGGCAACTCTCTCTCCTTGTGAGACATTCCTGTTGACAAGTGACATGGAGCTATATTGATGGCAGCCAGAGGCCTGGAGCTGGAGGAGGCACGTGGAGACCCATGCCAGTGCTAAGACGCTTCCACTGCCACTAGATCCACAAAACTTTCCACCCACTGGCCTGTGATCTTCCTGCACTCAGTGACATTGCATGTGTTGCGTGAGTCTGAAGAGGAATTTACAAACTGGTATCGGACTTATAGACTTGATCTGGACTGGCTGGGTTATTTTCTTAATATACAATTACTCTTTTATATAAAGCTCTTTCTTATACACACACAAACACAATGTATATATATATGATGCAAGGCTAGTCCTTGCTTGCAAGTACATAAACAAAGTTACTATTGTTAAGTTGCTGTCAAGTTGGACCTGACTTATAGTGACTACATGTATTATAGAGCAGAATTACTTCCTAGGGTGTTTGTTATTTAACTTTCTATTGTGATAAGGGTAAAAGCTCACATAGCAAATTGGTTTTCCATTCACTAACTCATGCACATTTGTTTCACAACATTGATTGCAATCCTCACAATAGAACATCATTCTTCTCACTTGCTCCTTGCATTTCCCATTTCCATTTGTCCTTTTCCCCTATCCCTTCTGCCTTTTGAACTTTATCTCTGGGCAAATACTGCCCTTTGATCTCATACCATTGGTTATTCTAGGGAACACAGAGCTCCCTGCTGTTGTCTTCACCTTATAGGTCTGCCTATTGTTTGGCTGAACATTGAACCAAGCGGGTGACTGTAAGAGCTGAAGCATGACTAAGAACCATTTTCTAAAGGTCCACAGCTTTTCTTGGCTGTAATCTTGATGGAAGCAGTTTCCGAGGCCTTGTCTTCCATGAAGCCAGTGGATGAGTTCAAACGGCCAGCTTTAGGCTAGCAGCAGATCGCAAACCACTTGGACCATCCCGTCTAGGCTCCTTATACACAGCATCCATAATTTCAAAACATTGCTCTCAAAGATCATCAGAAAGCAAATTCACACCGAAAGTTTTATAGCATGCTACAAATATTCTGGCACTAAATTAAAATGAAGTCTATTTAATATTCAATATATTCTCACTCTCATAGCATGCAATCATCACACATGGCAAAAAGCTGAAGTGATGTAACACATTCTTGATTCTCAAATGTCCTTCCAACAAGCCCCAAAAAGCAATGTGTTACTCCCATATTTAGTAGTTGTTTATTCCTATGCCGTGGTTGTACTATGATTGACTGGATTGTTAATATTTTTTTTAATTCATAGACCTTTACAGTCACAAGTGACAGAAACTAGGGAATGAGTAGGCTCCCAGAAACGAGAAGGCCAAAGAATGGATCCTGCTTCAAGCATAGCTGGATCTAGTCTTTTGGCTTGCCCCTGCTTTTCTTTGTGTGGCTTCATCAGGCAGGTCCTGCTGAATGAAAGATGGCCACTAAGCAGCTGCAGGGTTATATTATGTTCCAATTCTAGGAAGAAAAGGGAGTAAGACTCTTGCTGACTCATCATTTGCATCACTTTTTGAAAGGGAGTCTGATTCTGTCAGTTGCATCTTCCTGGACTGATCATGTACCTACAGGAAGTAGATACTCTAAAGAGGCAGCCTGGTTCATAAATGTACCAGTCAGAGAAAGGAGGTCTATATAATTGGCAAGCTCTGAAGAAACCCATGCATTGACAGAGTGCTAGCTTTCCAAATGAAAGGATCAGAGAAGACTCCCTCCCACCATCCAAAAACTAGTAACAGATGACCGCTTATGTGAAACTTCCCTGAGGAATCAAAATTCTTCAGGCTGCAGGAGACTAAATAAAATGTAATTACTTTAGGAGCATGCTTTAGAAAATTGTCACCTTGAAGTAATAGATGGTTTCATTAGAATTTAAAAAACCTCACAGCATTATCTAAATTACTTGAGGTATAACATGCAAACTCTTTGGTTTCTAGGAAACATGGAAATGACTTGTATTTTTAATGTGTTAGTCAATGGTACCAGGTTTCCAGCTTTAAATTGAAGCCACATCTTTATCCATAAAACAACTTCATAAAGAGAGGCACATTTTAGAGAGGAATATAAATCTCCTCAAATTATTCTCATCCAAATACGTCCCAGAATTGTACCTAATATGCTGGTCATGACATCCTTCAGCCCTGGATGCTTCAGATGTGAACTCTTGTCTTTCTTTTCAGGCATTCCCTTGAACTTCAGTAGAGCGCTGGGGCTTGAGCTGATAAAAGCAAGTAATATTCAACTTGTATGTTAAAGTCTTCTTTTCTATCTGTCAGAACCTGCCTGATTCCCAACTTCTACAAGAGGGCCTTCAGGGATTTTGTGGGAAACCGCAACTGGCAGAGAATGGGATTTTTTCCCCCCATGTACTTGTTGAAGCCCACTTAAATATCCTTCCTCTCCCCATAAATATGAACTGGAAACTAATTCCTATCCTGATACCTAAAACAAATCTTGTGCTCTAGAAGAATTCATGTCCTCATTCAGAGACTTGATGTACAAAGTAATAATACTCATTCAGAGACTTGATGTACAAAGTAATAGTCATTCAGAGACTTGATGTACAAAGTAATCCTCACTGATCGACCAACTCTGGCCAGTCACTGGACCTCTGTCTTGTCTTCAATTCACACTTTCTGATAACTTGTTCTTCCTCGTAAGCCATGCCTATCTACTCTCTTTAATTTAGACATCAGAAATCTGCTAAGAACCAAGCTTTCTCCAAGCCTGGAAGCCAGGACTTGTTTCCCTCAGTCTCTGTGCTATGAACTCAGCCTCCTGTCACCAAGCCAAATAAACCACCCAGATATCTTAAAGGAAATATAAAAAGCTCATCTGTTATCTGTCAGCTCCTTCCTTTCTCTATACGTTTTATAAAACTCTGGTAAAATCCAGTCTGAAATGGGGTCATTAAGAATTGGAATGAAAAATAAAATTTTAAAAAAAGAATCGGAATGAACGCAATAGCAACTAACAATAACTTGGAATAAATGGGACCTCATTTCTAGGATTTCAGATGAGTGATGTGATTTCTGATGACACTTTTTAAAAAACAATTTCAGGTACAATCTTTCTCCTGTTAATAAAATGTATTCCTACCCTCCAGATTCCTGACCCCTCAGATCTAAATATTGGTCTGAGAGGATAAAAAAAGGAGGGAAAGTAAAACTGAAGTAGACATGGAGTTTTTAATAACATACGAGTTCATTTCAAACATAATAAATAAAGAAAATGTATTCCTTACCAAAATTTCCAAATGCAAGACAAAACAATGTATTAGTTAAGCCTTCATAAGAGTACTACCTACTCGGGATGTAACAGGCCCCCGCAGGCCTCTCTTGTGGCTGTGCAGGCTGCTAATCAGATGAATGTAGATACAAGGCTGGGAGAGAAGGCATTTTCAGCACTGTACCATCCAAGCAATTATTCAATATCCAACCAATCAGATAGCTTCATACGAGACGAGAAATAGATGGAAATAAGTTGTTTGTGGTTTGACTTGGTATGCTTTTTTTGGCTTAGCAAAGAGATGACTTCATCTTTATATCCTGCTCTATTCTCTATGGTGACTTAAAAAAATAGTACTGAAATTTTAAAATGAGTATACGATAATCTCAGTGGCCTAAAATGGATATTTAAAAGAACCCCAAAGCAAAATATAACACAATTCACTGTAGTCCTGTTTTCAGAATAACTTGAATTTTTAAAAAAGCAGATACTATATTTTCCATGATTATAAAATAGAAGTGTGTCCATTGCTGAGGTTTTTGAAAATGTGTGAAATACAAGTCAATAGTAACTACAAATTCACAGACAATCACTATTGTCATTTGGGAACATTTCCTTCGTCTAGTTTTCTACAGCTGGTCCAGCTTCAGGCAGTCACCCAGTCACATTCAGAAAGGCCCCAGGCTCTCCTATTGCCATCGTGAAATTCTTAATAATTTTTAAACAAGAAGCCATGTGCACTGGACTCTGCAAATTATGTCACCAGACCTATTGACAGATGTCCATGCAGACATAGCTACTATTATATATGTGTGTGTATATATATATAAACAGTGCTATCTTTATGTAAATTATATATAACTATTTATAGTTTTGTCATATTTTTACTGCCTAGTATTTCACTCTGTGTTAATAAGTGTATTTTTAATGTTTGCATAGCATTTTATCATCTGGAAAAGCAATATCCAGTATTTAAAGGTCCATCTCTTTGATTATTAGTAAAGGAGGTTATGTTTCACTTACTTACTAGGCATTGTTACTTCCTCTGGGATTTCTCTCCAAAGCCCCACATGGTTTTTAAGGTCTGGTGTGCCCAACCAAGAAGGCCTGGGGGCCCCGCGGTAAGTGCTGCACAGGGAAGCAAAAGGCTTTTGAACCCCCAGCCACTCTACGGGAGAAATGTACTTCCACAAAAATGTGCAGGGGAGGGAAGGGAAAACAGTTTTTTTCCCCCAGTCTCAGAGACCCTGTGGGGCAGTTCTCCTCTGTTCTGCAAGTGGTTATGAGTTGAAACCTGCCCAAAGGCAATCGTTTGACCGTGTCTGTTCACTCTAGCTTTATTTCCACCACTGCTTCTCTCCTGTCACCCCTCAACTGTTCTACGTGGCTGCCACACTGAGTGTTATGCAACTGCTAGAATTTCCTGTGCATCCTCCTGCTTCTTGACCTTTGAGCATCCTGTGTGCCATTTCGGAAGCTCTCTTCCTATGTCTCCTTGTTTTCCTGGTTAACTTGGATTTGCTCTTCAGTTCTGAACTTCAACATCACTTCCCCTGAAAGTCTTCTTTGACCTTGAGACTAGGTGCTTGGGCCTCTCAAACGTATTCTTTTAAGAAAACTTTTATTTTGGAATAGCTTTAGATTTACAGATGAGTCCCAAAGATAGTACAAAGAGTACCCATATTGCCTTCACCCAACTACCTCTAATATTAATAACTGGCATAACTCTGGTATATTTGTCAAAACGAAGACTTCAATACAGGCACTAAAATATTAACTGAAAACGTTGTTGGGCTTTCACTCCCATATTGTGTTTAGCCTACCTGTCTCCTTAGTCTCCTGTACTTATATTTTAGTACTTACTGCATTCCATTCCAATTCCTCCCCTTCTAGAATAGAAGCTCTGTGAGAGCAGAGACTCTATTTCCTCCAGTGCCCCTCCAGTCTTTACACAGCAAACTGGAACAATACATATCTGATGACGATGCAAAATTTGTTTTTTTCTAAACGAATCTTTCAAAAAGGTTGAGCCACCTTACATTTAAGTTCTTACAAAAATCTCATCCTGTGGTGTACTTTCTCGATTATTTTATTCAGAGCAATAAATTACTGTACAAGGAAAACACATTAGCCTGAAATGACCTCATTGATTGCTTGGAAGCTTGGAGCGATCATCTGTTTGGAATCAGGAAGAATGAAGGCCAAGGCATTTAAAACACTTAGTAATTTGTGTTTGGGAGGTTGTGACCTCCCACTTGTAAAGGTTGGGTGTCCTTGTAAACAAGGCTTTTAAAAGTAGACAAGGAAGGGAAAGGAGATGGAGACTGAAGGACAACAGCTCATTATAAAATTCACTTTATAAAGCAATGCAGCTCTTCCCCGGTCAGAGCACCGTCAGCTCCCTCCTAGCACTGCTGCGATAGCCCCGCAATGGTCTCTGTGGGTCCTCTTTGGTGCATCTGCAGTTTGCTCTCCAAGAGAATGTGGAGTGATCACTTTAAAACACCAAATCTCCTTAAAAACCGGCAGTCGTTTCCCAGTTAATTTCTAAGACAGATCAAAATCTCTCACAACCTACAAAAATCTTCAGTACTCAGCTTCCTGCCTGCCTCCTTAGGCTGCAGGTCTCAGCTTAAGCCTCATTTCCCGAACCACAAGCTTTGCTTCATAGCTCTTGTTAGAGTTATAACTATAAACTACATGAGGGCAGGACTCGTGTCAAGTAGTGTTCACCTTTGTACCTCAAGCATTCAGCAAATAACCTAGCACGTTGTAAGAACTTTTAAACATTCAAATAAATGCACAAAGGAACCCCTTCAGGTGGCAGTGAGTTCTTTACCCAGTGGGTCAGAGTAACCTTTAATATTTCTACGTTTGGACTTCTAGGCACCCAAACTTTACTTTGAGTAAATTGCATTGACCATTCAACTTGGTGGAAACCATTCAGTGCTGCCATGCTAGGATGACATGCCTGCCCTGCTTAAGTGATACCATCCTTGGGAACCCTCATTTCTGGATGGCTACGTCATCAAAAAGTAGCATCTGCTGGCCAGTCCTCTGAGACGTCCTTCATCTTCTCCTAATTTCAAGCTGGGCTTGATCACGCAGGGCCGCACTCTGCTCTCCTCGTGGCCTGCTCCTTGTTTGGGCTTCCCACGTTATTCTCGGGCCTTAGGCAGTTCAGGAGCCCTGCTGCGAAAGGAAGGTGCAGTTTTTAGCATTCATATTTCACAAAGGGAAGGATCATAAAACTTCAAGAAATCTGCTTGGGGAACAGTGTTGCTTCTTTGTATCTCATTCCATTCTGTAGCATCTGTCCCGTGTGTTGTGAGCCTGGAGAGCAAGTCTAAGTTACCAGGCAGCAGGCAGCAGCATCCATTATAAAGAGAACCATCCGCTCTCTATAATGTGTACCTCCTGCTCTCTCATTTTGGAGTAAAGCTGGGTTAACCATAACTGTGTCTTCGTATGGATTGTGATAAGAGTTGTATGAGCCCCTAATAAAATGATTTTTTTTTTTAAAAAAGAGGAGCTGATACCAAGGGCTCAAATAGAATGTAAATATTTAGAAAATAATGATGGCAACATATGTACAAATATGCTTGATACAATTGATGTTTGGATTGTGATAAGAACTGTAAGAGCCCCCAATAAATGGATCTTGGGGGAGAAAACCCTGTGTCTTCAAGGTACATAATGCTCTGCACAAAGTACTCTGCATTTTAACTTACTTGGAGAAAGCTCTATTATCAGAAATGTCATCTTGGGCTATGACACATAAATATGTGTACACTCATGTTCATGACAGCATTATTCACAGTGCCCCTCATGGGTTGAATGGATCAATGAACGATGGTGGATACACACAATGGAATATTATACAACTTTAAAGACTAGTGAAGAAGCCCCAAAACACCTCATGACATAGATGAACCAGGAGGATATTATGCTGAGTGAAACAAGTCCTTCACAAAAGGAAAGATGTTAAATAAGAACAGTGTTATAAAAAAAATTTACATTCAGAAAGAAACATTCTGGGATCGTTATCAGGAAGGAAAATCACTAACTAGAAAGTGGATGCATATTAACTTAGGTGAAAGGAAAGGAAATATTGATTAAGGCAAAGTAAGATCCTGGGAGTTGCACAAGAGCAAAAAGCAACAGAAATGAATACTTCAATATACATATCTTGCAAGAATAGTAATAGCAAAAATGAGGGGAGAAAAATGGGAATATAGTCACAAGTATATATGGATTTGACATAGGTCTTTGCATATGCTATGGATATTCCCTATAGAGGATACAGGAGACAAAATCCTGAAAATGTAGCCAGAACTAAATGCCTTGGGGTTGGAGATTTAGGACCACAGGGTGGGGAGACAGCTGGGTCAATTAGCATGACAAAGCCCCCCCCAGGTCGTTCTATTCCCTGCTTTAGTGAAAGGAGACTGGGGTCTTAAAGCTTGTGACCAGCACCCAAGATGCAAACAATGGGCTCTATGGGGAACTGAAAAAGAGTGGAGAAAACCAAAGGGCTAATAGACCAGATGAGCTGCTCGCCTCCACTAGCCTGAGCCCAGAAGAGCTACCTGGTAGTCGGCTCCCACTAGCAACTGCTTTGATTGGGAACATGACTAAAGATCCTGACTAGAGGGGGAGAAAAATGTAGACCACAACTCCAAATCACAAAAAATACCAAACTTACTAGTCTGACAGAAATTGGTGAAATCCCCCAAACCACGGCCCTTGCACACCTTTCAAGGCTGGCTGAACCCACCTGTAGGCAACAACTTCTAGTCAAACAATAGATAGGCCTATAAATAAAGTGAATTCTACCACCAGGGAGAAATGTATACAACCACAGGAGACCAAAAGAGCAGCATTTGCCCCAAACAAAGCTCAGACAGAAGGAAGGGGCAGGAAAGAAGAGTGAATGGAAATAGGAAGCAGGAAGAATGCTATTAGTAATTGGGGGGATTGCAACAAATACCATTAAACAAATGTATATAAATAGTTGATTGGAAAACTAATGGACTCTATAAACTTCCACCCATACTACAATTAAAAAAAATTGAGTTGCAGCTTACGTTAAAAAAAAAATCCATAATGTTATGCATTCCTCAGGTTGTGTCCTTGCTCTCTTGGTTGAAGGCCTACCCCAAACCTTAATCCTACAGAATAAACGTCACTGCCAAGGAGCTGATTCTGACTCATAGCAGCCTTCTAGGACCGAGAAGAACTGCTCTCTGGGGGTTCCAGAACTGTTAACTTTTCACAGGAGTAAAAAGGCCTGTCGTTCTCCCTTAAAGGCATAAGCAAGGTAAACTAAGTGAAGAGCTTTCCATTCTCTGCAAAATGTTTTTTAAGCTCATCATGACCCCAAACAGCCTGAAATCAGGAAGCTAAGGAGACCATTTATTAAGTCTTAAAGAGGACAAAGACACGTCATACGAATGGAGGAGACCATTAGCTTAGCATGAGGTCATGATGGCATCCAAGGATTTACAGAAAACAAAGACATACAGTAGGACAAGGGAGGGCAAAAGACATGATCACAAAGGCATCATATATTGGTGTGGGACTACAGAAATGGAAATAAGACCATGATTGGGACACATATATTATGTCCATCATGTTAGGAGAGCTCGCAAGATGGATACAGGGCCTTCTAACCAAAGCAGCCAGCTCATGACTCCTGACTATGTGTGGCCAATACATCTCCATGAAGGGCACGCCTGCCGGAGCCTGCCTCTTTCTCCCTGGTGAAGGACCAGTGCACCAGCGTGGAAGGAGTAATGGTCAGAAGGAATTCAATGGAGGCTTAATCTATGTGGGGACTCTGCAAATGTGTAATAGTGGAGTGAGATCAAACCATGCCACTTTATTAAAATTAAAGAATAAGCCTTTTATTATAGTGAGCTGGGCCAAGAGAGGAGGCTAGCATCTGGAAAAAAACAATCTCAACCCTTATCGAGGAAGATAGGCAGGCTTTTAAAACAAACTTTTATTTTAATTAATTTATTTATTTTATTGGGGCTCGTACAAATTTTATAGCAATTGTATTAATTACACTTGTACATATGCTATAGACAGGCTTTATACAATAGTTAAGTCAGGGGGGCTAGATTGGTAGGGAACGTTATTTATTTTATATTTTTAATTTTTATTTTTTAATTAATTATTTTATTGGGAAACGCTTACAACTTTCATAACACTCCATCCTTCAATAGTATTAAGCACACTTGTACATATGTTGCCATCAACATTTCCAAAACAATTTCTTTCTACTTGAGTCCTTGGTATCAGTTCCTGTGTTTTCCTCTTCCCTCCTCCACCCTCCAGCCCTCATGAATCCTTGAACAATTATTATATTTGATTCTTGTTATTTCATGTCTTACACTGTCCCTTGTCTCCCTTTGCCCACATTTCTGTTATTTATGGCGGTGGTGGATAGTTACATTCTGTGCTTATCAGGCAGAGCATTGGGGAGTGGAAACTTCAGATGAGTCAGTATCTATTTACTACATTCCTTGCTTATCTGGCAGACAGGCTATCTGGAAGGGTTCGGGGTCAAGGTCTGTCAGGTCAGGAGGGGCTCATCTGGCAAGAATATTTGTGGATAAGTCAGAGTCTGGCAGGCTATTAAGTTGGGTTAGAGATAGCAAGGTTGTCGTCATCCGAGATGGAAATTCTAACAAAATGGAGTTATTCAAGATAAGCTGGGTTACTACAAATGGATTTTGGATGTTCACTGTTATCCACAGCCTTCTGTAAACCAGGTGCTCAGAATGCATGCTCCACAACGTCAAGAAGACCTAGAAGCAGAGCTGAAGACAAGCGGAGGAATCCATGCCGAGTCTGAGGATTAGCATCCTGCAACACATACTGAGATTGTTAGATCAGTTTTAAACTAAGTATAAATAAATAGACCAAAAGAAGAAACAGTTATTTGTCTTTTTATCTCAAAATCATCTAAGTAAAAGCTTCAGAGTCTGAAGCTTTCCTAAATTCTTCTTAGTATCTGGTTGTATTTTTTATATCTATTTCTGAACCTGAAAGCGTTTCCCCTTTCTTCAATGCAAATTTGTTTCTAATTTTTATTCTAATCCTATACTTTTCTAATCTAGTATTATTGCTATTTATCCATCACACATTCCATTTAATGTGATATGCAGTTGGAAAGTAAATATATATATTTTCAGTATATTTGCTGAATTATCTAGCACAGTGCTTGTCAGAGTAAGAAAATAATTTTTTGCTGAATTGAAAATTTTATCTGTATCCCACAAGCTCTTTTTTGATTAAGTAATTTGACTCCTCAAAATTACTAAATCACAAATAAGTGTTGAGTTTGGCCTCTTGGAACCTATATATACATGTATGCACTATTTTCAAGGCAGATCTCAAATCAGGTTATTTGATTTTAAAAATTAATATAACTTATTATGATTTATTTCCTATAAAGAAATCATATGGTCACAACATCCTTTCTCTAAGCTTTATTGAAATATGATTTACCTACAAGAAAATGCACCAAGTGTACTATTTAATGAATTCTAATAAAGATGTTAGGTTTCTCAGGTGGAAATACCTTGGTCCTTGGCTTCCAGTGAGAAAGCACACCAAAGCCTGGTTTGTGATCCAAGTGGGTTTTTATAAAGGATAGAAGCAGGTTCAGGTTTTACACAGGTACCCTCGGTGCACTTTTTACCCACATGTAGAAACATAAGGCCAGAGAAAACTGCAGCATGGCCAAGGAGCAGCTGGAAAAAAGGGCGGTGGGCTCAAAGTTTCTGGCTTTTCAGGACCCTCTACTGGGAGGCATGGTTGACGGTGCTGGTTGACCCCATTGGCTAAATTAAGCCCACCTGGCCTAGAAGGGGCCAATCCAGGTGTAATGCTACCTAGGTGTACTGCCCCTTCCTGGCTCAGAGCCTGAATTTGGAGCATGCCCAGTAGACAACCTGGTCCCTGTTCTGGCTTCCTAAGGAAGACATACAGTTGGGTAATCATCACTACTAGCTTTTAGTATATTTGTAAACTCCTAAAAAGTTCTCTCTCCCGCCACAGTGAGGCAAAACACTAAGGGGATGCAACAGAACAGCAAGGGAACGGAGCAGCGAGCTCCCCAAGGAATGCTGAAGGTAGACTTTGGGGTCAGGGCATGGTGCCCCAACAGACTGAACTGGAAAACACTCCTAAAGGCCAACAAACAGTCCTTGAACTAACTACAAGCTTTTCTTTCTTGTTGTGTTTTGTTTTTGTCATTGGTCTGTTGTAGCTTGGTTTTGCTCTGTCTTGTTTTTGTGCATGTTATTATCTCTGCAGGTCTGTCTAAATAAGATAGGCTGGATGAACAATCTGTAGGAGAAAACAACGGGACCAACAGTTCCAGTGGGACCTGGGAGACGGGGAGGTGGGGGGAAAGGTAGTGATGTTAACAAACCCAGGGACAAGGAAACAACAAGTGATCCAAATTGGTGGTGAGGAGGGTGTGGGAGGGCTGGTAGGGCACGATTAAGGGTAATGTAACTAAGCGGAATTACTGAAACCCAAATGAAGACAGCATGATAGTGGGACAAGAGGAAAGTCAAAGGAAATAGAGGAAAGAGTTAGGACGCAAAGGGCATTTCTAGAGGTCTAAATAAAGGCATATACATATGCAAATATATTTATATATGAGCATGGGGAAATAGATCTATGTGCATATATTTATAGGTTTAGTATTAAGGTGGCAGGTGGACATTGGGCCTCCATTAAGTACTCCCTCAATGCAAGAATACTTTCTTCTATTAAATTGGCATTCTGTGATGCTCACCTTCCCGACACAACCACTGAAGACAAAGCAGGTGAATAAGCAAATGTGGTGAAGAAAGCTGATGGTGCCCGGCTATCAAAAGATATGGCGTCTGGGGTCTTAAAGGCTTGAAGGTAAACAAGCGGCCATCTAGCTCAGAAGCAACAAATCCCACATGGAAGAAGCACACCAGCCCGTGTGATCACGAGGTGTCGAAGGGATCAGGTATCAGGCATCATCAGAACAAAAAATCTTATCATAGTGAATGAGTGGGGGAGTGCACAGTGGAGACCCAAAGCCCATTTGTAGGCCACTGGACATCCCCTTACAGAAGGGTGTCAGGGAGGAGATGAGCCAGTCAAGGTGCGATATAGCAATGATGAGACATGAAACTTTCTTCTAGATCCTAAGTGCTTCCTCCTCCCCCACTATCATGATCCCAGTTCTACCTTACAAATCTGGCTAGAGCAGATGATGTACACTGGTACAGATAGGAACTGGAAACACAGGGAATCCAGGACAGATAATCCCTTCAGAACCAGTGTTGTGAGTGGCGATACTGTGAGGGTGGAGGGAGGGTTTGTTGGTAAGGGAGAACTGATGACAAGGATCTACATGTGACCTTCTCCCTGAGGGACAGACAACAGAAAAGTGGGTGAAGGAGGACATCGGACAGGGCAAGATATGACAAAATAATAATAATTTATAAATTATCAAGGCTTCATGAGGGAGTGGGGCATGGGGAGGGAGGGGAAAAAATGAGGAGCTGATGCCAGGGGCTTAGGTGGAGAGCAAATGTTTTGAGAATGATAAGGGCAATGAATGTAGAAATGTGCTTTACACAATTGATGTATGTATGAATTGTGATAAGAGTTGTATGAGCCCCTGATAAAACGATTAAAAAAGTTATCTCAGACCTTGTCACAGTAAATCTTCTTATCCTATTCTGAGTCCCTGGTAACTACTGGTTTGCTTTCTGCAAAAGACACTACTTTTTATTTATTAAGCTAATATGTACAAGGCCTTCTCTTTGAAAACTGTGCACTTCATAAAATACAAAAATAAGTAAGACTCAGTTTGTGTCCTTTAATAACTTAAAACCCAGTCTGATTGTGACTCACAGGGATCCCGCAGGACAGAGCAGAACTGCCCCTGTGGGTTTCTGAGACCATAACTCTTTACAGAACTAAAATGTCTCCCTTTCTACTGTGGAGGGGTTGTGGTTTTGAACTACTGACCTTGAAGTTGTCAGCCACCATGCCACCAGGGCTCCTAAAATCTAGTCTAGTTTTATGTGATTTTTGATATTGCTCTGCTTATAAATAACATGAGGCTGAATTTCAATATAAATTATACCTATTAAAGAGCAACGAGGAAGGAAAAAATGCTTCACAAACCATGATGTCACTAATTATTATTTCTTTTAAAAAGCACACATTTATGACTGCATTATGTACCTGATAATTTTTAAAAGGCAACTCCTTGTCAAATTCAATAGCCTATGGACAGTAAAGTACACAGAAATTGTAAGCTTACAAGTTGATTCTTACAGGTTATTTTATGTCATCCTAGACCAGCTCTCTGACCAGTTTGGTAAAAAGGCATTTTAATGTAGAATAATTATGTTGCTTAAAGAAAGAAAGAGGAGAGAGCACCGTGTTCTGCAAGGGTTCCCAAAGAATTGTGGGGCTAAGTCGTGAGAAAATGGTTGGGACATTAAAATTCATGAGGGAATTCAGGCTAAATTCCATGAATAACAAAGCGATTATTAGGGGATTCAGGTTTTTCTTTCATCGTGACAGAAAGGCACAAAATCATTATCGTGACCTTTTGTTGTCAGATGCTGGAATAGGCCTACTGTTTTTTTTTTAACCCTGGAGAGTGGCCACAGTGGTGACTAACGGTGGCCACGGTGCATGTGGCTTTCCATGGTCCTAACTGCCGACTGCAGAATGGCTGGATCGGTATTTTCTTTAGATCATAAAGAACTGAGTCTATTCTCGAACTTACTGGCCCTGGATGCATGCTGACCTGCCATTTCCAAAACAGGCAAAACTGGTTTTTGCATTCGGAGCCCCCTTGCTCAACACAAAGGGGCCCTGGTGGTGTCGTGAGTCACTGTGATGGGCAGTTCATCACAAGGTCAGCAGTTCTATCCCACCAGCCGGCCCTTGGGAGAAAGAAGAGGGGCAAGTCTCCTCTACCCTATAGAAATGCTATGAGTTAAAATTGATTTGGTTTTGCGAGATACCATAGGACTACAAGTAATTTCAAAATAAGCAATGCCTGTAAATTGTGGGGGGGAGAGTCATATCAGGAGATCAAAAATCTGGAAAAAATAATCCTGTCAAACTTGTATGTTTACCTAGAGAAATGGGATTGCCTAGAGTATTAGACACTTTGAAGAGTGAGCTATATGTGATCAAATTGACCACAGCAACTCACAGGTTAGATAGCAACCTTAGAGCCCAATAAGATTTGTTCCCTGAGGGAAGCAGCTCAGAAATGGAGGCTAAGAATCATTGTACAACTCAAAGGATGTAATCGAGGTCACCAAAGTGTACCTGTAGAGACTATTTAGTTGCTGTGCTTTTCCATGCACATTCTCAACAACAAAGGAGTGCAACTTAGGAAAAGAGCAAACAACCACAAAACCCTAAAAAACCCTCACTGACCAGCATCTTCAAGGTGATATATCATAGTTAGTCCATGGGCAACACTATAGAAGGGGGAGCACTTGACCCAATGACCATCAATCAGGCAGAAGAATTAGCAGTGTCACCTGACCTTGCCCAGAGCCACTATATGTAAGGTGTTGCCTAAAACTGCTTCCTGGATAGGGACTGTGGCCACGGCAAGTTCCACGCAGATAGGGCAGCATTAAAAAAAAAAATTTTTTTTTTTTAGAATCTCCAGCTTTGTTCTCAGTTTCTGACCCCAAACCCAAATCAGAAAGAACAGAAAAAAAACTTACTCATCAACTGGTTACATTGGAGGTAACCTACTTTGGAATATGCATTTTATTCCCTCTTCATTGTTCTAGACCCTCTCCTCACTTACATTTATGTTTCTGTGTGTTTTTTAGGTGAAAGTTGTAATCAGTGGAACAGCAGAAATCCTTATGTTGTCTCTCCTCCTACTTCTTATTCCCACCTTCTCCTTATTCTGTTCCTTTGATGTATGCAGTAGTTTCCGTATCACAAAATTATGCTCAGGGTAATTCCAATGCACCCAAAGGTGCTTACATGCTACAAAATAAATAAAATGGTTCACATTATCCAAAATAATAATAATAAAATTTCCCCCTATCTACCTAAACAAACTTCCAAGATTTCCTAGCTACAAGTGCTAGCACCTTTGATTAGTTGATTAGAATCCTGGATAATATTTTATGCTCAACAAACATATTTTGGCTACTGACTAAAGGACAGGTGATCAGAAAAAGAAAGGCAATTATGTTTTGGTAATGACCTGAGTGGGAGGAGGTTAAGATGAGAATATTGTAAACTACTGTGGTACCAGGCACCTGCTTATAAAGCCCACTCTCCATTACAGTCTAAAGATAGCAGAAAAACCTATTTTCTGCAGTTACCATATAACTTCCTGAAGACACCTCACAGAATTACAGCGCTAATTTTGGAGGAACATGGCCTAATTATAAAGCAACAAGAAGGGAAGAATATAGAAAAACATGTGTTTAAACACACAAGCAGAGAGCAATTAAAATATAAAAAAGATCACACCCCCAAAACCCTTGTATAATAGTCATAAAATTATCCGCATTACAATCCAAATATGCAAAGAAAACACTGCCTTTTATTTTGTGACATTCCTTACAAGCTCCTCCCTTGCCCTATAGTGGGAAAGAGAAAAAAAAAACCGAAACTTTAAAATTGTCAATTCAGGGTAATACCCTCATTCAGTTTAAATAGTCACTTTTGAATAATATTTATACAACATCTTTCACCTTTCTTCCCTCTTCACCTTGCTCTTCCAAAACAGATTTGTTTGTTGTTGTTGGGTTGCTGTTTTTTGTTTTTGTTTTGGCAGTCCAGGGTACTTTCAGTCTTCTTCAACACCATCATTCAAATGCACCAGCTCTTCCCTGGCCCTCTTTGTCTATGGTCCAGCTTCCCCTGCATTGAAAATAGCGTGCTTTGGACCAGGTGCACCTTAGTCCTCAAAGTGACTTCTTTCCTCTGCAGCACTTCACGAGGTCAAGATTTACCCAATGCAGAATCCTTCCATCTGTTCACTGTGGCTTCCATGAGCACTGGCTGTGGAGTTAAGTAAAACGCAATCCTTGACAATTTCTATCTTTTCTCTGTTTATCACACTGTTGTCTACTGGTTCAGGTACAAGAAATTTTGTCTTCTTTACATTGAGTTGTAATCAATCCATACTGAAGGCATGGTCTTGTATGTAAATCAGTAAATGCTTCAAATCCTCTTTGCTTTTAGCAAGCAGTGTGTCATCTGCATATGGAGTGTTGTTAATGAACCTCTCTCCAAATCTAGTGTTCTTCGTGTAGTCCAGCTTCCCAGATTATTTGCTCAACATATACTCAAGTAAGTTCTGATTCATAGAGACCGTATGTACAACAGAACAAAACACTCCTCAATGCTGCACCGTCCTCACAGTCTTTTCTGTGTTTGAGCCTATTGCAGCCACTGTGTCAATGTATCTCTTTGAGAGTCTGTCTTTTTCAACGATCCTCTATTTTTTGCTAAGCACAATGTCCTTCTCTAGGGACATTACAAAGTACGTGAGAAGAGTCTCACCACCCTTGATTCTAATGAGGAGTCTGGCTAACATATTTGTTGGTTCTTCGGGCGGGGAAGTCCATGGTACATTTTATATTCTTCATCAACACCATAACTCAAAGGCATAACTTCTTTTTCTATCTCCCTTGGTCGTGTTCAGTTTTTGCATACATATGAGAGCATTGAAAATACCATACCTGGTAGTTCACACCTTAGTACTCAAAGTGACATCTTTGCTTTTGCCCTTCAGTCCAATGCAATATAGCATTTGATTTCCCGACTGCTGCTTCTATGAGGATTGACCACAACTCTACTTAAAATGAAATCTTTGACCACTTCAGTCTTTTCTCCCTTTGGTATGGTGCTGCCAAGTGGTCCAGTTGCGAGAATTTTTATGTTCTCCACGTTGAAGTGCAATCCATCCTGAAGATTGTAGTCTTTGACTTCAGAGCTCCAAGCCCTCTTCCCTTTCAGGCGAGGAAGACTGTGCTGTCTGCATGGTCTTCCTTCCACTTGGAGGCTGCCTTCATTTTCCCGCACTGCAGCCTGTTGGGTTGTTGCCTAAGAGGCAGCTTGAATACGTAAGGTGAGAGGATACAACCCTGAGGCAAACCTTTCCTTTTCTTTTCTTTCATGATTATGGGACTTTATTATGAAAGTTTACAGGTTACAACAAATGGAGATTAGAAAATATGTAGGGTGCCGATCTTTCGTCAGAAACAGCATGTCTTCTCAGCCATGCCGATGAGCACATCTCTCTGGTTTTCAGTTTTAAGAAGTGGCTAAAAGGCCAGTTCTATGGCCTCTTCCCAGTCTGGGCAAGCGTTACAACGCTCCGTGTCACACTGAGATATGTTCAACAGGCATCCTGCTGTGCAAACCAGCCTCCGGCCCTAAGACGCTCACCACTCTGTTTCATCATCCCTGTTGTTACCATGACTCCGTCATTGTCTCTGTGGCCACCACTTCTCAAAACACAGCTCTCAGGTGAGTGCGGATCCTCTTTCTGCTGGTCTTGGGAGTCTCTGTGCCTGCTTCTGCAATGGCTGACTTTGGGGATGTATCCCGCTGGGTACCATGGGATGGCAAAACTGGCCAATCCCTTCACATTAGCTTCATATATCCTTTTTTGCATGCTCCCATCCAGTCATTAGACAGAGTGAAAAAGATGATGGATATAAGAGCCACACCAAGTAATTTCACTACGCTACAGCCATTTTTATGTTTTTTGGCATATTTGAGTCCATTGTGTAGCCAATATCAATATATCTATACCATGGAGACTATCCCTTATTTTGGTTAACCCTCTATTTTTTGTTAAATCATTTTATTGGGGGCTCTTATAGCTCTTATCACAACCCATCCATCCATTGTGTCAAGCACATTTGTACATTTGTTGCCATCATCATTCTCAAAACATTTGCTTTCTACTTGAGCCCTTGGTATCAGCTCATTCGCCCCTCCCCCACCTCCCCTCTCTCATGAACTCTTGATAATTTATAATTTTTTTTTCATGTCTTACACCGACCACTGTCTCCCTTCACCCACTATTCTGTTGTCCATACCCTGGGAGGGGGTTATATGTTGATCATTATGATCTATTCATCCTTTCTCCCCCACCTTCTCCCTACCCATGATATGGCTACCCTCATTATTGGTCCTGAGGGGTTCATCTGTCCTGGATTCCCTGTGTTTCTAGCTCTTATCTGTACCAGTGTACGTGCTCTGATCTAGCTGGATTTGTACGGTAGACTTGGGGTCATGACAGTGGGGAGGGGAGAGCATTAAAGAGCTACAGTAAAGTTGTGTTTCCTCTCTTCCTTGTGACCCTTCTGTAAGTTGACCTTTTTTTTCAGCAATGTATATTTCCAGAAAATATGTCCAAAGAAAGCGAACTGAAGTTTCAAAATACCCAAAGCTTTGTGGAAATCTATAAAAATGTCTAGAGAAGTCAATCAGATCTCTAATAATGATCCTGCCAGATACTTTATGGCCAGAAGTATGAAATTAAAATCTATAGTAATTATTCCAGTTAGAATTATTACATTTTGCATTTTTATTATAAATAAATCATTTTATTGGGGGCTCTTACAATGCAAACCTTTCTTCATTTGAAGCCCCTTGTTGTGGTTGGTCTATGACAAGTTTCTCATGAATACAACTAAGTGTCTGGAAGTCACATTTTTCTTAATGTTATTCATAATTTGCTATTATTCACAATTGCATGTTTTTCGTAGTTAATGAAACATAGGTATAGATCTTTTTGGTATTCACTGCTGTCAGCCAAGGTCCATCTGATATCAACAATGATAGCCTTCATTCCACATCCTCTTCTAAAACTGGCTTGAATTTCTGGTAGATCCGTGTTGGTGTACTGTGCAGTCATTTTGAATTATCTTTAGCAAAACGTTATGTGCTTATGATATTAGTGATCATCAATGTTTTCCACATTCTGTTGGCTCATCTTTATTTGGAACGAGCATGAATACTGATCTCTTCCTGACAGTTGACAAGGGAGCTGCCTTACAAATTTCTTGGTATAAAAGAGTGAATGCTACCAGTGCTGTATTCTTCTGTTGATAAGTCAATCCCTGGAGCTTTTGTTTCTCACCAATGTCATTAGTGCAGCTTGGGCTTCTTTCTTTAATGATGCTACCTCCGGAAATGATCGCATAAACTAATTCATTTCGGCCAACAGTTATTCTGTGTATTCCTTCCATGTTTTGTTTTTTTTTTAATGCTTCCTGAGTCACTCAAAAGTGGAGCCCTGATGGTGTAGTGGCTTATGCACTGGGCTGCTAACTGCAAGCTCAGCAGTTCAGAACCACCAGTCCCCCACAGGAGAAAGCTGATGCTTTCTACTCCTGTAAAGAGTTACAGTCTCAGAAACCCACAGTTGCCACCCTACTCTGTCCTCTAGTGTTGCTACGAGTCAACACCAACTCAATGGCAGGTTTTGAGTCACTCAATATTTTGCCCATAGAATCCTTCAATATTGCAACTCAAGGTTTTTTCCTTCAGTTCTGAAAGTTTTCTTCAGTTCTTTCAGCTTGAGCAAAGCTGAGTGTGTTCTATAGGGTCTATAGAAATAGTGAATGTGTCCTATAGGGTATCTAGAAATAGTGAATGTCTTCTTGTCTTCTATAGGGTCATTGAGTCAGCATCAACTCAATGGCAGTGAGTTTTGTTTGGACTATAAAAGCAAGTTTCAAAATCCTTCTGACATCTATTTTGGTCTTTTATTCATTCATTCATTCATTCATTCATTCATTCATTTACTTATCTGCTCTCTTTTTAGTGGCCTTTTGCTTTCTTCATGTATGTTGTTTCTGATGTCATCCCACACGTTGCCTGGTCTTAGGTCATTAGTATTCAACTTTTTTCTTGAGATGGCTTCTAAAGACAGTGGAATAAATTCAAGATCATATTTTGGCTCTTGTGACTGGTTTTCATTTTCTCCAACTTAGGAGCAATTGATAGTCTGTTCTGTTAGCTCTTGCCCTTGTACTCAGTGATGGTATTGAGCTTCTTCATTGTCTCTCTCCACAGACATAGCCTATTAGATTCTTGTGCATCCCATCTGGTAAGGCCCATGTGTATAGTCAGCATTGATGGGATAAAAGGGTATTTGCAATGAAGAAGTCACTGGTCTTGCAAAATTCCATCACATAAATCAGGCATCGTTTCTACCACCAAGGCCATATTTTCAAACTACCAATTCTTCTTTACTTACAACTTTCACATTCCAACCACCAGCAATTGTCAATGCATCTTGATTGCATATTTGATCAACTTCAGACTGCAGAAGTTGGTAAAAAAAAAAAACCCTTCAATTTCCACATGTTTGGCCTAGTGGTTGGTGTGTAAATTTAAATAATAATTATATTAGCTGGTCTTCCTTATTGGTGTTTGGATAGTATTCTATCAGTAACAGCATTGTACTTCAGGATAGATCTTGAAGGGTTGTTTTTAATGAGGACTGTGACAACACCCCTCTTCAACAGGCCATTCCCAGGTAGGAAAGCATATGATTGTCTGATTCAAAATGACCGGTGTCCATCCATTGCAGCTCACTAATAACTAAGAAATTGCCATTCAAGCATTCCACTTAATTTTGATGGTTTCTAATTTTCCTAGATTCACATTTAGTACATTCCAAGTTCCAATTAATAATAGATATTTGCAACTGTTTATTCTTATTTTTGTAGTGCCACGTCGGTAAATGAAGGTGAGAATTCTCCGCTTCACCTGCATCATTCAGGTAAACTCCAAGGGGGCAGCTCCTCCCTCGCCGTACTGTGTCGCCTGACCTAAGGGGCTCGTCTCAGGCAATATATCAGACAATGTTCCACTACTGTTCATAAGGCCTCCTAGGTCCTCCTTCCAAATCTGTTTTAGTCTGCAAAGTTTGCTAAAACCTGTCCACCAAGGGTGGCTGTGCTGGTATTTGAAATACCGGGGGCACAGCTTCCAGCAACACAGTACCATGCAAGTCACTACAGTACAGCGAACTGGCAGACAAGCGGTGACCTACTATGTAAAGACCTACTTACATAATTATAGCTTGCTATGCTTTTCCAAGTTTATATTCTTTTGGAGGTGAGAGGCAATGGTGATTCAGTGGTACAATGCTTGTCTTCCCTGCGGGAGGTTTACGTTTGATTCCCAGCCAAGGAGGCTTTGCTGTTACTTGATGATCTACTTCTGAGAACCAGTCAATACAAACCCTAGAGATCCTAACAGTCTGCTCTAAACGGATCATGAGGACGGCACAGGACTGGACAGTTCAGTTCCATTGTGCCTGGGGGCATCATGAGTCAGGGGCAAACTCTGGCAGATGGCCACGGTAACATATTACTTAGAAAACAATTAACATATGTCTACAATTATTTATATTTAAATCCACCCAGGAAACTATGTCTAGAGTAAGTAACAACAAAGAAAGAATTTTTTTAAATGTTGTCAATGGGATTTAATATATGTTGACAACTATTGGAAAAAGGAACATAAAACACCAAACAAGGAGTAAATGGACATAAAACACCAAAAAGGGACTAAGTGGGTTTCACAAATATTTTTTAAAATGAAAAAAAAAAACAACCAAATCAACTCAAAATGGATAAAAATATAAAAATTAACATGATAACAAATTATAGAAGAAAGCATGAAAAATATCTTTGTGTCACTGAATTAGACTATAGTTTCTTAGATAATTACACAGAATGCATAATACATTAAAAAATGATCAGTTAACTTTCATTTTTAAAAATCTCGGAAGCTAATTTTGAGATGAAGCAAACAGCACATGGCGCAGGTATTGTTGGAACGAATCTGAAGTCTGCCGCAGTAAAACACTGAAGGGCTTACAAATGTCTTCTTGCATAAAATTCAAACTATAAGTAACTGCTGTGAGGACAGGGAAGGCAGAAAATGAATGTCTTCTCAAGATTCAGGACAGCTGTTTGCTCCTCAACCTCAACTGTCCAAGGAGCAGGGAACTGGGGACAGCTAAAGATAGTAGGAATGTGAATCTACAGCCCCTCTGGTTATCAAAGCGCGCAACAGAAACACGGCTCAAGGAACCACTCACGGCCACATGCCTGTGCTTTGTTCTCCTGGCTGCCGGTGTTATGCACCACCTTATTCAAATGGTATGTGCTCAGTCGGCTAGAAAGAACATCTTCAAAGACAGAATAGTGGTAAGGGCAGAATAAGCCCGCCTGCAACTTCTGTCAGTAGTCTGTCCAAATCTTTACCAGTTCAGCGTACAGATGGCAGTGTCTCAGAAGCTCAGTCGTCATCGCTAGACTTTACTACATTTTCATTTGTGCAGCCCAGTCCTGTATCGAATCAGTCACTTTTATCAGAATCTGTAGCATCTCCCCACATGGACAGTACATCTCTGGAAAAGCAATAGCTGAAACAGAAGCTCTACAAGGTCCCAGAGCAGAGGGTTTTGTTCCGCTTGAATGTGATCCTCCAACTTCAGTATCAGATACAGCACAACAGTCGTCTGAAGAACAAAACAAGTCCCTTGAAATCAATCAATCAAATAATAAATAAATCCTTTTTAAAAACAAAAAAAGAATCGCTGTATCATGTGCAGGAGGAAAGTGGGGCTTACTGAGTCTGAATTCCAGCAAGGAAATTTTACTGTGGTGTGCACTGTTACTCAGCTGTACACAATTGGTCTTACAAGGACAAAGCTGAGGTGCTGAGCAAATCAGAAAGGACAATCCAGTAGCTGTGGGTGAAAAGATCCAGAAGATTTGATCCTGCTAGAACACAAAATCCTGTGACCTTCTGCAAACCAAACATGACTTGAGCCTCTTCCCCCTCGTCACCGGGAACGTAGAGCGTTGTATCTTCAGAGCCGTTTTAATCATACATGTCATCAGAAGAATAGATATTTTGTTTTGCTTTGAAAACGACTCTGAATATTTATTTCCATTGCAGTTTCTGTGGCTGAAAAGACTTAAGCAAATTTGACAAGTATTTTCCTTTTAAGATCATTTTAACTTTCATTGAGTGTAGAGGACTCTGTATAACAAAAGTGGAGGCATTTTGGAGGGCTGTTATTTTTCTCAGTGTTAAACATGCACGCTTAAATCTTGCTGTTTATTTCCTCATTGTGTATGTATAGATAGGTTATTTCTGCAGCACAGTTTCTCTTTGGATAATGCTGCTCAGGGCAAAACTAGTTATCAGCAACTGAATGTGTCTTCATCATTATGGTTGCTTCTGGGTTTTTTCATTAACAAAGGTTGCACATATGTCAGCATATAGTTTCTCCACACCCACTGTTTATGTCTGAATCATTCATCACATGAGAGTGTGTGCTGATGAAATTCTAAGTTTCTGTGGCTTAATCTTTTTTTTTGAGCGAGGGAGAGGAAAGCTGTACACATTTCATCGATGACTACATGTTTCTTTCAGAATATGTTCATCAGTCAATGCGTACACAATAACGAAAAGTGACCTGAAGTGAGTATGCTGTATTTATGTTCATCCACAAGTCTTGGATTAAATAAAAAGGAAAATGAGAACACACACGCATAAAATCTCTGCTCTTTAAAAGACAGAGTTAAGACAGTGAGCCACAGGCTAGTACACATGGACTTCACCAGATGGAATACGCAAGAATCAAGTTGACTACATCTGTAGGAAAAGACAGTAGAGAAGCTCAAGGTGAGCAATCTAGCCCCCCAAATTTGCAAAGCACATAGCTCATAATGGATTCGTGTCCAGAATATATAAAGACTCTCGAAACAAGCAACCCCGTCTCACAAGTGGGCAAAAGAGTTGCACAAGACTGCGCCAAAAAAACCAATAGCTACAATGAGATACCATTACCACCAACCAGAATGAATAATGCAAAATAGAAACAAAACAAAGATACTGAATGCACTTTGTCAGTTTCTTAAAAACATATCCTTATCATTCAACTGAGAAATTCTACTCCTAAGTAAGAAGAAAAAAACACTAAGATCACTCAAACACTTATATATGAATGTTTATAGTGGCTTAATTAAAACTTGTTAAAAGCTAAAACAACCTAAAGGTCTCTCATTTGATAAAGATTAAACTCTTTCTACGCAGTACAACATGCCTGTATCTCAGAGTAATTGCACTGAATGGAAGAAGAAGCCAGGACAAGAAAGAAAATATACTACTTGATTCCATTCACACAACAAGTCAGTGGTTGCTGGGGTCTGGAGGTGACCACAAAGGGCTTACGGAAATTTGCGGGAACAGTAAAACCGTTTTCTATCTCGATTATACTGGTGCTTACACACCACATATACTGGTGAACATTCACATAGCTATACACTTAAAAAGGTGAATTCTCAAAAAAAAAGGTGAATTCTACCATTTGGAAATTATGCCTAAATAATGCTGACCATTTAAAAAAACTGCTAAAAAAGCTTATCACAGATTTTAATAAGTTTTTTGTGTGTGTCAACTTTTTCACCTACCAGGTGTGGGGGGGAGGGCTGAAATCATATAACTGAGAAATCAGTAAAGACAATACAAATTAAAATATGTACCTGCAAAGCAAAATCTATGTACCTTTAATATGTAATACTATTTATTTAAATGAGTACTTATGTTGGCAATTTTCTATCTTTTTCACTTCTTGATTTCATAAGTTAAACGCCCACGAAAGTTTATTTTTCAGAAAAAAAATATTGTTTCATCTTCCTTTCAAATGCTGTTGACTGAAGTTTCTCACACAAACCCAGCTTGCCACCTTCAGGCAAATGAAAGACTTACAGAGACCATCAGTAGAGATGGAACATTCATTTTGCAGATTTTTCAATAATCCATCATTAATAAAGTCTTGATCACTCCATTAGAGCCTTTGTGAGTTGCCCTTTATCTAGAGTGTTTTCCCCTGGTATCTACTGGAATGCTGGCATCTTACCTCAAAGAAGTCTTCCTCATCATTGTAGCTAGACCTTCCTCCTCTCGTTTCTCTCCTCGACTACATGCACTTTTGCTAAAAGTAGTGGCCATGTCTTACACATAGTTTACGACTCTGGATTCTGGTCAGTTGCCATTGAGAGGTTGGCAGTTCGAACACAACTGTAGGTTTAGAGAGAGAGAGAACTGGCATCTGTTCCCATGAAGATTACAGCCTAGAAAACCATATGGGGTAGGTTCTATGCTATTACCTGGGGTTGCTATAAATAAAAATTGGTTTAATGGTAGTGAACAACAACAAAATAGCTATTTAAAGAGTATGCATACAGATCAATATCATAAAGAGATAACCATTTCACTTCCAGTAGGTTTGTATGTTAGTCTGGATTGACTAGAGGAACAAATTCTTAGACACGCATTATGTGCATAAGAAAGAGCTTTATGTCTCCAAGGTAAACAATTGCCCATCAACCTCAGAAGCAACAAAGCCCACATGGAAGAAGCACACCAACCTGTGTGGTCACAAGGACTTGAAGGGATCATGTATCAGGCATCAAAGAACAAAAAATCATATCATTGTGAATGAGGGTGAGTGCGGAGTGGGGACCCAAAGTCCATCTATAGGCAACTGGACATCTCCTTACAGAAGGGTCTCGAGGAGGAGATGAGCCAGTCAGGGTGCAGTGTAGCAATGATGAAACATACAACTTTCCTCTAGTTCCTAAATGCTTCCTCCCCACCACTATCATGATCCCTATTCTACCTTACAAATCCGGCTAGACCAGAGTTTGTACATAGGTACAGATAAGAACTGGAAACACAGTGAATCCAGGACAGATGATCCCTTCAGGACCAGTGGTGAGAGTGGCGATACTGGGAGGGTGGAGAGAAGATAGGAGAGATAGGGGGAACTCTAATTACAAGGATCTACAGATAACCTCCTCCCTGGGGAAAGGACAACAGAAAAGTGGGTGAAGGAAGATGTCGGACCGTGTAAGACATAACAAAATAATAATAATTTATAAATTATCAAGGATTCATGGGAGGGAGGGAAAAAATGAGGAGCTGATACCAAGGGCTCAAGTAGAAAGCAAACGTGTTGAGAATGATGAGGGAAACAAATGTACAAATGTGCTTGACACAATGGATGGATGTATGGATTGTGATAAGATTTGTATGACCCCCCAATAAAGAAAAAGAGCTTTATATTCAAGAGAAGTTAAATATTGAGAAAACATCTCCACCCAGTAAAGACCAAGTCCATAAATCTGATATTAGTCCATATGTCCGATACCAATCTATAATGTCCTCTTCAGACTCATGAAACACATGCAATGACACCATATGCAGAAAGATCACAGACCAGTGAGCTACTTATCTCTTTGGCCCCTCCAAATGAGGTCATCAAGCTGTGACCTGATTGGCAGGCTAAATTCCACCCCATCCACTCCAAAGTTTCAATTGACAACAGATTATGTCACTACCACAGGCCACCCCTTGTCAACTTGACACTTTCACACAACTCTGTAGTCATATATAATTTTCAACAAGCAATAATAAAATCACATCTGTACCTAACAGGATAAAACTAAAATGCATACAATTCAATATGTGCCACCCTCATTTAAACATAACATTCTATAAGTGAACAAAACAAAAAATGCTATGCCTAACAATTGCAGTTAACATCTAAACCTTAATCCTATAAACCTATGAATATATTCCCCTACCTATGAAAGTTTGTAAATCAGCCACTTCTTGCCTTTATCTGCCCCATTTTGGGTCTCCAATTTCTATACTGCCTCTTACATAAACCCAGCCCTCTAAGGAGACAATAATATTCTTTGCGGTGAAGAATCTTCATTCCAGTTAGAACCTTCTCAAGTCCCTATTCATAAGCAGTCAAATCAAGACAGGCCACCCATAAAGTCTGCAGCAATATGCACCAGTTCACAGGCTCAAAAATCTTCTCTTCATCTCCTTGGGTTCTGGTCAGCTCAATGTGGGCTGCCTCACTCAGCCTCACCAGGGTGCCCATTGGTTGCCTTGCCTTTATACGATGACCCCAACACAAATTCTCAACAAGCCTAGCCCTCTTGTAGTAGGTAATGAACTTCAGACCAGCCAACCCGCTCTCACAGCTCAGTGGCCAGACTCAACCCATCTTATTATTGCTGCATTTCTCTCACTTCCCCTTAACAAGTAGATCCAGGTGATCACCAAGCAAACATTTCAGTCTGCTCACAGGCTTTCTTTAACGTTCAGTACTAGAGAGTTTTCTTCATGGTTCCAGCTTTTTTCCAGCCTCTGACAAAAAGTTCAAGATTCAAATCGCCAGTTTCTTTTTCTTCAATCTGTCAACATACCCCTAGGCAAGTCTCTTGGAATGCAAATGTCTTCAGTTCTCCAAAGCACTGGGTGGGGCTTATCTTTTCAGAGCCTTCTTTGTAGGCGTGTCCTGAACCCATTTAAAAATCAAATTTTAATGGCTCAGGCAAGTGGACTCTAAAAACTCTTTAATACTTCCCTATAATAATTCCTATCAATCATAATAATAAGCGGAAGAAATGAATATGAACAAAGTAGAATCAGTTTCTAAACTCAATTCTTAAAATAGTCAAATTCAATCCTTACTTTGCTTATCTTAATTCTTTATCTAAACTATTCTAAATCTGGGATTAGGCCTCTAACAGTATTGCCTCAAGCCAGGCCAGGCCTTCTGTCAGGCATTTTGACCTGTCAGTTGGCTAAGATTTTAAAATGTAAAATAACAAGTGTTAATGGAGACGTGAAGAAATTGGAACCTCATCCACTGTCGGTGAGAATGCAAAATGGTACGGTTGGGTAGCCAGCTTAGGGACACGGGTGTCCCTCCATGCCTGAAAAGGCCCCCATAGTGGACTTTGGAAACAACTCATGTAACCATTAGACACCTATGAAGACCCCTAACTGAGCATGTTCATACTCAAACCCAAGCCAGGTGGGAGGTACACCTGGGTAGGCCAAACTAAGCCCAGGCTCATGACATCACCCAGGTGGGCCTAACTTATCCAATGAGATCAACCAATACCATTGACCAAGCCTTCCCCCAGCCATGGGGTGGGCTAGAATAAAAGCAGGGCGCATGCTCTGGGATGCACGCTTACCCTGCTCCTGGTCAGAGGCAGGTACAGGAGGAGGATTTCCCTTCCCTGCGTGGGCAGACATGCGTCCCCTCTGGGTCTACTTGGGACCCACAGGCTCTTGGCCCACATGTTTTCAGCCTCTAGGGTTCTTGGGCTTCTGGTCCCGCGGGATCCCCCTCCCCCCACCCCAAGATGCACAAGTGTGGTTACTCTTTCCCAGTTGTGAACACAACTGCTTCTTGGGCCCAATTGTGAACCTCTTTGAGACTGTAAAATCTGAAACGTGTCCTGTCCTTCATAAAAACCCACTCGGATTACAAAACGGGCTTCAGTGAATTATTTCATTGTGCAAAGTCAAGAACCGAGGTATTACCAACTCCAGAAACCTAACATTTCCAGTGCCAGTGGCTCGGATGAAAACCTTTGGGCTTCACCTTTAAGGTAAGCCCACCTTGGGACACTTGTCCCTGAACAGGGACACATCTCTGCCTCATTCACCCTTCTGGGGCACTCTTTGTTTCAGACTTCACCTCACCACCTTTGAGAGACTGAGAAGCTTGACGACTGGGTCAAATTTAACTGCAACTTAAGTGTTGGACTTAGACTGCAAGGCGTGCAGTTTGCAAACACCGGCCTCTGTAAAAGGAAGATAGACCTTCCGTTCCCAGACACGGTTGTAGACATCCTCGGGACCATTGAGCCCTGCCCTTTGGAGTTGGTGCGCGTGAGAGAACTTTGCCTGGGCCCATGCGTGACGTGTATCTGCTGGAGCCCCCTACTCCTCCTCACTGTGGGTCCGCCTCTGTTCCCACTTGGGTCTGCCTTCCTATCCTCCCATGCGCTTCCTGTTTCTGTTTCTGCTCTCCTGTGCAATCCTAGCCTCCCAGTTTCCCGAAGCCTCCTTTCCTGTGATGCAGTCAGAAGACTGCTGCCTACAGTTTGGGGGAACTCTGGTCTACAAATCTCTGTTGCTTTCCAGTGTTTTGCTCCGAGTTGCTGCCAGTAAACTGCCACTTGCGCAAATCCATTAGTCTTTCTGCAGGACGCTGGTTCCCGTGCTTTCTCCCCGCTGACCTCCGACTCAGCTCTTTCAAGCAGGGTAGCCAACACGCGACCGGCCTCCCCAAGAGGGCGTCCAGCGCGCCAACCAAGTGGGGGGTGGGACTTAGTGGCTAGCCCCGCCCAGTTCCCACGGATGCCCCCAACTGTTTCTCCTGTCCAAAAACAGGAGCTTGGTCCTGTGTGGGTGTTTGGCCTTGATTTTCTGCTAGCTTGTTTGTTTGGTTCTTCTGCTGGTTGGTTTTCCCTTTTGCCAAAAGTTGGCAAAAGGCATTTGAAAGCAAAGCCACTGAAGTCACTGCTCACCCTGCTGTTTTGAAAGGCTTTTAAGCACAACTGCCCTCCCTGCCTTTGGCCTCTGGCCTCCGGGCCATTGACGTTCCTGGTACAGTTCCGCTGTGGCTGCACACTGTGTCCAGACAAGGATCCCAATTTCCCTGGAGTGGCTGAATGTACACTGAGCCAATTGACAGGTCTCTCCTCCTCTTCAAAAGTTGCGGAAAGGCCACTCATAAGCCAGCGGTCACCTTTAAGGCAATTGAAAGGCCACTCCGAGCAGGGGTCCTGCCTTTGGAAGTCCAGGTGACTCATGCCAGTAATTCCCTTGTCTTGCTTACTTTCTAGAAAATGGTTGGGGTCCTGTTCGCCAGCAGAGATAGGTCCCCCGACCCACTCCCTCAACCAGGGGCATCTGTCCTGGGCTCAATTTTCACGGCGCCTTAAGTGTGGCTGGTGCTGAGACTTCAAGTGATGACCGCGGGGCGCCGGGCTCTGTAACTTTTCTGTTGGTTGTTTTCTAGATTGGTATTCGAGAGTCCCTTCCCAGAGGGAATACTTCGGTGTACTGTGGCCCGTCATTTAGTCCAGATCTGATCCACAGAGTTCTGTCAGCCCTGTAAGGTCACCAGAGCCGGTGGCCCACAAATCCCTCGCATGCTGTCTAGAAAACGGTCGGGGCCCAGTTTGCTGGCAGAGACTGGGTCCCCAGATGGAGGTATCTGGTTGAGGCTCAAGTTTCACAGCACCTTGAGTGTGGTAAGCGCTGGGACTTCAGATTATGGACTCTCTAATATCCCTGCTATGTTTTCTCGAGTGAAGAATCTGTTCCCATGGGAATGGCGTTACACTGAATCCTGTCTAACTGGCATAGGTTGGGCCCGCAGACGCTAGAGAACTGGAAGCTCCTATCTTCCTGTAACACCTTCTGGCCTCAGTGATGGGGAGTCCTTGCTGAAGAACAGCGCACTTTCTTTTCCGACCCGGATTCAGCTAGAACGTTTCTGCAAAAGGATGGGAAGTGGGGGGAGTTCCCTTATGTGAAAGCATTTTTCCTCTTGAGAAGCAGTAAGTACTTTGTTCCAAGTATATCAAGAGCCCTCTAAGGGACCCTGAAGCTGAAGGTCCCTGTACCCCCAGCCCAGCCGTACCACCTTCAGTCATTGAACCCGTAGAAAGAACCTGGGGGAACGGTGGTCCCATCAAAATTCTACCCTTAATAGGGTACCCTTGATAGGCAGCTGGGGAATTTGGTCCTGGGATGATTCACAAGCCTTTCACCCTAATTGAACTCAGGCAGATCAAGGGTGACCTCCGCTGTTATCCAGACAGTCAGCACCTCACCCTAGCTTATGACTTGGCTAGGAAGGATGTAATGAGCATTCTGGGACAGAGTATGACAGACTTTAAGAAGGAACGAGTGCTGAAGGGAGCTAGGAAGTTTGCAGAAGGTTTGCACGTGATGAATAAGTATCCAACAGGAGAAACAGCTGTTCCTCCAACTGACCCCACCTGGTATTATAATGATCCCAATGACGGGTGGGAATGGGAACTTTTTCTGGTGTGTATCAAAAACAAACCAAAGTCAGGGCAGCAAAAGGCCATCAACTACACTAAAGTGACAGCTCTTAACCAAGGGCCTAATGACTCATAAGTTTCTTGAAGTGGGTGAGAGAAGCCCCGAGGAATCAGGCCACGGTAGACGTGGGCTCAAATGAAGGGCAAGTCCTGCCCAGAGACAAATTCCTCACATAGGTCACACCAGACATTCGGGTAACGGTCCAGAAGTTAGTGCAAAAGCCTGAAGGAGTTACCCTAGAAGGGTTGCCCTAGTGCCAACGCGACCTTTCACAACAGGGGCAAAGGAAGAGAGAAGGAAGTATGTTAGGCATGTGCAGGTAATGGCCGCCATTGCTAACCGACACCTCTCGACTGCCTCCCAGGGTCCCTAGACCCCTGAACAAGGCACCAGGTGTCATGTGTGCTGTCACCTGGGTCAATGGGCAAGGGATTGCCCTGACCAGAATAGGCCTTCACAAGGGCCATGCTGCTACTGCAAACAAACTGGCCACTGGCATCGCTCTGTCCTATGAGAGACGCCCGGGAGGGGAGCGGCCCCCAGGCAAGTGTGCAGCTGCTGAGGATGGAAACAGTCTGTAGCAGCAGATCGCTGCTACTGGTTTGGAGCCTCATTTCCAGGGCAAAGTGCTTGGATCCACCTTTCACGGGTAAAACCGTGGAAGCTGTCTCAACCAGACCCCTCAGAAGCGGAGCAAACAGACAAGTACTGATGTGAACCATTGGATGGGCTTAAGATGGTGTTTTACCAACACCCTGAGATAGATAAGTGCTCCCCAGAGAACACTCCCTCAGGTCTTAAAGGCTTGAAGGTGAACAGCGGCCAACTAGCTCAGAAGCAACAGAGCCCACATGGAAAAAGCACACCAGCCTGTGTGATCATGAGGTGTTGAAGGGATCAGGTATAAGGCATCATTAGAACAAAAAAATCTTACCATAGTGAATGAGGGGGGAAGTGCAGAGTGGAGACCCAAAGCCCATTTGTCGGCCGCTGGAGATCCCCTCGCAGAGGGGTCTAGGGGTGGAGACGAGTCAGTCAGGGTGCGATGTAGCACTGATGAAGAATACAGCTTTCCTCCAGTTCCTAAATGCTACCTCCCTCCCCCCACCACTGTCATGATCCGAATTCTTTGTTGCAAGTGTGGCTAGACCAGAGGATGTACAGTGGTACAGATAGGAGCTGGAAACAGGAAATCCAGGGCGGATGATCCCTTCGGGACCAGGGGTGTGAGTGGTGATGCTGGGAGGGTAGACGGAGAGTGGATTGGAAAGAGGGAACTGATTACAAGGATCTATATGTGACCTCCTCCCTGGGGGACGGACAACAGAAAAGTGGGTGAAGGGAGACGTCGGACAGGGCAAGATATGACAAAATAATAATTTATAAATTATCAAGGACTCATGAGGGAAGGGGGAGCGGGGAGGGAGGGGAAAAATGAGGAGCTGATGCCAAGGGCTTAAGTGGAGAGCAAATGTTTTGAGAACGATGAGGGCAATGAATGTACTAGATGTGCTTTACACATTGATGTATGTATGGATTGTGATGAGTTGTATGAGCCCCTAATAAAATGATTTTTTTAAAAAAAAGAACACTCCCTCAGACCCACAAGAGTCTTCAGGCTAGCAAATGCTTTCATACAATTCCTGTGTTTAAAGTAAACTGGCACACAGGCCTGTCAGTCCTCAGATTTCTTAATCTAATCTTCCAGTGTGACCCACACCTTCAAGGGCACTGCTATCTCACAACTTTGCCTAACCTTGCCTAAACTGTTCACCTGTTTTGTTTCTTCCAGAAGTCATCAGGTCACTAATGACCCTGAGCCAGGATTGCCCCCACCCCCCCCCCCCGCCAGGATCACCAGCTCTTGGATCACCCCAACCTCATCCACCCTAAGTGGATAACCCCAGAGTAGGAAGGGGTGGAACCAAAAGCCCCACATTGTGTCCCTTTTGTCAGAAGGAACAGCCAAGATGTCACCCAGTACCCCCAAAGATTTGGGTCCATACTCCTTCAGTGGAGAAATGTTAGATAGCTAGCTTAGGGGTCTGTCCCTCTCATGCCTTCAAAGGTTCCCATAGAGGAGGTTGGAAACAAATCAGGCAGCTATTAGACACCTGTGAAGACCCAAAACTGAGTATGCTCATACTCAAGCCCCAGAGCCAGGTGGGAGGTACACCTGAGCGGGCCAAACCAAGCCCAGGCTCATGATATCACCCAGGTGGGCCTAACTTATCCAATGAGATCAACCAATACCATTAACCAAGCCTTCCCCCAGCCATGGGGTGGGCTAGAATAAAAGCAGGGTGCATGCTCTGGGATGCAAGCTTACCCTGCTCCTGGTCAGAGGCAGGTAGAGGGGGAGGATCTCCCTCCCCTGTGTGAGTGGCCATGGGACCGCTCCAGGCCTACTCGGGGCCCACAGGCTCTTGGCCCACATGCTTTCAGCCTCTAGGGTTCTTGGGCTTCTGGCCTCGCAGGACTCCCACCCACCCACCCACCCACCCCATCCCCTACCCCAAGATTCTAATGTGTGGGTCCTCTGTTCCACGTGATTGTTTGGGCCAAGTGTGAACACCTTTGAGACTGTAAAACCTGAAATTTGCCCTGTCCTTCCTAAAAACCCACTTGGATTACAAATGGGCTGCAGCGTGAATTCTTTCATTGTGCAAAGTCAAGAACCAAGGTCTTACTGACTTCAGAAACCTAACAGTACAACCATTGCTGAAAACAGTACAAGATTCTTCAAAAAATTCTAGAGGTACAGCTGCCATAAAGCCAAAAATCCAAAATCACTACTGTCTACTCAGTTTGATTCATAGACTATAACACAGAACTGACCCCATGGAGTTTTGTGGAGGATTAGCCTCCCCACAACTGAATGGGTCCAAGGGGTGTCCAATTCTTTTAAATTGAGTAATTTAAAGAGACCTCAGACCAGATAAAGCATGCAAGTGTGCACCTTCACAGTCTTGACTTCCTGAGCCAGGTCTGCACAAAGAAAGTGTCATGGAATCTCAGGAGTTCATATAATCTTGGGCATGCAGGCCACAGTCACCACAATAATAGGAAGGGGTTGTACAATAGGCATCACACGACAGGAGGGGATGAACTAGGGGTGTACAAGCAATAGGAAGGGGAGGCAGTAGGGGCACACAGGTGACAGCAAGGCATATAGGTAACAAGATGGAAGGATTTTAGAGTCAAGATGGCAGCCTAACCTTGGTTGCCCCTGAGTTGACTTGACCGTAGGTGTCTTTGGGTTCTCCTTTAGGGGAACAATCCATTATCCTCAGAAGGGAGTGGGCCCTCCTTAGGGTGGGACAGACTATAGGGTCTGATTGACAAGGGTGGCTGACAACCTTCAAGCAGATGACCTCCCAGGGTATAGTCAGTGACCATGTGTTTGCAAGCAGCACTTTAAATGTGGAATTATTATGGGGGGACATTGTGGGGAATAACTTATACTTAGGAGAATGTGAGTGAGACCCATCTCCAACCCATGAACATGAAGGTTTCCTCCACGGGAGCCTTGGCCTCCCGGACTCCTTAACGTATGGATGTTGACAGTCTGTCCACATACACTCTCTTCCTAGATCAGCTTCCCACAGCGTTTTACCAAAGCAGACTGTTTTTTTCTTCCACAGAGAAGCTGGGGGCTCAATCCCACCAACCTTTTCGTTAGCAGTCAAGTTTACTAGTGGACTTCTAAGCTACAACACGTGGCCTCTATGGGTCTGAAACAAAAGAGAGAAGAAAGTAAGACGCAAAGAAGAAAACAACCAGTCTGTGATATTAATAATCTCCATGAACCACAACCTTGTTTACCCTGAGACCAGAAGACCACCTGGGCGCCTGGCCTGGTCACTATTCTTCATTCTAAAATGGGAGACAGCATGGAAAACAACCTCAAATGCATTTAAAAATCCAGACTAATGGAGCAAGTGGAAATCTGAGGACTCCACAAGACAATCTTCATGAGATACTCTTTAACCAAATAGAAACTAGGCTCTAAGGTCACCTTTTCATTAAATAACAGATTAACTCACAAGATAAACACTATTACTCAGGGATACTATGCTTCTTTTAAAAAGTGACCTATATAAGACCAAATGGTCAACAACCACTTTAAAACAAAAATGAGAAGTAAATGAGGCAGGGACATTAGGTTCATGGAAATGGAATGGTCAGAGCAAAAATAATGCAAATGTTCAAGCATTGCGAAGAATGTAACCAATATCACTGAGCCAGGTGTGTAGAAATTGTTGAATGAGAACCTAAACTGCTGTGTAAGCCTTCACTGAGTATACAATGAAACATTACATTTTTTAAAAGTGTATTTAACAGGTGTGTATTCTAATATTTAATGAATAAAAAATGGAAACCTAAAGTAATGATTGAGCTTTCATTTGAATAAGGTCCTATTTTTTTCATAATCACGAAACACCTGGAATTTCTAGATATACCTGACTAAAAGAACAAAAGAGTTATATGAGGAAAACTACATAAAGCTATTACAAGAAACCAAGAGTGACCTCAACAAATGGAAGAATATCCCATGCTCATGGATTGGAAGACTCAATATAGTAAGGATGTCAGTTTTGCCCAAGGCACTATATAAATTCAATGCAATCCCGATACAATTACCCTCATCTTTCTTCAAAGAAATCGAAAAACTGATCCGCCGGCGCCTGCGCCGTGCATCAGGAGAGCCTGCTGCGGACCTTGAAGGTGCTGCCATGGCTTCCACCGTCCGTGCGAGCGCTGCGGGATCTGCAAATGAGGCGCGGAGATCCCCAACAACATGGGCGATTGGCTTCGGGGCATCTACCGCTTCGCCTCAGACAGGAATGATTTCCGGAGGAACTTGATCCTCAACTTGGGACTTTTTGCAGCAGGCGTTTGGCTGGCCAGGAACTTGAGCGACATTGATCTAACAGCACCCCAGCCAGGGGTGTAGCCCCCTAGACACTTGCTGTACTTGAACCTTCCCCACACAGCCTCCATTTCTGTGCTGCCACAAGATTCGCCCCGAGGGCAACTGAAGTTTGATTCGGATAAGCACCCACCCTCCCCTGCCTGGTGTCACTTCCTTTGGCTCCACTCCGAGCTATGTTCCTGGTCAAGCAGGAGCTCAAGGGTTCCTCGCTGTCATGTAAACTTGTGTGCATAGCCTCGTCCAAGTTTCTGGAGGGGACCGTCTGGACTCGCATCCTGGGGAAGAGCCTAGTGGTATTTTATAAATACTTGAAATAACGAATGGATACACACACACACTAAAAGAAATTGAAAAACTGATTACAAACTTCATATGGAGAGGGAAGAATCCTCGAATTAGCAGAGAACTCCTCAAGAAGAAGGACACAGTGGGAGGGCTTGCTTTATCTGACTTTAGCACATACTATACAGCCACAGTGGTCAAACTACATGGTATTGGTATAATGACAGATACTCAGACCAATGGAAAAGAACTGAAAACCCACAAATAAAATCATCAGCATATAGACAACTGAAGTTTGATAAGGGCCCAAAAAATATCAAATGGGAAGCGATGCCCTCTTCAACAAGTGGTGCTGGAAAAATGGATATCTACCTGCAGACAAATGAAGCAAGACCCTATCTCACTCCAGGCACAAGAATAAACTCAAGGTGGATCACAGACCTTGAAGTTAAACCCCAAACTATTAGGGCCATCAATGAGGGAATTGGGACAAACCTGAGAACCTTGGCACAGGGAATACATAGGCTGTCAGAAAGAGGGAAGGACACCAACAGAGAAGGCACAAATTGACAAGTGGGATATACTGAAGATAAAACACTTGTGTACATCGAAAGAATTCACCAAGAGCCCACGAACTGGGAAAACATCTTTTGCAATAACACAGCAGACAAAGGCCTTATTACTAAAATCTACAATACTCTGCCAGCTTCCAAAAAGAAAAAGAACTAATTGCCCACTGAGAAGGTGGCCAAAGGTATTGATGGCCATTAAGACTCAGCCGCCTTGAAACGGCTGAAAATTCTTATGACCTATGTGTCAGTGTTTGCTGATTTCTTCTGTGACTTAATGTTTTGAACAGACTGTCAACAAAAAGAAAGTATGCAAAGTCTGGAAAAACAGGTTGTTAAATTTTCTCAAGGATGTCTGGCTTGGCAGAAGATAGAGTTGCTATGGGTACCAAATGTGCTTGCTTAACCATGAGATAATTAACCCCGGGTTGTTTCTGCATGGATATAAGGAGTATGAAAAATAAACTCGTGGCTTCAGTCAAGCAGACTGTTGCCCTCCCAATCCCAAACTTTACACTTGTCTTTTTTCTTTAATCTGCACTCCTCGTTTCAGATGCAGTCTGGTGCGGGATAGCTGGCCTATCTCCCGCACAAAGGACCTGAACAGATGTTTCACAAGGGCAGAAATCTGAATGGCCAATAAACATATGAGAAAATGTTCCCGATCTTTAGCCATAAGACAAATGCAAATTAAAACAACAATGAGATACCATCTAACACCCTCAAAGATAGTCCAATTCAAAAACTCAGAGGGCAACAGGTGTTGGAGGGGCTGTGGTGAGACAGGAGCTCTCACCCACTGCTGGTGGGCCTGTAGATGTGCACAGCCACTATGGAAGTCGATTTGGCGATCTCTAAAACAGATGGAAATTGAGCTACCATACGACCCAGCAATCCCCCGACTGGGCAAATAGCCAGAAGAAGCAAGAAACAAGCCAGGACCAGACATGTGCTCCAGTGTTCATCACGGCACATTTCACAATTGCAAAGAGTTGGAAACAACCCAGATTTCCATCAACAGATGAATGGAATAAAAAACTGTGGTACATACATACAATGGAGTACTACACATCGCTAAAAAGCAGTGATGAAAACATGAAGCACATCGCCACATAGGAAGAACTAGAGGAAATTATGCTAAGTGAAATAAGTCAAGCACAAAAAAACAAGTACAACATAAGTCCCCTGAGGTAAGCTTAAAAAAGAAATGCAGGGGAGGAGATGAGCCGGTCAGCGTGCAGTATAGCAACAATGAAACATACAACTTCCCTCTAGTTCTTAAATACTTCCTCCCACCCACTGTCATGATCCCAGTTCTACCTTACAAATCCGGCTAGACCAGAGCATGTACACTGGTACATATAGTAACCAGAAATCCCTTCAGGACCAGTGGTGAGAGTGACAATAGCGGAGGGTGGAGGGAAGGTGGGATAGAAAGGTGGAACTGATTATAAGGATTTACATATAACCTCCTCCCTGGGGGACAGACAACAGGAAAGTGGGTGAAGGGAGATGCCAGATAGTATAAGACATGACAAAATAATAATAATTTATAAATTATCAAGGGTTCATGAGGGAGGAGGGACTGAGGTGGGAGGGGGAAATGAGGAGCTGATACCAGGGGCTTAAGTGGAGAGCAAATATTTTGAGACTGATGAGGGCAATGAATATACAAATGTGCTTGACACAATTGATGAATGTATGGATTATGATAAGTGTTGTATGATCCCCCAATAAAATGATTTTTAAAAAACTGCAAAAGGGACATAGGGAAAAAGCTACCATATACAAACATTCCTGGGGTGAGGTCCAGGTAGTATGGCAAGGGTCAGACCAAATCCAGGGATACATATGGTAGCCAACTAAAAAGGAAGGGGAAAAAAGAGAGAAAAAAAGAAATTAGAATGATGAGGGGAATGAATGTACAAATGTGCTTTACACAATTGATGTATGTATGGATTATGATAAGAGTTGCATGAACCCCTAATAAAATTATTATAGATAGATAGATAGATAGATAGATAGATAAATGAGTAGCGGGTGAAGTGGGCACTAGCCTACCTATGGGAGGGTATTGTTTATATCTCCACAGGGAAAGAGGGACCAGACTTCAACACAGTGCTTCAAAATTTGAATGCAACATGCCAGCATGAAGCAGTAGAGGTCTGAGGGGCCCAATCCCAACTACATGGACAGGTGCCCCTCCCCCCAGAAAAATTTACTTCAGAGGACAGCACTGAAGCTACAACTCAGGGAGAGGGACATGTCTGATCAGAGCACATGGGAGCAAATGAAGGGGGAGGAAGAGAGAGTGGAGCACATCCTGGCCCACCAATCCTTGAGGATAATATCCCTGTTCAGAGCAGACAATGCACAAAGAGGACCATATGGCTGGCCACACTAGGAGACATGACATCCCTCACTAATCCATAACCTTATGGGGGACAACCCTGGGGACACAGTGTGGGAATTGTGTCCGATCTGACCCCACCACATCAAGGCAAAACACTAAGGGTGTGCAACAGAACAGCAAGGGGAGCAGAGCAATGAAGGGCCCAGGGAATACCAAAGATAGACTTTGGCTTGGCACCCCATCAGACTCAACTGGAAAACACTCCAAGTGGTCAACAAACAGACCTTGAACTATTTACAGGCTTTTCTTTTTTTTGTCACTGGTTTTGTTGTTGTTGTTGTTTTCTTTTGGTGGTTTGTTTTTCTCTGTCTTGTTCTTTGTGCATATTATTATCTCTGCAGGTCTATCTAGATAAAAGAGGAAGGATAAACAATCTGGAGGAGAAAACAATGGGACCATCGGTTCCAGGGGGACATGAGAGAAGAGGGGGCAGGGGAAAGGGAGTGTGGATGCTGACAAACCCAGGAGCAAGGAAACAACAAATGATTCAAAATCAACAACGAGGAGGGTGTAGGAGACCTCCTCGGGCTTCATCAAGGGTAATGTAACTGAGAGGAATCACTGAAACGCAAATGAAGGCTGAGCATGACAGTGGGACAAGAGGAAAGTAAAAGGAAATAGAGGAAAGAACTAGGAGGCCAAGGGCATTTAGAGAGGTCTTAATACAGGCATGTACATCTGTATTTATATTTGATTATGGGGAAATAAATCTACGTGCATGTATTTCAAAGTTTAGTATTAAGGTAACAAATGGATATTGGGCTTCCACTCAAGTACTTCCTCAATGCAAGAATACTTTGTTCTATTAACTTGGCATTCCAGATACTGACTATACCAAGAGCTGCCAGAAGCATGACTATATATTTGCCTCAAAAGAAGTACAACCACAATGCTCCCTAGAAACCAGGAGGACAAGACTTTGTCTCATGTACTTTGAGCATGTCATCAGGAGGGACCAGTACCCAGAGAAGGACACCATGCTTGGTAAAACTGAAGGTCAGTGAAAAAGAGGAGGATGGACACAGGGCTCAAACATAGCAAGTATTCTGAGCACAGCGTATCGTTCCTTGGAACACAGGGTCACCATGGGTTATAAGTGGAGCCTAACGACAACCTTCACTTAAGGGACTGATGGTGCCAGGCAGTTATTTTTCACAAATTTTCAGCTGCAACTTACAGCTTCTTAGTTTCCTGCTGTGTGTAAAACTAGCCTGCACGTAATCCTTTTCTTTTGTCTACCCAAAAGGAAAAAACACTATAAAGTATGAATTTTTGCCAGTGCAGAAACAAGCACTTCTACAAGTGGTTGGTAAAGGATTTCACATTATGAAAGCGGCTTCAAGAAGCTAAAGGGAAAAATGTAATGGTAATGGTACTCTGCCTTTCTTCTTCTGTGCCTGATCACCTCATCTTTGGCCCCAAGGGTGAAGTGCTCCACTACTGACGGAAGACACCCAAAGGCTCCAAGGGATAAACACCTGGTGACCTGCTGCTCTGAAGGTGACAGCAAAAAAAATTTAGGGGACTGCTCTCTGCCAGATGAGTTGCTATGACTCAAAATTGACTCCATCATATGTAACCTCCACTACCAGAAAGTAAAGGGATTGCAGGCTCAACGGTTTCATTCAAGATCTGAAATAGAGATGAGTACATCCTATATAAACCTTTTTTAAAAACCTCACTGCCATACAGCCATTTCTGACTCCCAGTGACCCTCTAAAGCAGGTAGGACTATCCCTGTGGGTTTTCCAAGACAGTATTTCTTGACTAGAGTTGGAAGCCTCATCTCTCACTCCCTGGGAACTGGTGGTTTTGAACTGCTGCCTAAGGCATAATCTGCTACACCACCAAAGCACCCTCCTCTACAGAAACATCTAGGCAGGGGATTCTTGGACATTTGTTAAAATTTTGTTGTTCACTAATGTCACAACTTAAATCCTCATGTGTTTATAAAAGGCTCGTGATATTAATTTATAGATGACTGCTACCTATCTAATGAACTATATTCCCTTGGAAGTTCTCAGGGCAATTGTAAAGCTCAGTGTACTTTTTAAAAAATTTTTACTGCTCTTGGAGCACATACAAAAATTCCACTCTTTACAGCCTCTCAGATCTATGCTCGCAGAAATAAAATTAATTTCCATTTCTGGCCAAAATTCAAATCATTTCATTGTAGCAAAATCATTTTACTACTCTTATTAAAATGCACCATCGATTCCCATTCAACTTGAGCACTAAGTTCTAGAACTACCAAGGCTAAGACATGTTCTAAAATATGATACCAGACCTGTATATTCCAGGTATCCTGAGCAGCCAGGTGAACATTCACCATCAGTTCAGATCACATGATGAAATCTGCCCATCTATCCACCGATGGGAAGATAACCAATAAAAGCATTTTCTAAAAAATTAAAAAATAACTTGACATTCCATAATGCTCATCTTCTCAACTGATTGTTGAAGACAAAGTGGAAGCATAAGCAAATGTGGTGAAGAAAACTGATGGTGCCTGGATAGCAAAAGATATAGCATCTGGGGTATTAAAGACTTGAAGCAATAAAGTCCACATGGAAGAAGCATACTAGCCTGTGTGATCACAAGGTGTCGATGGAATCAGGTATCAGGCATCAAAGAACAAAAAATCTTATCATTGTGAATGAGGGGGAGTGCAGGGCGGGGACCCAAAGCCCATCTGTAGGCAACTGGACATCCCCTTACAGAAGGGTCTTGGGGAGAAGATGAGCCAGTCAGGGTGCAGTGTAGCAATGATAAACATACAACTTTCCTCTAGTTCTTAAATGCTTCCTGCCCCCACTATCTTGATCCCAATTCTGCTTTACAAATCCAGCTAGACTAGAGGATGTACACTGTTAGATAAGAAATGGAAACACAGGGAATCCAGGACAGATGAACCCCTCAGGATCAGTAGTGAGAGTGGTGATACCAGGAGGGTGAAGGGAAGGTGCGGTAGAAAGGGGGAACCGATCACAATGATCTACCTCTAACCCCTTCTCTGGGGGACAGACAACAGAAAAGTGGGTGAAGGAAGACACTAGACAGTGTAAGACATGACAAAATAATAATTTATAAATTAGCAAGGGGTAATGAGGGGGGGCGAGGAAGGGGAAAAATGAGGAGCTGACACCAAATGTTTTGATAATGTACAAATGCACTTGACACAATGGATGTATGTATGGATTGTGATAAGAGTTGTATGAGCCCCAATAAAATTATTTTTAAAAATAAATAAATGGAGGGGGAAAAGACTAAAAAACAAACAAAAACACCTGGAATCTAATGCTCAATTTATTTAGAATTATGTATGTACATGTGCATGTATACTGTAAAGCATCCATTTTCAATAATAATGACTAGAGATATTTCAATCACTATTAATCTCCAGCTAAATAATATCACTGATAAACTATTTAATGACTGGTTGGTGACTAGCCTGGTAATACTGACTCAAATATTTAATATCTGAACACATGAAGCATAATTTTTTTTCTTGGGTTAAGATGGTACCATCCTTCAGAAACTTGAATTTATATATAGTATATATATTTTTTTAATTTCTGATTTTGTTTTGTTTTTTCCATTTTATTGGAAGCTCTTAGAGATATCATAAAAGCCCATAGTTCAATTAGATCAATTAGTACAATTATAACTGTATAATTGCTGCCACCAGCATTTTCAAAACATTTTCTTCTTGAACTCTTCGATATCAACTTCCCTTTATTCCCCTTCCTCTCCCACCTTACCTCCCTGGAACCCTTATTATTATTTTATTGGACAGGGTTCTGTAGAGAGACAAACTAGATTGCTAGTAATTATATATAAATATATTTATAAAGATAGATATATAATTCAAGAAATGAACCATTAAATAATATACAGATAGATAATACAAGAAATTAACAGTTAAATTATAAAGCAGTGAGACACTAGCAGTCCTTCAAGTTTTGAGAGCTGCCAGTTGCCAGTCCCCTTCTGTAGAGAGAGCTGGGCTATGTATACCCAGGCAGCAAACAGCAAGGCAGGTCCCCAACTGTCATCAACTGCCAGTCCCCAGCTCCAGAGATGAACATTCCAATCGTGTGGGCTTAAAGGGACCTCAACTTACAGCGACACAGTCCACAGGCTAGGCATCCCACAGGTAGTGTACCCCTTTAAACTGAGGCACAGAACAACCAAGGTGAGGCTCACCGAGCCATTTATCCCTCTGCCCTTCAGTTAATCCTACTTGTGTTTATCGGCCAGGCTGGCACAATAAACTATAGCAATTATTATATTTTTTCCTCCATATCTTACACCTTCCAATATATCCATTCACCTACAATTCTATTGTTCGTTCCCCTCGAGTGGTTACACAGTCATCATTGCTAGCGGTTCCTCTTTTTCCTCCCCCTCTCTTCCTGTACCCTCAGGGAATCATTACTCCCTTTTCTATTTCTGAAGGGTTATCTATCTTGGTTTTCATGCCTCAAATGACCTTAATTATACAAACGAACATACGCAGGTCTCACAAAATTAAAGTGGTAAAACTAAGACCATAATTGTAAGGGGAGGAAATATTAAAGAAGTAGAAGATAGTTATGTATTTCATCAGTGCTATACTGCACCCTGCATATATCAATCATCCCTTCCATGTGGCCCTTTTCTGAGGGATGGTGCAATTGTCTTACAGATGGGTTTTGCTGAAGCATGCTCTTTAAAAGAAACAAACGTGTGGTGATGATGTCTTTACTGTGGTCCTGAAAGGTGGATACTCCTTAACTTCTAGGACCCGGTCATCTAAGGATTTTCTTCTAAACCTCAAAATTGCCTAACATCATACAGGTATATGAGATAGTTACATAATCTGGTGTCAATTTGGGACTTGAGAGGATTGAGAGTGAAAGGGTGGAGTCTAGTCTGTCAATCAAGTCACAGCCAATGAGGCCTCTGTGGGTATGCCCTACCGCTGAGGATTCTGGGAAAACTCATATTTCTTCCTTGGAGGCCAGAGACACTTTCTCACTCTGCTCATTTCCTTGGAGACTCTCTACTGACAAGGAAGACTCCCTGCAAGACATCGTCGAGAAGCCACATAGACCTACCCTGATGTAGCCAGACCCTGGATCTGGAGAAGCCACGTAGAGACCACTGCCAGTGCTGAGATGCTTACATGATTGGATCCAGAGGACTTCTGACCCACTGGCCTGTGATCGTCTTGTATTCGGTATCATTGAATGTGTTTCATGAGTCTGAAGATGACTTTATAGATTTGTATCAGATATATGGGCTAATATTGAACTTATGAGCTTGGACTGGACTGGGTTGGGATGCTTTCTTGTATAATTTCCTTTTATATAAAAATATCTCTTAAAAAATCATTTTATTGGGGCCTCGTACAACTCTTATCACAATCCATCCATCCATCGTGTGTTAAGCACATTTGTACGTTTGTTGCCGTCATCATTCTCAAAACATTTGCTTTCTACTTGAGCCCTTGCTATCAGCTCATTTTTCCCCTCCCTCCAAAACTCTCTCTTATACACAAGAGTGTCTATGATTTTGCCTAGTCTACCCAGACTAACACAGCTTGTTAATAGACTACTAGCCTTACGGAGCTTATAGGAAAGTTCCTAATTACGTATTTCTGTCAAGACTCATTAGATCTATGAAGTAAGGTTCTTGTTCGTGTTTTCATTCCCTCCAGCAGGTACAAGCACCCTTCCCTCTCTTTTGAAGCCTATATATATCCCTGACTGTTAATGATAAAGTGGGTATAGGTTTTGGGTCTTGCTTTATTCTTTTTCTTTTTCTTCCTTAATTCTTGTCAGGAGGGAGGAGGTTCAAGCTTGATGGCAGGTCATCTCCTTGAAATTCCTTCATTAGACCCTTTCATCCCCAGTAGTGCCTTTCTTATTTCATTCTGGCTTCGATAGGCTCTTCCCCTAGGTCCAGTCTTACATTCTGGCCGAGCATGGAACACGGTTTCCAAGCATTCACAGGAGGCGTGGATTTGGCAGTGAGGTCAACATACCCTTGGATCTGGTTCTGCATTAGTAAGCAAAGTGAAAGGCGGGACCCTTGGCTTACCAGTGAAACAGAAAAATGGGTGAGGGATACAGCCACCCATACTAGACCATAATTTGAGATACCTTCCACCAAAGTTTTATTATAGTACTAGCTTTGGAGTAAAGGTTTGCTTTCTCCTTTCCGGTCCTGCATCATTTCTTTAAAAGGTAAACTTGCTATTTTCCTATCATTAGTACCTCTTTGTTTAACTACTACACACACTTTTAATTGGTCTCCAATCATTTCATTGACTGCATTTTTTTTGCAAAGCAATGTATTTAATTTTTATTTTTAAACACTTTATTAGGGGCTCATACAACTCTTATCACAATCCATACATACACATACATCAATTGTATGAAGCACATCTGTACATTCTTTGCCCTAATCATTTTCTTTTTTTTCTCCTCTTTTCTTTTTTTACATTTTATTAGGGACTCATACAACTCTTATCACAATCCATACATATACATACATCAATTGTATAAAGCACATCTGCACATTCCCTGCCCCAATCATTCTCAAGGCATTTGCTCTCCACTTAAGCCCCTTGCATCAGGTCCTCTTTTTTTTTTTTTCCCCTCCCTCCCCTTTCCCCCCTCCCTCATGTGCCCTTGGTAATTTATACATCGTTATTTTGTCATATCTTGCCCTATCCGGAGTCTCCCTTCCCCCCTTCTCTGCTGTCCCTCTCCCAGGGAAGAGGTCACATGTGGATCCTTGTAATCAGTTCCCCCTTTCCAACCCTCCCCTCTCCCAGCATCGTCCCTCACACCCTTGGTCCTGAAGGTATCATCCACCCTGGATTCCCTGTGCCTCCAGCCCTCATATGCACCAGTGTACAGCCTCTGCCCTCTCCAGCCCTGCAAGGTAGGATTCGGACCATGGTAGTTGGGGGGGGGACTGCGTTTTTAAACGTCACATCTGTGCTGTGACAGTGGCATCTTTTATCTGGTGTTCTTTTCACCTCCTTTCATGTGGCTTAGCTGATTTTAAACAGACATCTCCAAAGATATTAAGTACACTTTCTCTGTGCTCTCTGACGCTCTTCTCGCCCACTTAAAATCTGCTTTCTAGTCGCTTCCTTTTACCAAAGCAACTTTTATTTTGGTCAAATTCATAACATTAAAAAGGCATGTACTAGATAGACTAGAGGATCGGGACCTCCTGAAAATAAGAAACTACGTGCACAAAAGACTTGACCAATAGAGTAAAAAGAGAACCACAGACAGGGAGGGAAAAACAATTGGCAATGACATATGAGACAAGGCACTAATCTCTGAAATGTATAGAAAACTGCAACCCTTCTGGGTTAGTCCGGGTTGACTGGAAATACAAATCCAGAGACACTCATATGTATATAAGAAAGAACTTTATATAAAAACACAATTGTATACTGAGAAAACATCCCAGCCCGGTCCAGATCAATTATGCAAGTCCGATATTAGCCCATATGTCCAATACAAATCTATAAATTCCTCTTCAGACTCATACAATACATGCAATGATGCCGAATGCAGGAAGGTAACAGGCCAGTGGGTGGAAAATCTTGTGGTTCCAGTGGCAGTAGAAGCGACTTACCACTGGCAGGGGTCTCCACATGGCTCCTCTGGCTCCAGGGCTCTAGCGTAAGCTCCATGTGTCTTGTCAGCAGAAAGATGAAGCAGAGATTCTCTGTATCTGGCCTCCAGTGAGCCATTTATCTCAGAGGCACCTCCAAATGAGGTCATCAAGCTGCGACTGACTGACAGGTTAGACTCCACCCCTTCACAAGTTGACACCAGATTATGCAACTACCACACCTTCAACAAGGAGAAGATTAATAGCCCAATTTTTTATAGGACAAAGGAGTTGAATAGTCAGTCCGCCAAAGAAGACATTCAGTTGGCCAACAAATATATGAAGAAATGCTCATTATCACCCACTACTGAGAGGTGGAAATCAAAACAAGGAGATAGATACTACCTTACCCCAGAATTGATAGCAAAGTTCAAAAAGCAGAATACAGTAAATGCTGGATGGGGTACAGAGAGATTGGAGCGCTCATACACTGCTGGTGGGACTCTAAAACAGTCCAACCACCACTGAATGTAGTATGACACTTCCTCAAATTGGGAATAAAATTACCTTATGACTCAGCAGTAGTGCTACTTGGTATATGCGCTACAGAAATAACAGCACAGACATATGCACTGCAGCACTACTCATAACAGCAAGAAGATGGAAACAATGTAAATGCCCATCCATATGGATAAATAAACACTGATACATAGACACAATGAAATACTATGCATTGTTAAAGAATCATGATGAAACCATGAAACACCACATGACATGGATGGTCTTACAGCTCATTGTGCTGAATGAAATGAGTCAAACACACATATTGTCCTATGAGACGGATGTTGTTTTTTAAAAAAACCCAGAGAAGGTTTTTCATACCACAAGACACAGTCTTTGATGGTTATGTATGGGGAGGGGGAGAGAGGAAAGGGAGACTATAAATGTTAACCTGGGTGAAGGGGCCGATAATATACTATAAGAAGATGAGGGGAAGAAGTGGGGAGGACAGGACAAGGCATTAGGAGGTTTGATACGTTGTTTAAGTTGTTGAATGCAAAAATGACAATCTAATATGTAAACCCCCACCTAATTTACAATAAAAAGTTGGGGAAAAACAAACCCAGAACCCAGGTACTTCAAAACCACGGCACATACTCTTTTCATAACTGCCTGTTTCTATTAGGTTTCTGCATATCTCACTGCCATCGAAAGACCAACGACCCCTGTGGGTTTCCAATGCAGTAACTCATCTGTGAGTAGAAAGCCCCACCTTTCTCCCGGGCATGTTTTTAACGGTGTCTGATACTTTTCTTACTTTCCTGGGGATGGCTTAAATGTTTTATTTAATTTTTGTAAATCTATAATATTGAGTCTCCTTTCTGTCTTTTTTGGGTGCTCATCAACAGATTGCCTGAATTCAGTAAGATTTTAAAAGACTGTTTATTAAACACTAGCAAGTGTACAATCCAACGTTTCTTGTTTCTTTTAATGTCATTTTCCCCAGGTTTCAGAAATAATGGAAAATAGGTTGAATATTAGAGGGAACATTGAGTTTTCTTTCCAGATTCAATGCATGTGTTTTCTATTTTTTAACTATTGGTGTCTATAATTTGGAAATTTATTAGACAGGAAATAATTGCTGATCTTTCCATTTCAAATAGTCCAAATATCCTTTAGTCTAGTAAACCCTTGAGCAGAGTAGAACTGCCTTATAGGGTTTCAAAGGCTGTAATCTGACAGAAGCAGACTGCTACAATCCCCCCCCCCCCCTCGGCAACTGGTGAGCTGAAACCACCAACCCTTGTGCTAGCACAGTAGAGCACTTAGCTAGCATGGTCTCAGTTCTCCTTGCGATAGCCCAAGCACATGGTTGATTTTATTGCTGTTGGGTGCCATCAGGTTGGTCCCAATTCACAGTAACCCTGGGTACACCAGAATGAAACACTGCCCGATCCTGCAACATCTTCACAATCGCTGGCGGATAGGAATCCATTGTTGCAGCCATTGTACTAATCCATTTGTTTAGTCTTCCTTTTTTTTCCCCACTGACTTTCTACTTTGCCAAGAATGATGTCCTTCTCCAAGCCTGGTCCCTCCTGATGACATGTCCAAGGGAGTAAAAGAAGTTTTATCATCCTTCCTCCTTTTTCTTTATTGAGGGCTCGTACAACTCTTATCACAATCCATCCATCCATCCATTGTGCCAAGCACATTTGTACATGTGCTGCCCTCATCATTCTCAAAACATTTGCTTTCTACTTTAGCCCTTGGTATCAGCTCATTTTTCCCTCCCCTCCCCACCCCCCTTCCTCATGAACCCTTGATAATTTATAAATTATTATTTTGTCATGTTTTACAATGTCCGGCATCTCCCTTCACCCATTTTCTGTTGTCTGGCCCCCAGGGAAGGGGTTATATGTAGATCCTTGTGATTGGTTCCCACACTATCTTCCTTCCACCCACTCGGTATTGCTACTCTCACCACTGGTTCTGGATTCCCTGTGTTTCCAGTTCCTATCTGTACCTGTGTACATCCTCTAGTCTAGCCGGATTTGGAAAGTAGAATTGGGATTATGATAGTCAGAGTGTGTTGTCTGGGTACTTTAGAGAAAAAAAAATCCCCAGAAATTCATGCATAAGAGTTTTATATAAACGTCAAGTGCACATCAAGAAAACATCCCAACCAGTTATACCCAAGCCCACAAATCCAACATTAACCCATATGTCTGACACCAATGCACAAAGTCCTCCTCCATCTCAGAAAACACACACAATGATGCTGACAGCAGGAGGAAAGCCGAATCAGTGAACATGTAAGCATCTCAGCATTGGTAGGGGTCTCCACACAGCTGCTGTAGCACCCAGGGCTGCATTGGGGCAGGTCCATGTGGCTTCTCCTCAGGGATGTCTTGCAGGAAGTGAGCCTTGCCAGCTGAAGCAGGAACTGGCTAAGGCAGCTGCACCCTGGTCGGACCATCAAAAAGCAAGAGACCCGAGAACTAGAAAGGCGAGGCTCGTTGAGCCATTTCTCTCTCTGCCCTTCAATTAACCTCACATGTGTTTATCGGCCAGGTTAGCACAATAAACTCTATTTTTTTTTGGAGGGGGAGTGTTAGCATTTAAGAACTAGAGGAAAGTTGTATGTTTCATTGTTGCTACACTGTACCATGACTGGCTCATCTCCTCCCTGCATCATCCTTCCTCCTAAGGAGTATTCTGGCTGTACTTCTGTCTGCCAAGAAATGAGTTTATTCCTCTGCCTTTCCATGACATATTCAATATTCTTCACCAACACCATAATTCTAAAGCATCGATTTTCCATTGTCCAGTTCATATGCATGGCTTGAGGCAGGTGCACCTTAGTCCTCGGAGTGGAATCTTTGCTTTGTAATACTTTAAAGAAGTCTCTTGAGGGGGCAGCTCTTCTCTAGTAGTATTTTGAGTACCTTCTAAATAACTCATCTTCCAGCATGATCTCAGATAATAGTCTGCTGCTATTCATGAAGTTTCCTTTGCCTTTTTTTTTTTTTTTTTTTTGAGAATAGTGAGATCCTTCTTACTGGTCTTGGTTTGAAAGTTTTTCTGAAATCTGTCCACCTCATGTGATCCTGCTGGAATTTTAAATATGAGTAGATAGCTTCTAGCATCACAGCAACATGCAAGGTACCATAGCATGACAAACTTACCAAGTGAATGATGGTGTTATGCTTTAAATGTTGACATGTTTTTAATGTTTTTGGTTTTAAAATGAACAATGTCAAACAACATTTTAATTTTTCAATTTTAATTTTCTTCATTTTAGACTTTCAAATTGTATTATTGGATACTCTTACGGTATTTGGTGGTTCCCATGCAAGAAGGGAGTCAGACCTATAGTAGTTAATATACAAACATCGGAAGAAAATACCGTATTTACACACAAAGATATAGGTAATCCTATTTCCCATTACAGTGTACCGGTTATGGGTGTGGCTTTGAATCCTGCCAGTCAACTTCTTTTTTGTCACCTGCGACAAATTTCTAAGCCTTGATTCTCATATGTGAAATTCAAGGTAATATCATACCTTTCAAGGGAAAATGTTTTGTGAAAATATTTATATTAAGCACTTGTCTACTAATTGCGCAATAAATGACAACTATTATTAGGTTTCACAATTGTTTTCTTAGTAAATGACAGTGTCACTGATACAGCAGCTTAATACTGAAATCCTTACCAAAGTACCAGTATCGTACTTTTAATATGTATTTTTTCTATTCTCTATTAACTTTTGTTCCCCCACCGCCAGCCCTGCTCTTACTGTACAATGGTTTCACTCTTCAGCTATTTGGATTGACTAGTGCGCTTTCATTCACTCATCCAAATTTGGTGAAAACTGGGGGCTCTGCCTGGATTACAAAATCGACGGCATGGCATTAAGTTTGTTTTTTTGCGGGAGGGGTTCGAATCCCAGAGCTGGGCACTGGGGGTGTACAGCGGTTTTCCAAAGTTCCTGCCCAATGGGGCGTTTACTGTTTAGGGTGCGAAATAAAAGGGCAGGGTCCCAAGAAGAAAATGACCAACAGCCTGGGGCCACCTACAGCGTGGACGCTACACCGCTAGCCGGGCAGCTTCGCAGCGGCGAGGTAGGAGGATGGGCTGCGACGACGTCCGTGGCCGAGACTACGAGTGTGGCTACGCGTCCTACGCACACGAGCTGGGACGGAAGGAGGCCCCCTGCATCCCGAGCAGGGCTCCGCGGTCCCGCGTGGGAAGCGCTCGCGCGTGGAGCGGCCGGGCCTCCGGGGAGCGCGGGAGCCGACCACGTTTCCGGCCGCGCGTCCCCTGACGGAGAGCTCCGCCCCCTCCTCTCGCCGCGCGTCGCACACGCGGAAGTAAACACCCTACGTCATCAGAGAGCGTCTCCGCCTTCCCCCGCCCATCTCCCCGGCCCGCTGGACGTGCTCGCCTCTGCTCCGGACCAGGTCTATGTCCCGGTTTCCCGCCGTCGCGGGCAGGGCGCCAAGGCGGCAGGAGGAGGGTGAACAGTCCGGCGGCCCCCAGGAAGAGCGCGCCTCAGCTACATCCATCGCTGACAGAGGTGCGGTCCGCGGGACCCCACGGGGGCCAGTGGGAGTTACGGCGTGAGGGGCAGAGGGGCTGGGGGGCCTGAAAGTCCGCCTTTGCGTGGCCCTGGAGAGCAGGTAGAAGGATGTCGCACCCTCCTTGTCTTCCTCGTCCTGGGCGAACTTTGCGGCCAACGAGCACGTTGGCTTCGTGGGGCCACGGTCCCAGACCCAAGTTGAATGAAAACACTGCTGGGGGGTAAAAGAGTGAAACCCACGCCTGGAAACGTTGTGTTCTTAAAGAGGCTCATAAAGCCTTTGTTCTCTACCCACTCACCGCCCCCCCCTCGTCGGGCCGCCAGCCTGCCTTTGGGTACTGTATGAAGGGAGCCAGTTTCCAGGAGCCAGTTTCCATGGTTACCTACCACTTGGCCTTCTGGGATATCAGTCACTCTGAACAGGGACCTAACTTGAACCATGAATCAGAAGCAAACACAGGTGTCTTCTTATTCAGCGGAGAGTTTTGTGCTGGTGTTGTTTCACATTTTGGTCCATTTCTGTGTGGAAAATTGTGTGGGTATTGTGCTTTATATGAATACGGATGTATATTGCATGGTACAAGACCTTCCTTGTAAGTTAAGTTGTCCAAGTCATGCATTAACAATTCAAGTTGTTAGATATCATTTGAAAGTTGTTCTAGGCTTATAAAGTTCACTTAGGATTTGGACATTCATGATTTTAAAGAGAATTCAGGGATTGACACTTTGCAGACTTCAAATTATGTTGTGTTTTGTTTTCAGTTTGTGGAAACTTAAGTCAAAGATATCTTTACAGTCCTTTTAATTGGTATGATTGTTTTTCTGTTATCACAGAAGAAAAAGGATGCACATCACAGGAAGGAGGAACTACTCCAACTTTTCCTATTCAGAAACAAAGAAAAAAGCTTATTCAGGCTGTGAGAGACAATTCATTCCTTATTGTTACTGGAAATACAGGAAGTGGTAAAACAACTCAACTCCCAAAATACCTATATGAAGCAGGTAATTTTACTCTGGAATGATGCTGGTAGTAGTTTCCGCATTTATTTATCAATCTTTTTAAAGATGGGTAAAACTTCTGTACTGTGCAAGCACCCACAGAAACATCTTTACTTAGTAGTATGTGAGAAATAAGAAATAGGGGACAGCAGAATTTAGACTACAATATAGCTGTTTAGTGCTATTTTGACGTTCCCCCTGCTCAAAGTAAAGCTGTTTCTTATCTGTCCCTGTCTGCTAGTCTCTTGTAGCAGCCCAGCGATGCTTGGTCTCATACATATTAGAGAAAAAGAAATAGGGGAGGGGGGGAAATGAGCTGATACCAAGGGCTCAAGTAAAAAGAAAATGTTTTGAGAGTGGTGATGGCAACAGATGTACAAATGTGCTTGACACAATGGGTGGAAGGATGGATTGTGATGATTTGTGTAAGCCCCCAATAAAATGATTTGAAAAAATAAATAAGAATTAGTGCAACTTAAAAAAAATTAGCTTAGCAGTCAGTGCTATCACTTCCTATTGCTTCCTGCCCAATTATTAAGGACACCCTTACTTTGTCTACCTTGGTTCTATGGTCTTATTTCAGATTTAAGTATTTCAGATTTAAGCCATAAAGACTTAAAATGGCAGATTTTTAACTCCCTAATAATCCCAAACGGAGAATTACAGGTAGATATTATCTGTGTAGTAGACTATGAACCATTGAGTGTTGCAGTGATGCTGAAGAGAAGAATTCATTGATGTCTGTCTGTTGCTAGCTTTAGTAATTTAGGTCTCTTCTCCAGAGCATCACCAGGTAAATATTGTTCCTTGGCTCTGTTAGCACCAAGCCTTTAGGCTGCCCTTCCCTTCAGTGTGGCAAACATCGCTATCATAAGACAAAATGATATTGTATTTGACTCATGTTAAACTAAACGTATTTTTTAATTTATGTTAGCTTGTTCAAATGCATCACCTCTGAATGCAGTGCTGGTTTATAAGCCAAGGGAAAAATGCCGTGAATTCTAAGTTGAACCCTGTGGTTTTAACAAGTAAAGGCTTGATGAAAGATGGTATTTTTAAAATCCTGCATTACTTCAGTAACAAAGGTATATTTATTTTAGGAAATGTATGGCATTGTATGGATTCCTAGGGAATATAAACCTATTAGAAGGATGGCGAAGCGTAGTCTCATGTGCTTTAGGACATGTAATCAAGAGAGACCAGTCCCTGGAAAAGGACCTCATGCTGGGTAAAGTGGAGAGTGTGAAAAAGAGGAAGATGAACAAGGAGATGGGTTGACACAATGACTCCAACAGTGGGCTCAAACCTAGTAGTGATGGTGAAGGTGGCACAGAACCGGTCAGTGTTTCTGTTGTGCACACAGTCGCTAGAAGTAGGAATCAACTTAGTGGCACCTAACAACAGTGATAGCAAACACCACCACCACCACCACCACCTATAAATCCTTGATCTACTCTTTACACTGGGCTTGCAAACAAATAAACCAGAAACCCAAACTTTATTAAAATAATACATTTTGGATGGTTTTATTTGTTATATACAATACATATATTTTGGGATGTAAATATGTTTATTTGCAGGATTTTCTTTTGATTTGACCACAAGATTTTGCTCTTAAACAAAACAAGCCAAAAAAAAACAAGAAATAAAACTAAACCAATTGCTATCAAATTGATCCCAATTTATATAGGACAGAGTAGAACTCCCCATAAAGTTTCCAAGGGAATAATCTCCTTTAGAGAAGCAGACTGCCACAGCTTCCTCTTGAGTGGTAGCTAGTGGCTTTGAACCACCAACCTTTGTGTAACAGTAGAACCACAGTAGCTCCTCTGGCTTTAGTAGAAAGAAGCAATTGTTGGCATCATTACGTTTTTCTATTTGGTTTTGATAGGGTTTTCACAACATGGTATGATTGGTGTGACTCAGCCACGAAAAGTGGCTGCCATATCTGTTGCTCAGAGAGTTGCGGAAGAAATGAAGTGCACTTTGGGATCCAGAGTAGGATACCAAGTTCGTTTTGATGATTGCAGCTCTAAGGTACTCAAAATATTTTTTGGTATTCTTTCAAATACTAAAAGCTTACTGAATGGAGTAGATAAAGTTAAGGAAGATTTTAATTTTAAAGTCTCATATTTTAAAGAAAGAAAGCCTCAGAATAGACTTAGCGTTTGTTGCTCATTGTTAATGGTTTAGTTGACATGCTGTGTATATTTTTCTTAGGATTCTCTTGTTTTATATTTTTCAGGATTTGAGCATGTAGATTAAATTTGGCATGCAGTTTAATTTGTATTCTTGAAGTTAGTGGAAATCTGACAACTATTTAAAAAAGCAAATATTTATTAAACATCCACAACTGTATTGCACTGAGTTTTAAATTGTCTTCTTTTTAGTAGTTATAATTTGTATATCAGGATTAAGAAATACTCCTCTTTGTTCCTCATTTCTGTCTACCAGTTACATTTCTCATTTGCCGTCCTCAGGAAGTACATAATGTTCTCTTTTCTTTAGTCATATTAGTGTGATAACTTAATGTCTAAATTTGGAGAAAAATTTGATTGGGAGAAGTAATGAAATTTGGCGGTACAATAACTTGTAGTGTCTTCTGTTTGTTCGTCAGGAAACAGCAATTAAATACATGACTGATGGATGTTTACTGAAACACATTCTGGGAGATCCAAATCTTACTAAATTCAGTGTTATTATTTTAGATGAAGCTCATGAGAGAACTCTAACGACAGTGAGTATTTTAATATATTGAGTTTCTATTATCAAGTAGATAGTTTACTTCTTTGGGACAGTTTTTTTATTGTATACAAAATTGCCTTTTCTTATATTTTAATCTGGTGAAATAAGAATTACCTTGTTAGAATACCGATATGTTTTAAATAACCTGACAGTTACATTTGTTTTTCTTTCAGGACATTTTATTTGGGTTGCTGAAGAAGCTATTTCAGGAGAAATCTCCTAATAGGAAGGGGCACTTGAAGGTGGTGGTGATGTCAGCCACTATGGAACTAGCCCAACTCTCTGCCTTCTTTGGGAATTGCCCAATATTTGACATACCTGGGAGACTGTATCCTGTCAGAGAGAAATTCTGCAATTTGATCGGTCCCCGAGACAGGGAAAATACAGCATATATCCAAGCGGTATTTCTTGGCATCCTTTTTTCTTTTTTTTATAATCATTTTGTTCGGGAGCTCTTACAAATCGTCTGACAATCCATCATTCAGTAATATTAAGCACACGTGTACATATGTTTCCAAACATATGTACAACATTTCCAAAACAATTTCTTTCTACTTGAACCTTTGGTGTGAGCTCCTCTACTTTTTTATGTCTCTTTTGAATCTCTGATTTAAGTTATATAGTTTGATGATTCATTTGTTTCCTTTACTATTTTAATGACAGTCTTGTTACGTCCTGGGACTTTGAGAACTTGATTTTTCTATAAAGCAAGGGAAGATAGTGATGAGGAGGAACTATATTTCCACTAGCATATTATACATGTATTTCTTATTTTAGATTGTGAAAGTGACCATGGACATCCATTTGAATGAAATGGCTGGAGACATCTTGGTTTTCTTGACTGGTGAGCATTCAGTGTCAGGTTGACAAATGGGTATGCTTTTTGAGAGCAGTATGTGGCAAGATGATAGAGTGCTGCTTCATGTTGGAAATCTAAACTCTTCTCAACTGTTGTCCTGGCTGCTTATTTTTATCTGAGTAGTTTTAGATATAAGATATATAAGGTCATGCTACACTACTATGAGAAATAGTCAGGCTTTATGTAGTGAGTATGTCTGAAACACATTGATCTTTTAGTAAAAAGATGTTAAGTAGTGAAGTATTGTCATTTTTATGGGACTGTGTTACATAGAGCTGTTGCCAGACGAAATAGTCCTGAGTGAGCGATTAATGCCGTATTTCAGCAGACATCCCACCAGCTCCTTTTCTGAGTGGTGGTGGGTGGTGCTGTGTTACAGCAGTACATAAAGTGTGGAATCCAGGTCTTTGGCAGTTTTTTGGAGGCCAAAAATAGAACAGTTAAATCTCAGACGTACGTGATTCTTCTTCAAGTGACAGCATCTTGTAACAGGAATGAATCACTTCATTGCTCGTCTTCTCTCTCCTACACTGTCAGAAGTGAAACCTAACAATCTTTGTCTTTTTCAGTGTGCATAAGTGTTTTGATTCACATCTAAAGGCAGTATTTCCACTTAACATTCCGTATGTTAACAATGAACTTTACTGAGTCTTTCTTAAAACTGTATTAACAAGATCAAAGGGTTAAAAATTATAAACATTTTCATTGCTTCGGATATTTAAATTTCATGAGAGCTTGTTATTATTATTTTGTTGTGATCACGTGTGTAGTAAAACCATGTTTAAAACTATTTTAAAAACTATTTTGTGTTCATATCATTTGGGTCAAATGAAAGATTTACAATAACTATTATGCAGATTTAATTGCTCTCCAGTTTCTTGGATTTTATTTTTGTTTTAGTTTTAAATTGATTGTGCTGTTCAATTCCTGGAGTTACTTTTCTCTCCATTTCAGGCCAGTTTGAAATCGAGAAAAGTTGTGAGCTGCTTTTTCAGATGGCAGAGTCTGTTGATTATGATTATGATGTTCAGGATACCACTCTGGATGGCTTGCTGATACTGCCGTGTTACGGGTCTATGACAACAGGTAATTCCACAGCAGAAGAGAAAATTGACTGATTTTCTAAGTATATTTTTACTTTATAGTTACAGTATTCAAAATAAAACAAACTCACTGCCATCAAGCCAATTTCAACTCACAGTGACCCTATACAAATTGAACTCTTTTTTTTATAACTAGCACCCAGACTGTGAAATCAAAACATTAACTGAATCAGCATTTCATAACAGAAGAGAATTCTATATGTGAAATCTTCACATTGCTTCACTTTTTCAAGTGCCTTGGACATCCCTGTTGTATTGTTAGGAGTGGGCTTTGTTCTCCCAGCTAAACAGAAATATCAATGGTAAATGCTCTGAAATGAAGAGTATCATTTCCTGATGTCTGTACCATAAGTCAAGCCTAATTTGCCACGCTACAAACTATAAAATTCATATCTATCCAGATATGTCTAAGGCTAAGTAAGCACAGTGGATAATTTTTCTTCTAAGGAATCTTGCATTACATAGTATGTTTTTCAGAAAGGATACTATTTTGTGATTTGAAAGAACAGGTGTAAATTCTTATTGTTAAGAAATGTGATAACATGTGGAAAAAAAAAAAAAAGAAATGTGATAAACCCCACAGGGCCAACAATGAGAGTAGAGATACTAGTAGGATTAGGGGAGGGTGGGAGGAGAAAGGGGGAATCGATCACAAGGATCAATCTAGAACTCCCTCCCAGGGGGACGAATAATGAAGAAGTGGGTGGGGGTGACGAAGGACGATGTAAGATAGGGAAATAAAAATCTATAACTTATCAAGGGTTCGTGAAGGAGGGTGGGCAGGGGAGGGAGGGGAAAGAAATGGGGAGCTGATATCAGGGGCTCAAGTGGGAAGAGAATGCTTTGAAAATGATGATGGTGGCATATGTGCAAATGTGCTTACACTGGATGAATGTACGAATTGTGATGAGAGATGTAAGAGCTCCCAATAAAAGTATTTTAAAAAAGAAAGCAATTTGAATATAATAACTATTGTTGAATGAGGTATACAATTTATATGTGAAATTATTTTATTACTGAATGTGACTCTTAAAATGAAGGGAAGCTGACCTCAACCTATTTATTTGGAGTTTGATTAGGATTAGTGGTTAAATGTTTCTCAATTTTATGTGTATTTTGGTCTAGTTGATTACCACAAAAAGTTTGAGAATCTTAATACTGACAGTAGCTATAGACCCATGTGCTATTTTTTGAAATACCTATTGTGACATTAGGCATTTACTGTAAGTATTGTAAGTACAGGTCTTTATTTTTGTATCTTCAAATGAATTCTTAGGGTTATTTAATATTTTAGGAATTCCATTGTTTATTTGCTTCACTGACTCATAGAATTTTCCAACTGATAAGATAATTCAGAATCCATTGTGGTGGCGTTATTGTTAATCCCAGTTTATTTTCTTCTACATAAATAAATAAATAATTTCATTTAGTACCAACACATTGAAAACAATGTATTTGCTAATGCCCCATTCAACATCCTGAAATCTGATATTTATACTATTAATGGTTACCTTAAATCTCATCCTCTCATCCTCCCCCCCCCACCCAGTTGTTTATATTTTGAGTTTGTGGTACCAATGATGGTCTCCTTGAAATACTGTGCTCTGGGATAAAATTTAGTTACCCAGTTCTTCCAGTTCTCTTGACCATTCTTTCTCTGAGGCTGCTTTTGTCCCTTTGCTCCCGCCAAATGTGGCTTCTGGCAAATCTGGTTTTCGTAGTACTCTTTGGGAGAGATTGGCTCGTTAGAGCCACGCTAGCTTCTCTATGGAGATTCTTGGGAATGGGCTCTCATTCAGGTCTCACTCCTGCTCTCAGAGTTCCTGGGCCTCCTCACTAGACTTTCTAGTCTGGACCTTCCATTCAAGCAAGTGGCAGCTCCTATAGGTCTCCTTTTACTTTGTCTCATCCAGATCTGTATTTTCACTGTCTGCTATAGTTGGGGCAATCGGGTAAAGTGTATGAGTGGACGGTAAAAATGTGAAGTAAGTGTGAGTCTTGTCAAAATAGTAGTGGTAGACCTTTTTTTTTTAGTTGATATGGTCAACAGATACTCAATTTAACATTTTGTTTGAATCAACGACTAATACAGATGAGGGCCTTTTAGCAATAACTCACTCACTGTCACGGAGTCCATTGCAATTTATAGGACCCCTGTAGGACAGGGTACAGCTGCCACTGAGTTTCCTGAGAGGAGAAAAGCCAAGACTTTTCTCCTGCCGAGCAGCTGCTGGTTGCAAACTGTTGACCTTGTGGTTAGTGGCCTAACACGCAGGAATAGACTTTTTATGGATAAATATGTTCAGAGAGGGCATTTCTAGTTTATGTGAAATTCTAGGATAATATACAACTTTAAAGATGAAAATTTCGTAATTTATTATTTATATGATGCAGTTTTTGTTTATCCATTCCTTCAGCAATTATTCATTGGATACTTATTAAGGATCAGACATTGTTATAGATAGTGGGGATATAGCTTTAATGAAAGAAAGTCCTTGTCCTCATGGAATTAACCAAAAACCAAACTCACTGCCATTGAGTTGATTCCAACACAAAGTGACCCTATAGGACAGGGGAGAACTGCCCCTGTGAGTTTCCCAGACTAACTCTTTCTGGGAGTAGAAAGTCTTGTCTTTCTCCTATGGAGTGGCTGGTGGTTTTGAACTACTGACCTTGTGGTTAGCTGCTCAATGAATAACCACTGAGTCATCAGGGCCCTTGAAGGTACAGTCTTAAAGTTTAAACATATAACCTGCCTTGTACAGTAGTATGCAGTCATCCCATGGCATCTGAGAGAGATTAGTCCCAGGATCCCCACAGATACCAAAATCCACTAATGCTCACATCCTTTGTATAAGATAGCATAGCATAGATACACTTTGCTTAACATCCATAATACATCTGTGAACTAAGATGTTTAATGATATTAAAATCTTTAGAGAGACCGTGTCTGGTCATTCTTACTGGTGCTGATGCCTCTGCTGGCAGAGACCAGAAGAACTGGTGGGTGGCATGCAGTTGGAGGCGATCGAGAAGTGAGGGGATGGGATGGAGTACAGCCGCTCTGCATATTGTTCTCCCCACCTGAGCAACAGGAGCAGCCCCTGGCCATGCCCACTACCTGCCACCAGACAAACCTAGAGAGGCTGCACTCAGAGCCAAGCCCTCTGCTTAACTTCTGTAACCCACCCATGATCCAGTGGTGCAAGAATATGGCTTGAGGTTTTAAAAACCATTAGGGGAAGAAAACAAAGGGAATACTGCTTTCCCTTTTAAAAGAAACCTGATTGAGTTATATGCTAAGAGGCACATAGTTATATTTGCTTATAACCGACAAGTCTTCTTGACCTGTATACTGTAAATCTCCAGATTACTTATAATACTTGCTGTTGTCAGGTGTCATTGAATTGGTTCCATCTCATAGTGACCCTATTAATAACAGAACAAACTTAAGAATTATTCTTAAGTTTGAGCCCATTGTTGCAGCCACTGTGTCGATCCTTCTTGTTCAGGTTTGCCTTTTTCACTGCCCTTCCACTGTACCACTCATGATGTCCTTTTCCAGGGCCTGAGCTCTCCTGAGAGCATGCTCCAAGTAGTATATTAGAAAGTCTCACCATCCTTGTTTCTAAAGGGCCTCTTGGCTGTGCTTTTTCCAAGACAGATTTCTTTGTTCTATTGGTAGTTTATGGCCCTTTCAATATTCTTCAACACCATGGTCTTCCTTATTCATTGTCCAACTTTCCTGTGCATATAAGGCAGTGGAAAAGACTATGGTTTAGGTCCATTGCCCCTCAAAGTAACTCTTTTGCTTCTTAACACTTTAAAGATGTCTTGTGCGGCAGATTTTCCCAATGAAGTCTGTTATTTGATATCTTGACTGCTGCTTCCATGAGTATTAAATGTGGATCTAAGCAAGATAAAATCATAGACAACTTTAATCTTTTCTCTTTATCTTGATGTCACTTACTGGTCCAGTTGTGAGGATTTTGCTATTATTAACATTGAGCTGTGATCCACACTGAAGGCTGCAGTCCTTGATCTCCATCAGTAAGTGCCTCAGTCCTCCTCATGTTCAGCAAGCAAGGTTCCGCCATCTGCATATTGCAGAGTGTTAAGAAGCCTTCCTTTAATCCTGATGTCATGTTCTTCATACAATCGAGTTTCTCGGATTATTTACTCAGCAAACAGATTGAATAAGTCTTATGAGAGACTACAACCCTGGCAGATACCTTTCTTGATTTTCAACTATGCGGTAATCCCTTGTTCTGTTTGTTCAGCTGCCTCTTGATTCATGTACAAGTTCTGCATGAGCACTGAAGTGCTCTGGGATTCCTGTTCTTTCAAGGCTAGCCATAGTTGGTTATGATCCACACAGTTGAATGCTTTTGCATGGTCTATAAAACACAAGTAAACATTTTTCTGGTATTCTCTACTTTCAGCCAAGATCCACCCGGCATCAGCAGTGATATCCCTTGTTCTACATCCTCTTCTGAAACTGGCCTGAACATCTGGCAGCTTCCTGTCAATGTATTGCTGCAACCATTGGTGGATGATCTTCAACAAAATTTTACTTGCATGTGATGTTAATGATGATATTCTATAGAACCATATGAACATTGAGCTTTCTGATAGGTTTTGAGCTATTGCTTTGACCACTTAATTGCTTTTTCTTTTTTCTTCTAATATTCTTAATGAGTGATTCGTTGAATTCCTAGATGGGGAATCCATGAATAAGGACATTTATGAAGGACCGGTTGTGCTCATTTTATTCCTTTGAACACCTGAAAGAAATGAGCTCATTCTAAGATATACTTAAAAACCACATTCTTCAACTCTGAAAGAAAGAAATGGGTCTACATAAAATTCTTCTTTGTATTTATATTAGAATGCGTGGATAGGTTTCCAAAAGTTGCCTTTATAGCACTTTGTTTCTTCTACTTGTGAAATTAATTTAGAAGTGATGTTCTGTAGTTGAAACATTATTGAATTTGTTTTAAAATATGCCCATCTGTCTCTAAATCTCAGACAAGACACTTTTCCCCTCTGAGTTAGTGCCATGATTTTGAAGCTGGGCTCATCCGCCATATTCCCTTTCTTCTTTACCTGTGCTCTTCTTTCGGTCATGACAGTTCATCTTTGGTCTGTTTCCATATATTGGGAATATAAAGATCTTTATAACATTTCACATAAAAGTAGATTTCTACTTCTTTTTTTGTTGAATTTTCTTGGTTATAAGAAAGCAATTTGAGGTTGCTGACATTGAAAAGGTGATTTTTCTACCTATCGGAATTCAAACAATAGCCAAGCATTTACAAAATACATATATAAAAAACCAGACTCGCTACCATTGAGTTGGTTCCAACTCATAGTGACCCCATAGGACAGAGTAGCTCTGTCCCTGCGGGCTTTTGGAACTAACTCTTTACAGGAGTAGAAAGCCTTTCTCCCAATGGAGCCACTGGTGGTTTCGACCTGCTGAGGTTAGCAACCCAACTCTCAACCTACTGTACTACCAGGACTCCACTGTACTAAATACGTACCATAACACAGACATAAATGTTTAAAGGCATGTTAGGAAAAATAGAAATGCCAATAATTTCATTCCCCACTCCAGTGGATTGCTGGTATACTCCCTGAAAGGATCATTCCAGGCTATGGAGAGCACTGACATTGGTGAGCCACCGTGCTCCCTTGCTTTGCAATTCCTTGACATCTTAGGCTCATGTGACCCTTGCCTTCAGCCTACCTTAACCATGTATTCAAATACTTACGTCCTAGACAATTCCTACCCCATGTTATCTGACGCCTCAATTTTAAACATCAATTTTCTGTTTTTCCCAATCCCATTACTGTTCCTAGTACAGCAGTTTCCAGAATACCTTGAGATCTGTCCTTAACCAGCCTTCACTTAGCTCATTTTCTGGTCAGGGAGTCAGTCATTTCATTGTAAACATTTATACCTTATTTGCCCTGTTCTCTCGACTTGAGGAAGTTTGTCTAAGCCTGTCTTTCTACTGTTGCAGAAGGAGCCATGGTTGCATAATGGGTTACATGCTGGGCTGCTCCCCACAAGGTCAGCAGTCCAAAACCCACTGGCCCATCTGTAGAAATTTGAGACTTTCTGGTCCCATAAAGATTTACAGCCTTGGGACCCTGAAGGGGTAGTTCTTAGTCGTGTAGGGTCGCTGTGAATTAGAATGGACTCCCTGGCAGTGAGTTGGGTGTGGAGGGTAGGAATCTAGAAAGGTTCCTGGGAGATGGAGGGGTTAAGTGTGTGGCAGCTAACTGAATGGTCAGCTGTTCCTCAGGAGGAAGATGAGGCAGACTGCTTCTATGAAGAGTTAGATCTTTGGAAATCTCCTACAAGGTCACTTGGTAGAATGGACTCAATGGCAGTGGTTTGAAAATCTAGAAATACTCATTCCAATCCTCATCCTGATTTCATTATTTCCTCTCTTTGGACTAATTTTCTCTTCTTTATGTACATTAGTCACTTCCCTAGGTGGTTCCCAGGTTTATTTTTCCTCTTTGCAAGAAGCCAGCCTACTCAAATTGACAATCTTTTGAACCCTATCCTAAATTCACAGGAGAATCTGATTGACCAGCTTGGGGGAGATGTGCATCCCTTGTGCTGTAAACGATGGCCAGATAAGCAAGGTACATACTGTAAGCATTGCTGGTGAGGCCCAACCCTCAGAATGTGTGGATATTGGAAAAGTGGAGGAGCTCTTCTTTAGAGAGTCATGAGTTAGGCACTCCCACCAACTCCCAAAATAAAAACTTGACTAAGTTTTAAGGCAGATAAAATGCCTTAATCTAGTGAACAGATAAGCTTCAGTGTTTCCAGAAGCTCTAAAATTGTTTGAAAACAATTTTCTGCTTTTCACTAGAGAGGAGCTTCGAGGTTCCTCAAAGTTATCTATCTGCTAGATGAAGGACCCACTGTAGGATTTCTTTCAGCATCAGGAATCCAAAGCTCCATGGATCTAGAAATCTTAATAGTGAGCATTTGCTATTATACTTTGAAATAAACGTCATTAAAACCAAAACCAAACTCACTGCCATCAAGTCGATGTTGACTCATAGTGACCTTATTTAAAGACGACAAAAACTCGCTGCCCTAGAATCAGTGCTGAGTCATAGTGGCTCCCTTAGGGTTTCTGAGACTGTAAATATTTACGGGAGGAGAAGGCTCCTTCTGAGCTGCTGGTGATGTGGATTGCCAATTATGCGGATCACAGCCCAACCATTAACCACTGCAATACCAGCGACCCTATAGGATAGGGTAAAACTGTTTCCGAGACTGTAATTCTTTATGGGAGGAGAAGGTTGTGGTTTTGAACTACACACCTTGCAGTTAGCAACCCAGTGCATAACTACTACACCACTGGGGTTCTTTGAAGGTAATTAGAGAGGTGAAAACAAAACTTCATGAAAAAGGAGTTCTTGAAACCCGATTTGGCAGCTGCATCTTGTAAACTAGTATGCTTTCTTTACATCTATTTTAGATCAGCAGAGGAGAATATTTTTGCCACCTCCACCTGGTATTAGAAAATGTGTCATATCCACCAATATCGCTGCAACATCTCTGACAATAGATGGAATCAGGTACAGCTGTGGATATTCTTCTTAAGGCCAAGGAAGCTACTTAGTTAATTATAAGATAATTATAAGTTAATTGTTGCTTGTTTCTCTGCTCTCTACTAATTTCTCGCGTTTATTTTTTAAGTTTCTTAACTTATAATCACCTGCCTTTCTTGTGATTATTTGATTGCTGTGAACAGGAAATGTAGGTCAGAAGTGCAAATTGTATTTCTGTTAACATTTCTTAAACTACTTGGTAACTTGAAACTTTCTCTTCCCAAATTTGAGATTATGGGTTTCACTAGTTAGGAGGTTAGACCCGTTTTCCCACATCTTTATTGCCTCAGTACCAGAACATGCATTCCCTGCCTACCTTGCAGTCCCACTTGGTTGCTAGCGTGAGCATTGCTCATCTAGAGAGTGTTTATCTGGAGGTGTTGTGTCTGTCTTTCGTTGTCTCCCCCGCCCCATTTTTGTGAGAGTGAACTGTCATGCAGAACTCATATCTTTTTTGGATAATATAAATGATGCCATTAAACTTTAGAGTTAATTCCAGAGAAACATACGGAAATTTTTTATCTGGGGTGACAGCTCATGTAAAGTTCATTTAGATGATGAACCACATCCCTTTTGGATATTTATCTTTTACCCAATATAGTTTATGTCCTAAATCTGTCTCTCATTGGAAGGCTGGACCTGAGTCTTCAAGATCCTGTATATTTCCTAAGGGTATAAAGACCACCCAGGCCTGAGAGGAAGCTTAGTTTCTTCTGCTTTTTTCTCTATTTTTAAAACAGTAGCTTTGCTGAATAAATTGACCTGTAATTTTCTGTTTCTAACAAAGGCAAGGTCATTAAATAGGGTGTTTACAAATGTTTATTTTTCGAATGATAGACTACCTGCTATTTTTAACTTAGTTTTCTTCTTCACTTACTTTCTATTTAATTGTCTTAAAATAGTAATGTTGAAGATAAGTTAAAGTTAGATTATTACAAGTTGTTTGGGGTTTTTTTAGGTGAACATCACATAAAATAAAATGAACTATTTTAAAGCAAGCGGTGTGTTGGCATTATGTTTGTTTACAGTTTTGTGCACCCGTCACTTCTATCTCGTTCCAGGGCATTTTCAGCAGCCCCAAATAGCCCCATTCTCATTCATCTCATTGACTGCTGACCTGGCGATCTGCTCAGGTTACAGCCTGAGGAACCCTGCGGGGCTGCTCTCCTGGGTGGAAAACTCCCAGTGTAGCACCCCACAGCACTCCAGGAGTGCTGCTCCCCATCTCCGTTTCCCCCCAGCGGCTAGCAGTTGACTCTCTCGTACTCTGGGTTTATTTGGTCTGAGTATTTCATATAAGTGACATCACTTGTGACCTCTTCTGTCTAGTTTCTTTCACTTTGCTTCATGTCTTAGAATTTCATTCATGTAGCAGTACTCCATCCCTGTTTGTGGCTGAATATTAGTCCATTGTACATATATACCATCCTTAGTTTATCTATTTAGGTTGTTTGTGCCTTTTGACTACTTTAAATAGTACTGATTGTTGTGACTGTGTATGTACAAGTGTTGGTCCACATGTGTGTTCTCAATTCTTTGGCTGCACTTGGTAGGTCACGTGGCAATGCTGTTTTGAACTATTTGAGGAGCTGCCCTCTTCAATTCACACCAGCACTGTTATGGAGGGTCCAGTTACTTAACTCTCACATCTGTTCCCCACACCCCCAAAAAACAAAACTGCCCCCTGTGGCTTCAGTCCCAAGTCTGGCGGCTGCGGCACAGAGCAGAACTGCTCCTTTGGGTTGGAACAGTCCGCCGCTCCTGTCTCCTCTTGTACTTCACAGAGAAGGCTTCCTGTAGCTGGGACTTGAGTAGAAAAGAAGGCCCAGAGGGCTTGAAAATGAAGTCTCCTTATTTTCTAGAAACTTACTTTGTTTTCACTCTCCTTAGATACGTGGTAGATGGTGGCTTTGTAAAACAGTTAAATCACAACCCCAGGTTAGGATTGGACATCCTGGAAGTGGTTCCAATTTCAAAGTAAGTCTCCTTGTTAAATCTTCTGCTCAGCTAACAGTTGACTAGATGTCTTCTAGCTGGTTTGCGGATAAGAAGTAAATTATTCGAGAAACCCACAGAACATTTTGAGGACTTTGTTTTACCTTTCTTTCCTCTGAAGGAGTGAGGCATTACAGCGAAGTGGCCGAGCTGGTAGAACTTCCTCAGGAAAATGCTATCGGATCTATAGTAAAGATTTTTGGACTCAGTGTATGCCTGATCATGTGATCCCTGAGATTAAGAGAACTAGCCTGACATCTGTGGTCCTGACTTTAAAGTGCCTTGCCATACACGATGTTATAAGGTACGTAGACACCTCTTTACAACAGGAAATGCTCTCTGCAGTGGGGCCAGGGTGTTCCGCAACATTCTCTTGAAACAATTTGACTTATACCTTCCTGTAGAGTTGAGGCTAAGCTAACTTTTCTAGGAGCAAATAAACCAAAATCAAGGGTTGAGATTTGTCCCTTACTGCTGTTTTAACCTTGCCTTAATGGGCTACCATGTGCTGATAGTTATTTAGACCCGCTGTTTGCATGATGAGAATATATAAGTGACCCTAATTCCAGTTTTCAATTGTTTTTTTTTTGTGTTTATTTTTGGTTGCATTTTTATGGCCAGTATTGTAAAATGTCCTATCAAAGACAGAATCATAATACTGTAGTCTTTTTTTGCATTCACTAGCTTAAGTTAGGTATATTGTGAAGACTAAAACGTGTTAAATTAGTCCAATTTGAACTATGTCAGTTGTTATTCAGGGTAGAGTATTTGTATAGGGACTTGCAATTTTAATTTGGCTAGGAATGTGAGGGAACCTTGAGGGAAAGTGACTGTGCATTCTTGGCTAAGTAAACTCAAAGCTCACTGCCATCGAGTCGATGTTGACTCATAGCGACCCTGTAGAACAGGGGAGGACTGCCCCTGTGAGTTTCGGAGATTGTAACTCTTTAGGGGGTAATGAGTTGTGTATATGTGTTGTTACTTTAGGAAACCCAATTTTTAAAATATTGATAATTACTGATCATAAAACTAGAAATTTTCCTAAATGAAAATGCGGATCCTAGAAAGAGTCGATTATATAATAACTTAAACTCTAACTCTAATCATAAATGCTGCCAAAGAGAAAGAAAAGAGCCCTGGAGACTCAGTGCAGGAATTGTGCCCAATCTGATCCCACCACACCGAGCTAAACACAAAGGGCGTGCAACAGAACAAACAGCAAGGGAGCAGAACCAGGAAGTCCTGAGGGAGTACCAGAAATAGACTGCAGGGCCAGGGCATGGCACCCCATCACACTTGACCAGAAAACACTCCTAAAGGTCAACAAACAGACCTTGAACTATTTACAGGCTTTTCTGCTTTTTTTTGTTTTTGTTTTCTTTTGATGCTTTACTTTGGTCTGTCTTGTTTTGGGGCATCTTATTATCTCTGTAGATCTATTTAGATAAGAGAGGCGAGATAAACAATCCAGAGGAGAAAACAATGGGACTGATGGTTCCTGGGGGACATGGGAGAGGGAAAGGTGGGGGAAAAGAAGTGGGTGTTAACAAACCCAGGGACAAGGGAACAACAAGTAATCTAAAATCAATGGCAAAGAGGGTGTAAGAGACCTGGTAGAGCTTGATCAAGGACAATGTAACTGAGAGGAATTACTGAAACCCTCATGAACTTGATAGTGGCTCAAGAAGAAAGTACAAGGAAAGAACTAGGAGGCAACAGGCATTTACAGAGGTCTAAATATAGACATGTACATATGTAAATATATATATGACAATGGGGAAATAAATCTATGTACATATATTTATAGGTTTAGTATTAAGGTAGCAGATGATCATTGGGCCTCTACTCAAGAACACTTTGTTATATTAACCTGGCGTTCATGATACTCACCTTCCCAACACAATCACTGAAGAGGCTGAAGACTGATGCATATGTGAAGAAAGGTGATGGTGCCCTTAAAGGCTTGAAGATAAACAAGTGACCATCTAGCTGAGAAGCAATAAAGCCCACATGGAAGAAGCACACCTGCTTGTGTGATCATGAGGTGTCAAAGGGATCAGCTATCAGGCATCTAAGACCCAAAACAAAAAAATCATATCATTGTGAATGAGGGAGAGTGCTGGATTGTTTATCTCACCTCTCTTATCTAAATAGATTTACAGAGATAATAAGATGCCCCAAAACAAGACAGACCAAAACAAAGCCCATCTGTAGGCCATTGGACATCCCCTTACAGAACGGTTGCAGGGAGGAGACGAGCCAGTCAGGATGCAGTGCAGCATTGATGAAACATACACCTTTCCTCTAGCTCCTTAATGTTCACCACCACTACCACTATCATGACCCTAATTCTACCTTACAAATCCGGGTAGACCAGAAGATGTACATTGATACAGATAAGAGCTGGAAACACAGGGAATCCAGGACAGATACACCCCTCAGAACTAATATTGAGAGGAGCCATACCAGGAGGGGAGAGGGAAGGTGAGGGGAGGCAGGGAGAACCGAGCACAAGGATCTACATTTAACCCCCTCCCAGGCGGATGAACAATAGAAAAGTGGATGAAGGGAGACATCGGTTATTGTAAGACATGAAAAAATAATAACTTACAAATTTTCAAGGGTTCATGAGGTGGGAGGGGAAAAATGAGAAGCTGATACCAAGGGCTCAAGTAGAAAGATAATATTTTGAAAATGATGGCAACAAATATACAGATGTGCTTGACACGATGGATGGATGGATTGTGATGAGTTGTACGAGCCCCCAATAAAATGATTTTCAAAAAAAGAAAAGAGCCACTAGAAGAAACCTAAATTGCCAAACAGAAAGCTTTCAGATGAACTTAAATTTAAAATTAATATTCTGAAAGATTAACAGCAGCCTCTAATGAATGTGAGTACATATTAGAAAAATAGAAACAAGAATTACTTAGTTTTATTTACATTTGGTTATTTTTCCATCCTAAGACCTGCCAGGTACTACAAGTTCCCAGAACGCCTGAGAGAATAGGGGCTTTCATTCTTCCTCAGTTACGTGTAGAATAAGCAGAGATAGGCACAGTATATTGGGAAGATAGTGTTCACAAGTGTCAGAAAGGAAATAGTCTCAATTATTATTATTATTATTCCCCTGCCCTTTTCCTGAATGTCTGAAATTTCTATAACCTCGCTCTGTAGATATTGTACAGCAAGGCCTCAAACCACTTCAAAGCTGCTCTTGCAAGCACTGAAGGAATGCACAGGGTTACTCCAAACCCAGGCACGCTGGAGGCTTGCAATCAATTATTATTTTTTTAATAATATATATATTTTTAAACCAACTACAATAAAAATAATATTTTCCTTTCCCTTTCCCATTTAACTACCAAAGCAAGAACAAGTATAGCTAAGAAGGACATGATGAACAAGGCAGACTTGGAAATAATGAGAGAAAACCTAACTACCATGAATTAATTTGTCTTGAGGTTTTAGGCATTATTTCCTTGGTACTAAAAAAAGTTGTAGTGTTAATGTAAAAGCCATTATGGTTTATTTATGAGAAATTGTGCCTGTAATTTAACATTTAAGGTAGATCAAATAACCCTTTGTAGGTGATAATAATTGTTGCTCCAGATTTTACAAATGTATATTCGTGCTTTGTATTATTTATAATTATGTTTATGGGTGGTATTATGGTTATGTAAGCGAATGGCCTTATTTTTAGAAGCTACTTGATTAAACATTTTTGGTTTGAAGTGGCATTATATTTGTAATTTGCTTTCAGATATTTTAGAAGAAAATACATACACAGGCATGCACACATAAAGCAAATATGGCAGGATTAATATTTTGCCTTTTATATAAAAACATTTTGTGGTTCTCTTCAAAGTAGTGTTTTGTTTTGTTTTGTTGTTTTTGTTGGAACTGTAGGGGAGGGTAGGAGCCCTAGTGTCGTAATGGATATGCCTTGGGGGCTGCAGTTTGCAAGGCCAGCAGTTTGAAACCAACAGCCACTACGTGGGAGAAAGACGGGGCTTTCTACTCCCTTAAAGACAGTCCTGGAAAAACACAGGAGCAGTTCTACCCTGCCTGTGGGTCACTAGGAGTCGACATCAACTTGATGGCAGGCAGAGTAGATGACACTGGCTGTGAAGACTGAGGTAGAGTTAACAAAAAGGAAGGATGCGTGTGTCCCAGTTAAGAGGGATCCAAGAGAGAGGCTTCAGAAAGAAGCATTTCCTCCTTTGTTGAATGCTGACCACAATCTTGGATTGTTTTGTTTTTTAAAAAGGGGAACTTGAAAAATAGGAGAAGTAAAACATTTTAAAGAAAATTTCATCAAGTCTGCATAAAATCCTACACTGTTCATAAAATGGATATCCTCATTCCATGTCATTTAAACACACAGATTCCCCTACTTGGATCCACCTAATGAGAGACTCATTTTGGAAGCTCTTAAACAACTTTACCAGTGTGATGCTATTGACAGGTAAAAACAACCACCAGAAAAAATCTGCTTTTGAGTAGACTTTTTCGTACCTTTCTTTAGTGGTAGAAAGTTATTTATTTGAATTTAACTCTTTAACCTGGAATTAGAATTTTTCAGTCTTTATTATAATTCTGAATTTAAAAACTGTTCCACAAGACCATACAAACCTTTTGGTTTAATATTGGTATGATGTAGTAATATGGGAGTACTGTATCAGTGCCCGAATAATATACGGAGTACCTAAGGGTAATAAGGAAGCCCACATTCTTTTTTCTCATAATGGTGTGATGCTAGGTGATAGGATATTTCTTCATCGTCCCTGTTTTCAGTGACTTCCTCTGTGCTACAGTGCTTATGTGGGGGTTTCAAAAAGTGTGGGGGGAAATTCCATGCTTTTAATGACCTTTTCCATGAAAGTTTTAAAAGCCCTTTAATATTTTAATCTTTTTAAAAAATCTTTTATCTTGGTTCTGCTTCACGCGGTGGCCTATTGGATACACAGTAAGGCTCTTCACCAGAAGGGCATCATTACCGCCTTGGTGTTCCTTTTTCACCGTTTGTATGGAATTGAGTTTCTGGAAAAGGTTTTAAAAGACCTGAGTTACATAACACTTCCAAAGTAGGAAGACTTACAGACTTTTTCTTTATGTTAAGGAGTGGTCATGTGACCAGGTTGGGCTTATCTATGGTGGAATTTCCTCTCCCTCCGCATCTGACATGTGCAGTAATAAAGGCTGCTTCTCTGGATTGTGAAGATCTACTACTTCCAATAGCAGCCATGTTATCCGTGGAAAATGTCTTCATTAGACCTGGTAAGAAGCTGGTTGAGCTTGTTTTACCTTTAGAGAGGAATAAGACTTGATTTCTTATCTAGTAAAGTGAAGAAATACACTTGGCAGAATCTTTTATTTTTCCCATTAGTTTTCTTAATTGTTAAGATTTTATATTCTCATTATAGAAAATTTGGAATTTACTGAAACACATTAACATAGGAGAAAAAAGATCTGTAAGCCAGTCACAAAACAGGCACTTTTGTTTCTATTTTGGGAGATAGTAAATATTTTAATTTGTGTCTAGGTATTTAGATGTATTACATTTCATCTAATACATCATTTAGAAAAGCAGTTTCAGAAGATGTGATGAAACTTCAGTTTGTTGGTTGATATGGGTGAAGGTTGGTAATCTAATCTAAGGCTAAAGTTCTTGAAAATCTGTTTATTGGAAATTGCTGGGGACCCAGATTTAAGTTAGAAGTAGCCGATGTCATGTTGATACTTAAAGCATCTGCTGATGTGTTGCACCTGTAAACCTGCTGTGTAATTATTTGGAACCCTTCTCTACCTCAGAGATTCTAGGTGTGCTCTCTGGCTGAGCATGTTCTCTTCTACAACCAACCAAGTCTGACCTTAGCATACCAGATGCCTTCTTCCCAGACGAACCAGTCTGGGGCAGTGTGGCACTGATGAAACACACAACTTTCCTCTAGTTCCTAATTGCTCCTTCCCCCCAACTATCATGATCCCAATTCTACCTTACAAATCCAACTGGACCAGAGGATGTACATTGGTACAGATAGGAACTGAAAGCACAGGGAATCCAGAACAGATGAACCCTTCAGGTCCAGTGGTGAGGGGTGATACCAGGAGGGTGGAGTGAAGGTGGGGTAGAAATGGGGAACCAATTACAAGGATCTACATATAACCTCCTCTCTAGGGGTCAGTCAGCAGAAAAATGGGTGAAGGGAGACGTTGGACAGTTTAAGATAAGACAAAATAATAATGACTTGTAAATTATCCAGGGTTCATGGGGGTGGGGGGATGAGGAGCTGATGCCAGGGGCTCAACTGGAAAGCAGATGTTTGAGAATGATGATGGCAACAAATGTGCAAATGTGCTTGACACAATGGGTGTACTTATGGATTGTGATAAGCGTTGTGTGAGCCCCCAATAAAATGACTTAAAAAATCAGTGTACAGTCAGCATGGTTGCTTGGACCTTCGAGCAATCCACATGCGTGGAGGTATAATTGGTTAGACTGTTATTAGCAGGCGAGACCAATTCGAACCATACACTAAGAGATAATCTCTGGCACAGTTGCTATTGGTACCTAATGACTTGTGATTTTAGGAAACTGACAATAGTTTGGATAATGATACAATGCCTTAAAAGCAATTTATAGTTAATAAGATTTAGAATGCCAGAGTGGGTGTTTACTGGTTTCTTATCCTTCTAAAAGACATATACATGAAGGTGAATAAGAGCCTTAAAGCATACTTGGAATATCCTATTATGTGACTGAAAATTGACTTTAATAAGACATCTTTAATTAAAAGTGGCTGATGATGAAACTCAATTCAAAGTCGTGCTAGGCAAGGCTTCCCTTTTACTTGAAGCTTTGTTCTTTAGACGACTAGAATGCAGGTTCTCCTATAATCAGTCACGGTATCCTCTTTCCATTTTTACATTTTATGTTATTCTAAATAGAATTGGGCCAGAAATGAGCATTTCTAAATATTTCGCACAAAAAATTCTAGAGATGTTTAAGGGTTTCCTTTCTTTTTAAACAGTTTTATTGGCACTTCATCCACATATACAATCCAGCCGTTCTTTCAAGATGAGTTGTACACCCTTTACAGCTATTGTAGAACATTGTCTTCTTCCTTGTACTCATTGGTATTCATGTAATTTTTTTCAATTTTGGCAAAAATAGACAGAACAAAACTTTTCTCCAATTCAACAACTTCTACATGTATAATTCAGTGCCATTGTTGTACAATTATTATTGATATCCTTTTCCAATTCTACCACCATTAACATACACTCAATGCCCCCTAAGCAAAAACTCTTCCACCTTCACCCATGGTAACCATTGGTCAAGTTTGGTTTCTTTCTTTCTTTTTTTTTAAGTCGTTTTGTTGTTACAACATGCACATATCATGCACGCCCATTTTTAAAGAGTTGTATGTACATTATCAGAATCGATTGTAATGTTCCCTCCTGCATTTATTGTTTGCTCCCCAAGTCCCTGATAAACCATTGTATCAATTATTGGCTCCATGCATTCAATCCTTTTGTGAGAAGCCTATTCTAAATTCTTCAGGTCAGTTTGTAAGATTTTTAAGCCTTTAAGTTTAGAATCCTGATAAGTAATGAATTTGTGTATCTTTGAGGACTGATCCTGAGACACTGATTCTGTTCGCTTACACTCACTGGGATTTTTGTTTTAGAAAAAAGTTCTGTGTTGCTTGCCTTTTCTATTTATTATGACACTTTTATGGATCTGGCAGCTTTTATTTTATAATGCAAACATACAAAAGGGCTTCAATAGTTCATAGAAAAATGTAATTGAAAAATAATATAATTTGTAGGGGGGCCCTAGGTACAGTGTACTTTATTGAAGGTACATGACAAGATTGGGCTCTCTGAGCCCCTCCTCTTCCTCGGGTGATCTGAATGGAAACTCGAGGTAGTGGGATATTCTGTGTGTTAGGGGATCGAGTTGGGACAAAGACTGCCCAGCAACTGAGGGCCTCTCTCTTCCTCTAGTGCTGTTGCTGGGGCGGTGGTCCAGGGCAACTCTTACTCCTTGGAGGCCATGTGGACCATAAGGTCTACCACTCTGTTGATGTAGCCAAATTGATTATCATACAAAATGAGCTTGACAAAGTGGTCGTTGAAGGCAATGCCAGCCCCAGCATCAAAGGTGGAAGAGTAGGTGTCACTGTTGAAGTCACAGAAGACAACCTGGTCCTCATTGTATCCCAGGATGCCCTTTAGGGGACCATCTAACGCCTGCTTCATCACCTTCTTTATGTCATCCTACTAGTCAGCTTTCTCCAGGTGGCAGGTGAGATTCATGACCGACGTATTGGGATTGGAGACACGAAAGGCCATGCCAGTGAGTTTCCCATTCAGCTCCAGGATAACCTTGCTTACATCCTTGGCAGCCCTAGTAGATGGGGGGATGATGTTCTGGACACCATTGCGCCAGGGTTTTGGACCATCAGAGTTCTGGACACCAATGGCCTTTGTGCCAGAGTTTTGGACCATCGATAGGCTTCTGGGTGACAGTGATGGTGTGGACTGTGGTCATGAGCCCCTCCATGATGCCAGACTTTTCACAGATGACCTTGGTCAGGGGCCCAAGAAGTTGGTGGTACCTGAGGCTTTGTTGACGATCTTGAGGGAGTTTTCAAATATGAGGACATTGGCTATTGGCAGAGGGGAAAAGATTATCACCCTTTTGGCAACACCCTTCAAGTGGGTTCCAGCTTTCTCTCTGGTTGTGAAGATACCAGTGGACTCTACAATATACAGTACTTGGCATCAACTTCACCCCACTGGTTGTTGGGATCTCGCTCCTGGAAGATGGAGATGGGCTTCCCATTGATGATAAGCTTCCTTGGTGCCATTGGTTGAATCATGCTGGACCCCACGCCACAAGCCAGCCTCCTGCCCAACAGCCCTCACTCAGCCTTACTTCCTCTGCAGGCGAGGGAATCCACAGCTCTGTCTCAAGCTCTGGCCCCTCGTTGCGTGCTGCTGCTGCACTGCTGCTGTGCTCTGGTGTCCGAGCTGCCTCCTGGATCAAGGAGCGTCCATAGGACTCATTCCACTGCTGCTCTTTTCTCTTGCCTGTAGTAAGATTCCCCCCTACTACTTACTAGCAGGTTGGCAATCAAAACGAACCCTGTTAACAATCACTCATTGCTGATCACTTCCAGTCTCTCCCCTCACCTTACCTAGACCCATGTGGAAAATGAAGTAGCAAAAGCTATGGCTAGAAGAACCACTGTACATCATTCCCTGTATTGCACTAACCTAGTTTGCCCTTATTCTAATAGTTAGGTTTTCTTCTTCCTGGATTCCCCCAGCCAAAGCCTTTTGCCTTGTTTTAGGTCTAGTGTACTTTAGGCATGTCACTGTTATTTTTTCACAATCCTCCTTAAAAGCAGCACATCTGGATTGTGATAAGAGCTATCTGAGCCCCTAATAAAATGATTTTTAAAAATATTTTTTTAAAAGCACAGCATTAAATTTCTGTTAGAATAAGATATGTCAATAAAAAATTTTTAAGGATATACTTACCTGGCAGGGGAGATACCATGATCACGAAGGTGGTTTTCCCAGGGCGAGGCTTATCCATTGCACTCCGGATGTGCTGACCCCTGCGATTTCCCCAAATGTGGGAAACTCGACTGCATAATTTGTGGTAGTGGGGGACTGCGTTCGCGCTCTCCCCAATAAAAAAAAAATTTTAAGGACTTAAAAATTGATATATAATTCTTTAATTCTTAAGGTTATGAGCCTTGGGATTTTTAAAACTTTTAGTTTATATATCTGTTCATTTACATTTTTTGATTATGTATTTAAAGCTTCCCAAAGCCTTTTCTCATTTGTATCCACTGTATGTTAAGTGCATATATTTTTTCTGCTTTGGCTTTTCTTTCTGAACTAATAGATTTCTTTGGAGTTATTTGTTTTATCTTTTTCTAGTTTTAAGTAGACATATACATCCTTGGTTGTTCATTTTTTCCTCCAATTTTTTCCCTCTGTGTGTGTATATGTGTGTTTCATAAATATTTTCTTGAAATCTCTTTGTGGCGATGTGTTCAGTTAGGGTGAGTTTTCTTAAAATTTGAAAAGCTAAAATAGTAGAGACAAAGAAAAGACCTCACTGTTAATGAATATGTTCTTCACAGCCTAGCTCTAATTAATCATCACTCTAGTAATTCACTGAGTGCTTGTTAAAAGTTTACCACTTACCTAGTCCTCTGGGGCGTGAAACGGAAGATAAACATTTTTTACATTTAGTTATCCTTTAACTTAGTTAACAGAGGGGATATATACTGCTTTCGGCTAACAGTTCATTTCTTTCTTCTGGTAAAGGAAAATAATAGGATGAACCTTTGCCCCGCTGTAGTACACTGGTAATATATTAAGCTTTTCTTTTTTAAAGAATCAAAAGAAAAGGTTGTTTAGCCCTTGTACCCTTAGAGATTTGTTTGAAGTTTCCATGTCTTTTCCTGTCTTTCTTGGTGTATCAGTGGGGGACAAAACTTAGCACGGCGTATGTCAGCTTTGCTTTCATCTAGTGGAAACACAGCTTTTTTCTGAGTTTCTGAGTAGACAGACAGCATTTCTTGCCAATAGGCAAAACTAACAATAGAGTATGGTATCTCATTGGCTTTATCCCTTTGTAGGCTCTGAGTGTTGGATCCAGATTGATCTGTTAGTGCAATAATTATAATGTAGTATATAGTTGTTTTGGGTTGTTTTTTTGGTTTGTTTTTTTTTTTGTAAAACATACCCAGTTTGATTAGTGATGCCTTCCCCAAGCAGATTGCAATTTTAAGTTTCAGAATTTTAATTCTAGTAATCAAAGCTGCTATACACCCACTTCTCACTTACTGACACGATTAGGTTCTAAAGAACAGGTCCTTGTGTAAAAATTAGCATTATACAAAGGATGACTACATCATTATATAACTGCCAAATTACATACATCATTACATAACTGCCAAACCACCAAGAATCATGGCCCAGCCCAAGATGACACATATTAACCATTACAAGCAGCACATCACTCTCTCTTCATGCCTCAGTATTTGTTACTGCCAAATAGACATCGCTAATGTGGAAAATGGTCCGTCACTTTTTTACCATTGCCGTAAATGCCAATGTCAGATAATGAGATAGTTGATAACTGAAGAGTAGGTGTAGTATTTTTGTATTTACATACCAAAACCCAACTCACTGCTTTAGTCAGTTCTGACTTATAGCAGCCCTATAGGGCAAAGTAGAACTGCCCCTGCAGAGTTCTGAGACTTCACTTCCTATTGGAGTAGAAAGCCTTTTGAAAGTACCATGGACTGTCTTTTGGACAAACAAATCTATCTTGGAAGAATTATGGCCAGAGTATTCCTTAGTGGCAAGGATGGCAAGACTTCACCTTACATACTTTGGACATGTTGTCACCAGGGACCAATCCTGGGGAAGGACATCAGACTTGGTAAGGCAGTGAAAAAGCAGAAGGCCCTGAACAAGCTGGATTAACTCCATGGCTGCAGCAGAGGGCTCAGACACAGCAACACTTGTAAGGATGACTACCGGGCAGTATTTGCTTCTGTTGCACAGGGTCACTGTGGGTCCTAACGGATTCGATGGTACCTAACAACAGAAACACTCGTCTTTCTCTTGCGGAGCGGCTGGTGTTTTTGAATTGCTGACCTTGCTGTTAGCAGCCCAGTGCATACATAGCCCACTATGTCACCAGAGCTCCAGAACAATACTATATCCTGTAAGTAGGTTGACTGGTTGCTGTTAGTGTTAAAGCAAAAAATAAATGCCCCAAAGCTATTAAAGTGTATTGAAATAGAGTCAAGAGATATGAGTTTTAATCTGATTCTGTCACTGTCTAGTTTTCTGACCACGGGTCTTGCTTTTCTGTACTCATCTGTTCATTTGTTAAGAAACTGATATATACATATCCATATGTACACACACAGTTTTATTGGCATATCATTCTTGTACCATACAACTCTATAAATATATTAGGGTTGTCCAGTTAGCACCACAGCCGGTTCTAGAACATTTTCATCATTTTCATACCCATGATTAGCTCCCCATTTTATGGAAGTCTCCCTTGCCATAACCCTGAGGAACTATTAGTTCCTGCCGCTGTCAGTTGCTTATCCTGGATTTCATAGCAAAAAGGCATGTGTAAAATACAGCAACAACAACATGAAACAAAAACCTCAGTCCAAAAGAAAGCAGAAGATAATAGGAACTAGAAAATAATAAAAATGGGTAAAAAGGGGAAACAAATGGTGATGTGTTCAGTTTTAACCTAATGTGTCTTCAGTGCTTTCTCTCTAAGGGGAGGCTGTTCGCATCACTAGTCCGTGGCCCCTGGGGAGGCCCTGGAGGCTCTATCTGCAAGGGACTCTGCACATAGATTTGCACTTTCAGTGTCTTTTTGTTTCTTTGTTTCCCCAGCGCTCATATTCTTGAAAGGTGGTAGAAAAATTGTTTTTCTTTGTTAGAATAATTAAATGGGAATAATCTGCTGTTAGGTGTTGGGTGTTTCCTTTTTTTGTAGCATTCTAGTTTCAAACTAGTGGAAATATCCAAGGATAGTAAAAGGACTCCTCTTACCTAGCTTTACCAATTTTTAACATTGACTCCAATTTTCTTTATTATTCTCTTTCCATAGACTCATGTTTATAAATATATTTAATTTTCTGGATGAATCATTGAGTAGTTTGGAAACTCTGCTCTTTACCACAAAGTAGTGCAATGTGTATTTACCACAATAGTGATTTTACTTTATCAAAATTAGTGATTTAACTATCAAAATTGGAAATTTTACTTTTTAAAAATTATTAGCTAATCCATGGTCTGTATTCAGATTCTCAGTATTCCCATTAATGTCCTTTATCTCTATTTAATTCGACTGTAAAGACGTTTTGCTGTCTGAAATAATTTATTTGTTTATATCATCATGGGTTCATGGATTCAGTTATGTTCTAACACTAGCTGTTTTATTTCGGTGCTCAAATTGCCCATGTTGGCCTCAAGGAGAGGCCTTCAAATTGGCTATGTCCTTTTGACATGTTCACATAATTCTTTCAACATCTTCCTACTTCGTGGTACAGGAAGCTGTTCTAGCTTTATTTTGTATTTTTTCTGGTTCTAGTCCTGGAGTCACACAGATGGAAGGAACCCTGATTCTTTCTAGTAGGGAATTGTATGTGGAAAGCAGCTCTTTACTTTAAAGTCTGTGCTCAGCTTTCCTGATACACTATAGCTTCTGTGTTCTTTCAGTTGTCCGATCTAGAAGATAAACATATTTGTATTACAGCAACAATAACTACTGCCGTCAAGTCCTTTGCAACTCACAGTGACCCTATTTAAAAGAGGAGGATTGCCCTGGGGGTTTCTGACGCTGTAAGTCTCTATGGGAGTAGAAAGCCTCATCTTTTTCCCTTGGCACGGCTAGTGGTTTGAACTGCCAAACTTGTGGTAAGAGGGCTGATTTATAATCCACTACGCCACCAGGTCTTACACATTTCTATGAGTACTGGGGATTTCATATCCATAGTTCTAGCTGAAACCACAGGACCGATCTGTTCTTCCTTTACAATATTTATAGCTCCTTATTCCATCAGTAAGAATTCTGCCTTTTATTCTTAGTATATTTACTTTTTAGCATTAAAATTTGTGAAGCTATGCCAATAAGTTTTTAAGAAATACATGCAACCATAGAATCCACAGCCCTGTAAAGATACAAAACAATTTTTTTAATCCATAATATTCCATCAGTGCCCCATCCCATCCCAATCAGAAGCCGCTCCCCTATGTCCAATCAGTCACTTTTCTGACTTATTTAAGTCAGCTGCCTGCTTTGAGACTTCATATATATAGAATTATGCAGTATATGCTTTTCTGATTTTGGCTTGTTTGGTCTACATGATATGTATGAGATCCATCCATATTTTTGTGGGTACCAGTCATTCATTTAACTGTGGAGTTTCTTTTTAATCATTTTATTGGGGACTCGTACAGCGCTTACCACAATCCACACATCCATCCATCGTGCCAAGCACATTTGTACATTTGTTGCCATCATCATTCTCAAAACTTCTGCTTTCTGCTTGAGCCCCTGGTGTCAGCTCCTATCGTTGAGTATTCTTTTATGCAATATTCCACACTTGGTCTATCTGTTCGCCTCTAGATGGATGTTGTAATAGTTTTTTAATGAGTGTAGTTTATGAGTAAAACTATTTTGTACATTTCTATGCACATCATGTTGTACATTTTTTTCCAGTAGAGATACCTAGGAAGGGAATTGCTGGGTTACTTGAACAGGTGCATGTTTTAAAAAACTTTTAAAAAGTTTTTTCTAAAATGGTTTACCATTTTAAAATGTCACCAGTGGTATTTGAGAGTTCAGCTTATACTTTGTGTCATCCCTTACATTTGATGTTGCCAGTGCTATTTAAAAAAATAATTTTATTAGGAGCTTATACAACTCTTATCACAATCCATACATACATCAATTGTATAAAGCATATTTGTATATTCATTGCCCTCATCATTCTCAAAACATTTGCTCTCCACTTAAGCCCCTGGCATCATCTCCTCATTCCCCCCCTCCTCCCTCCTTCATGCCCCCTTGATATTTTATAAATTATTATTTTGTCCTATCTTACACTGTCCAATGTCTTCCCTTACCCACTTTTCTGTAGTCCGTCCCCCAGGGAGGAGGTTATATGTAGATCCTTTAAGGGGTTCTCCTTTTCCACCCCACCCTCCCTCCACCCTCCTAGTATGGCCACTCTCACCACTGGTCCTGAAGGGGTCATCTGCCCTGGATTCCCTGTATTTCCAATTCCTATCTGTACCAGTGTACATCCTCTGGTCTAGCCAGATTTGTAAGGTAGAATTGGTATCATGATAGTGGAGGGCAGGAAGCATTTAGGAACTAGAGGAAAGTTGTATGTTTCATCATTGCTATACTGCACCTTGACGGTTCATCTCTTCCCCGCTACCCTTCTGTAAGGGGATGTCCAATTGCCTACAGATGGGCTTTGGGTCTCCACTCCGCACTCTCCCTCATTCACAACGATAAGATTTTTTGTTCTGGTGATTGATGTCTGATACCTGATCCCTTTGACACCTCATGATCACACAAGCTGGTGTGCTTCTTCCATGTGGGTTTCGTTGTGTCTGAGCTAGATGACCGCTTATTTACCTCAGGCCTTTAAGGCTGCAGACACTATATCTTTTGATAGCCAGGCACCATCAGCTTTCTTCACCACATTTGTTTAAGTACCCGCTTTGTCTTCAGTGATTGTGTTGGGAAGGTGAACATCATGGGATGTTTAATAAAACAAAATATTCTTGCATTGAGGGAGTACTTGAGTGGAGGTCCAATATGCCATCTGCTACCTTAATACTAAACCTATAAATATAGATCTCACATCATCAGATATAAATATATTTACATATGCACATGCCTGTATTTAGACCTCGAGAAATGATTTGCCTCCTAGCTCTTTCCTCTATTTCCTTTGACTTTCCTCTTGTCCCACTGTCATGCTCAGCCTTCATTTGGGCTTTTCAGTAATTCCTCTTGGTTACATTACCCTTGGTCATGCCCTACCAGGCCTCCTACACCCTCCTCACCACCGGTTTGGATCACTTGTTGTTCCCTTGTCCCTGGGTTTGTTAACACCACTTCCTTTCCCTCCTCCTCCCCCCTCTGCTTATCCCCCCCCAAACTATCGGTCCCATTGTTTTCTCCTCCAGATGATTCATCTAGCCTATCTTATTTAGACCTGCGGAGATAATAACATGCACAAAAACAAGACAGAGCAAAAGAAAACAAAACAACAACAGCACCAACAAGCCAATGACAACAAACAAAACACAAGAAAAAGAAAGAAAAAGCTTGTAATTATTTAAAGGACTGTTGTTAGCCTTAGAAGTGTTTTCTGGTCGATTCTGATGGGGTGCCAAGCCCTGGCCCCAAAGTCTATTTTTGGTGTTACCTGGGTACTTCATTGCTCTGTTCCCCTTGCTGTTCTGTTCCACGCCCTTAGTGTTCTGCCCTCGGTGTGCTGGGATCAGATCGGGTGGAATTCCCACACTGTGTCTCCAATGTTGTCCCCTGTAAGGCTATGGGTCAGTGAGGAATGTCGTGTCTCATAGTGGGGCCAGTTGCCAGTCTTTTTATTTATTTTAAAATCATTTTATTGGGACTCTTACAGCTCTTATAACAATCCATACATCAATTATATCAAGCATATTTGTAGATATGTTGCCCTCATCATATCCAAAACATTTTCTTTATACTTGAGCCCATGATATCAATTCCTCTTTTTTCCCCTCCTTCCCCTACCCTCATGAACCCTTGATAATTTATAAATTATTTTTGTTTTCATGTCTAACACCGACTGATGTCTCCTTTCACTCATGTTTCTGTTGTTCATTCCCCCAGGGGGATGGTTGGTATATGCCAATATTGTGATCGATTCCCCCTTCCTCCCTCCCCTTCCCCTTCCCCTTCTGGTATCACTACTCTCATTATTGGTCCTGAGAGGTTTATCTGTTCTGGATTCTGTGTGTCAAGAACTGTTGTTCATGTTCTGGTCTATCCAGATTTGTAACTGGGGTCCTAATAATGGTTGGGAAGAAGCATTAAAGGGTGAGAGGAATGTTGTGTGTATTGTTGCTGCTGTACTGTATCCTGGCTGACTCATCCCTTCCTAGTGACCTTCTGTGAGGGGTTGTCAGTTGTCTACATATGGGCTTTGTGTCTCCATTCCGACCCCTCATGTTCACATGGAGATGTTTGTTTTAGATCTTCTGATACCTGATCCTGTCAACATCTTGTGATCACACAAGTTGGTGTGCTTCTTCCATGTGGGCTTTTTTGCTTCCCTGCTAGAAGGCCGCTTGTTTAACTACAAGCCTTTAAGACCCCAGATGCTATATCTTGTAATAGCCGGCCACCATCAGCTTTCTTCACATTAGCTTATGCACCCATTTTGTCTTCAGTAATCATGTCGGGAAGGTGAGCATCACAGGATGCCAAGTATTAGAACCAGTGTTCTTGTGTTGCGAGAGGACTTGAGTAGAGGCCCAATGTCTGTCTGCTATCTTAATACTTAACTGATAACTATATGTATATAGATTTATATCCCGACTGTTATATATTAAGATATTTACTTGTGTGCATTCCTATGTTTATACCTTTTTAAATGTCTTGCCTAGTTCTTTCCTCTATTTCCTTTAACTTTTCCTCCTCTCCCACCATCATGTTCAGACTTCACTCAGCTCTCTGTGCTTCCTCTTGGCTACGTTGCATTTGATTTAACCCCATCAGACATTCTTCTTTTTTTTAAATTAAATCATTTTATTGGGGGCTCATACAACTTTTATCACAATCCATACATACATCCATTGTGTCAAGCACATTTGTATATTTCTTGCCCTCATCATTTTCAAAACATTTTCTTTCTACTTGAGCCCTTGGTATCAGCCTCTCATTTTTCCCTCCCTACCCCACCCTCTCTCGTGAACCCTTGACAATTTATAAATCAATATTATTTTTTCATGTCTTACAATAACCAATGTCTCCCTTCAGCCACTTTTCTGTTGTCCATCCCCCTGGTAGGGGCTTATAGGTATAGCTCATTGTGATCGGTTTCCCCTTTCTGCCCCCACCTTCCCCTTCCCCTCCTGGTATTGCTACTCTCAATATTGGTCCTGAGGGGTTTATCTGTCCTGGATTCCCTGTGTTTCCAGTTCTTATGTGTACCGCGTACATGCTCTGCTCTAGCCAGATTTGTAAGGTAGAATTGAGGTCATGATAGTGGCTGGGTAGGGAGCGGGGAGGAAGCATTAAAGAACTAGAGGAAAGTTGTATGTTTAATCAGTGCTTTGGCCCTTCTTTCAGGGGTGTCCAATTGTCTACAGATGGCTTTTGGGTCTCCATGCCACACTTCCTCTCATTCACAATGATGTGATTTTTTTGTTCTGGGTCTTTGAAACCTGATCCCTTCAAGACCTCATGGTCACACAGGCTGGTGTGCTTCTTCCATGTGGGCTTTGTGGCTTCTCAGCTAGATGGCTGCTTGTTTACCTTGAAGACTTTTAAGACCCCAGACGTTGTATCTTTTGAAAGCCGGGCACCATTAACTTTCTTCACCACATTTGCTTATGCACCTACTTTGTCTTCAGTGATTGTGATGGGAAGGTGAACATCATGGAATGCTAGGTTAATAGAGCAAAGTGTTCTTGTGTTAAGGGAGTCATTGAGTAGAGGCTCAATGTCCATCTGCTACCTTAATACTAAACCTATAAGTATATGCACATGGATCTATTTCCCCATCATCCTATATAAGTATATTTACATATGTCTATGTCTGTATTTAGACCTCTATATATGCCCTTTGCCTCCTAGCTCTTTCCTCTATTTCCTTTGACTTTCCTCTTGTCCAACTATCATGCTCAGCCTTCATTTGGGTTCAGTAATTCCTCTCAGTTACATTGTCCTTGACCAAACCCTACCAGGCCTCCTACACCCTCCTTGCAATCAATTTTGGATCATTTGTTATTCCCTTATCCCTGGGTTTGTTAACACCCACTTCCTTTCCCCTGCCTCCCCCTCTCTCATGTCCCCTTGAACTGTCAGGCCCATTGTTTTCTCCTCCGGATTGTTTATCCCGTCTATCTGATCTCGATAGGCCTGTAGAGACAATGATATGCACAAAACAAGACAGAGTCAAACAAAGCAACACAAGAAAACTACAACAACCCCAAAAAAAGAATGACCAAAAAAAGAAAAGCTTATAAATAGTTCAAGTCTGTTTGTTGACCTTTCCGAGTGTTTTCTGGTCGAGTCTGATGGGGTGCCATGTCCTGGTCCACAGTCAATTTTTGGTATTCCTTGAGGACTTCATTGCTCTGCTCCCCTTGCTGTTCTGTTGCACACCCTTAGTGTTTCTCCTCATTGTGGTGGGGTCTGATTGGGTACACTTCCTGGACTGTGTCTCTAGAGTTGTCCCCCATAGCTCTATGGGTCAGTGAGGAATGTCATGTCTTATGGTGGGACCTTCCCTATGGTCCTCTCTGTGCTTTGACTGCTCTGAGCAGGAATATCATCCTCGGGGCTTGCCCCACCAGACATTCTATGCCTTCCTCACCATCGATTTTAGAGCACTTGCTGTTCCCTTCTCCCTGGATTTGTTGGCTGCCCCTTCTCTTTCCCACACCTCCTCTTCTTCTCTGTCCCCCAGAACTTTTGGTCCCATTGTTTTCTCCTCGGGATTTTATATCTTATATAGATAGACATGAAAAAAAAGAACAAAAAATAACCTATGAATAGTTCCAAGTCTGTCAGTTTTCTCTTATAAATGTTTCCCAATCCAATCTGATGCAGTGCCAAGCCCTGCCCTCCGAGTCTGAAATCTATTTTAAGAATTCCTCGTGGACTTTGTTTCTTTGCTCCCTTGCTGCTCTCTTGCACTTCCTTCGTGTTATGCCGTGGTGTGGGGGCTCAGACCAGGCACAGTTTTCATACTGTTGTCTCCAGTGCTGCCCCACATAACGCTTTGGGTTAGTAAGGGGATGTCATGTCTCCTGGTGAGGCTGGTCCTCTCTGTGCATTGTCTGCTCCAAGTGGGAGTGTCCTTGAAGCTTGGTGGACTAGGATGCTGTCCATTTTCTCTCTCTCTCTCTCTTGTATCTTTGGTGTAATTTACATTTTTTAATGGTTAATAATGTTGAATATTTTTGCTTTTGGCCCTTCAGGCGTCTTCCTTTGTGAAGTAGCTGTTCAAGTTTGTGTTCATTAAAATAAATATTTTAAAATATATTGAGTTATGGGAAATATTTATTTTCTGTGTAAATTTTTTATTAAGCATAAGTTGCATATATTTTCTCCCAGTCTGTGCTTTGTTTGTTTATCCTTTTAAGAATGTATTTGATAAGAGAAGTTTTGAATGTTTATTATGCCTAATGAAGTCGTTACTTACTGCTTTCTGTATCCTAACAGATCTCTTCCTATTCCAACGTTATAGAGAGACTCTCTCTCGTAAATCAAAATATTTTCTCCTAGGAGCTTTATCTTCCTACCTTTTCTGAATCAATATTTCCAAATGGTGTGACGTAGAGGAGATCTTGATTGCCTTTTTTCCTATGTGAATCTCCACTTGTCCTATACCTTTTTTGTAAAGATTTACTTTTTTCTGTTGAATTGCTCTTCCACCTCTGTTGAAAACCAGTGCTCTGTATATTGACTCTATCTCTAGCTGTTCCTCTATTGATTGATTCATGTATCCTTATGCCAACTCCACTCTGTCTCTGCTACAGTGGTTTATGATAAATTGTGAAATCAGATCCTGAGTCTTTAAACTTTGTATTTCTTTATCAAAATTGTTTTAGTTATTCTAGATACCTGCATTTTCATTAAAATTGTGGCAGTTAGCACTCACTTCAAAATTTATATCAGCATATCTGTTTGTTTTGTTATTCAAAATAGTCTGTTGAAATTTTATAAGGGTGTACTGGCTTTCTGCTATTATCTCTTAATATATTTTTTATATAGAAACTGTTATATATCTTTAATCACATTTTACTAAAACAAATATTTCACATAAAATAAAACAAATTCTGGACAAAATAATAATAATTTATGAAGTATGAAGGGTTCATGAGGTAGGGGGCACTGGGGAGGGAGGCGGAAAATGAGCAGCAGATATTAAGCGCTCAAGTAGAAGGCAAATGTTTTGAGAATGATGATGGCAACAAATGTACATATGTGCTTGACACAATGGATGTATGTATGGATTGTGATAAGAATTGTACGAAACCCCAATAAAATGATTTTAAAAAACCAGTTCTGCAAAAATTTAGTTCCCTTTATCTCCCATCATTTGTGCTATTGCTAACATATATATTACATTTATATATGTTACAAATTCAACAATACAATATTAGAAATTTTCCTTTAAACCATCATGTATGTCTTTGAAAAAATTTAAGAAAAGAAAATAATAATAATCTGTACCATAGCTGAAAATAAAAGTCCAGGTACTAGTTTTTCATTTTTTTAGAGCACTCTGTGGAATGTTTACACAGTCTTTTAACTTTTGAATTCAGGGTAAAGGTTTTAGTCCTTAGGTTGAACTGTGTTTTTTGTCTTTTATCAGTGCTTTGAGGTGCTTTTATTTATTTTAGCAAAACATTCTTTGAAAATAAACCACATTGGTTTGCACTTGAAGAAAATAAAGGCTTCCTCTTTCTAGCCTAATATTTGGCTTTAGATGTATATGGACATATCTATGTCTAATTCTTTTGAATATCGATAATAAAAACCAATTGGACTAAAGCAGTGGTTTTCAACCCTCCTAATGCCATGATCCTTTAATACAGTTCCTTGTGTTGTGGTGACCCCCCCAACCATAAAATTTTTGTTGCTACTTCGTAACTTGTCACTTTGCTACTGTTATAAATCAGGCGACCCCTGTGAAAAGGTCGCTCAACCTCCAAAGGGGTGGCGACCCACAGGTTCAGAACCACTGGACTAAGATAGCTACTGTGCTTTGATTGTAGAATTTTTAAAAAATCATTTTATTGGGGCTCGTACAACTCTTAAATCCATACATCCATCCAGTGTGTCGAGCACGGTTGTACATTTGTTGCCATCATCATTCTCAAAACATTTGCTTTCTACTTGAGCCCTTGGTATCAGCTCCTCATTTTCCCCCTCCCTTCCCCACCCTCCCTTCCTCATGAACCCTTGATAATTTACAAATTATTTTTTCATGTCTTACACTGGCCGTTTTCTCCCTTCACCCACTTTTCTGTTGTTCATCCCTCAGGGATGGGTGTTTATGTAGATCATTGTGATCAGTTCCCCCATTCTACTCCCACCTTTCCCTTCCCCTCCTGGCATTGCTAGTCTCATTATTGATCCTGAGGTGCTTATCTGTCCTGGATTCCCTGTGTTTCCAGCTCTTATCTGTAGCCTTGTACATGCTCTGCTCCAACCAGATGTGTAAGGTAGCATTGGGATCATGATAGTGGTGGGGAGGAAACCCTAAAGAACTAGAGGAAAGTTGTGTGTTTCACCGGTGCTCTACTACACCCTGACTGGCTCATCTCTTCCTTGTGACTCTTCTGTAAGGGAATGTCCAGTTGTCTACAGATGGGCTTTGGGTTTCCACTCTGCACTTTTACTCATTCACATTGATAAGATATTTTGTTCTGGGTCTTTAATGCCTGATACCTGGTCCCATTGACACCTCATGATCACACAGATTGGTATGCTTCTTCCATGTGGACTTTGTTGCTTCTCAGTTAGAATTTTAGAATTTTAAAATTAAGTCTTGTCTTTGTGAAACACTTGCTATCAGTGATATTAATAGATATGAAACATGGTAGCAAGACCTGTCAGAATTGCCCCACAGCACTAAGATAGCTAATAGATTTATTAGTACAACATTTTTATTTCTACACATTGACAATATAGCCATAAAGAAGTAACCTTTTGTTGTGCTTTGTTATACTTAGGATTGGTTTTTTTTTTCTTTAAATACTGCCTGAGGACTCTTCTCTTTTAAACCATCAAAACAATGATTTCCCCCCCCCAATATTAAACATTTTAGCAAACCACCTGCATGATGTCTTCAGAAACTAGACACAAGAGTGAGGTGTTGTTAAATTCATAGTTCTTTTTTTAGCCAGTAACTAGCATTTCCTTAAAGTAGAGCAAACTTACAATAAAAACATTTGGGTTGATTTTACAACTGACTTTAAAAGTAATTTTTTTTTAAACAAAGGTACCTTATGTATAGATAGCCTCCTGCCTCCTCCCCACCCCCAGTTCTGAGGACTATTATTAGTGAGATCCTGTCTGTAATATTTTTTCTTTAAAACTGATTACTGTGTAGAAAAATAGTGAATTCTTTTTCCAAAGGAAGTTCAGCTGATCTAGCCTGTTTTGCTGCTTCAGCTTCATATTTTAAATTTTTTGCTAAATACATCTAGCGATTAGCATAAGGCAATGCTAATCATAGATTCTCATCTGTCAAAAGACAATAAAATATAGATAATCAAACTATCATTTACTCAGAAACTTGCTAAGACCATAAGAATTGTGTAATATAGCTTTAGACTTTTATTACAACTATGAATTTACTGTGGGACTTATGTCTGTTTTCTTTTTTTTTTTTCCAAACTGTTAGATTATATCAGGACATGCAGGAATGTAGGGATTCCATTTTAATTAATTAGTTTAGTTTTGAGGGCAGCAGTAGGGAAAAGGTGTAAGCATGCTCTTCACTCTGAGGAGGAGAGGAAAGAAGGAGTAAGCAGTTTGGAAAGGAAGCAGTGTGTTCAGTAAATGTTTTTAAGCTTGAACTGGGGCCACTCCTAAAGCACAGAGATCTTCTACCATGTGAACTGTGTATAAAGTAAAATCTACTCAGATTTATTGCGAAGTCATTTCAACCTCTCACTCAGAGTAAACAGCTTGTGTATATTATGATGGTAGTATTTACAGCCAAAGTAAAGGTGTCTTGGGTCATGGGGTGCCAGGGAAGGGAAGAACTGGAAGGCTTCTTTGAGGTTGCTTAGCCTAGGCTTCCAGGAAACTGGAGCTTTATGCCCTCAGGATGTTTTCTTGAATCAGCCTAGGGAGGCCAATGAGAAGCCTCCAGGGCATAGTGGGTTACCTGTTGCTAAGCTCAGGTTCGGCCCTTTGAACTCACAGGAGAGAGATGAGATTGCCTGCTCCCATAAAGATTGGCAGCCTTGGAAATCCTAGGGAACAGCTCTGCTCTGAGTTAGAATTGATTCGATGGCAGTGAGTAGTGAGGTTGAGGGGATTGATTAAGCAGTTATTAGATGGAGGGCCTAAAGAGGGTTTCTGGAATGCTGGTAATCTGTTTTTTGATCTATATATTAGGCACATTTATGTATTATATTTGTAAATGTTCACTAAGCTATACATGTCATGGTTTGCACAATTTTCTGTATACATATTATATGTATATTAATATATACTTTTGAGAAAAATATATGAAAATAAAAGTATCTTTTTTGCATCCGTGGGGTTAAAGGCCTTATGAGTAGAAATTGGACAGATAGGGACTGGTTAAATTGTGTTAGGTTTCCCATGCCCTGGGCAATGCTGATTATTTTGTGTACACTGACATGGAACACCTCTTAAGTGAGTAAAGCAAGTTATAGAACACATGTCTTGTTTATGTAAAAATGAAATATTATCATACATGTACTGGTACTTAGAAAACATCTGGAAGGAAACACACTAGCTGTGGTTAGCCTTGGGGATTGGGTGACAAAGTGAGGAGCATAGAATATTGACATTATGGCTTATTGAACCATTTTAATTATTTTGTGAACATAACTTACTCTTAAAAGAAAACTAATGAAAAAATAAATCCAAATATTCAATGTAAAACTAAATGATAGAGGTTATGTCTGATAAATCTAAAGCAGGGGTCCTTAAACATGTGGCCCGCTGAGGACATTTATCTGGCCCGTTGGGTGTTTTTGCCCCCTTTTTGTTTTTTACTTCAAAATAAGATATGTGCAGTGGGCATAGAAATTTGTTCATAGTTATTTTTTAAAAAAAACACTATAGTCTGGCCCTCCAGCGGTTCTGAGGGACAGTGAACTGGCTCCCTGTTTTAAAAGTTTGAGGACCCCTGATCTAAAGTATGGTTAAAAGAAGTAAAGGAATTGGAGGGAAACTAGAGCCCTGGGAAGAAAAGGGAGCCCTAGTGGTGCGATGGTTGAGCACTCAGCTACTAAGAAAAAGGTTGGTGGTGTGAACCCTCTCAGCAGGTGTGCAGGAGAAAGACCTAGTAGTTTGCTTCTATAACGATTACAGCCAAGAAAACCATATGGGGCATCTCCACCCTGTCACCTGGGGTCACTATGGGTCGAAAATCAGCTTGAGGAACCTGAAAACCAGAGTTAATTTAGTTCCATCTTATTTTATCCTAGAGAATGAGGACTATTTTCATACACTTTAATAAACAAGCACTGAAGGTAAAGTAGAACTAAATTGTCTTTCCAATGCCCATAGTTGACCCTGAGTACCAGAAGGAAGCAGAACAGAAGCATCGAGAATTGGCAGCTAAAGCTGGAGGGTTTAATGATTTTGCAACTTTAGCTGTCATCTTTGAACAGTGCAAATCAAGGTATGTGATGTAGTCCTAGGCACTGGAAAATGTTAATGTGAAGCATAGTGCCAACATCTACTTACTGCGTGGTTTTAGACACTTCCGTGTCAGTGGGGATGATATTGAACCCAAAGCGTTTCTGTTAATATTACCTATTACCATAATTGTGTCACATGATTATCATTTGGTAGGCATGTGCTGTTCGTCGTTCGCTCCCAGGCTTTCCTGAAAATGGCTCCACAGGATTGTGTTTGCTTGAGTAGCTTACAAGAGAAAACAATCAAATATTTGTTAAAGCCTATATATAAAAATACATTCATTAGCAAATTACTTTTTAAATTCAATCATAGGCCATCTGCATTAACCTAATTGCTTTTTAAGATTCCCATAAGTGCTTTCTCAGTACTTGGAGCAGTCTTTTAAAGGAGCTGGCAGCTTGCTTATGGATTCCCAACTTTGTAATAGAAATGAGACTTCCAGACAGTTTTTCATTTATAGAAGATTTCTTTTCTCCTTTTTTCCCAAACCATTTTATTGGGAGTTAATACAGATAGCATCTCATTCCATGGTTCAATCACGTGAAGTAGTATTGCACAATTACCATGTAGGAGATTTCTTGGAGACATAGTATTTTTGTTTTGCAGTGGAGCTCCAGCCTCGTGGTGCCAAAAACACTGGATTCACTGGAGGTGCTTATTGTCTGCATTTCGTGTGGAAGCTCAGCTTCGAGAACTAATCAGGAAGCTTAAGCAGGTGATTGTTAAAATAGCTTTTTCTCTCATGAGTTGAATTTTGGCATCTGTATTTCACAATGAATTTTCATTGGTGCTTGGTTATTTCCTTATCACTCTTCCCCTTTTTCCACTTATTACTGCATTTAGCCATTTCTTCGACCCCATGAAAGATTCCTAGTGTTGATAAAGGAATGTCATCTAGAGAAATGAGGAATTTTTAGTAAAGTATAATTGAAGTCAGTATATTACATATACTTAAGGTTAAAATTTGGTAAGATTTAATAACTGTATACCCTCATGTAACTATCACCACAGTCAAAGTAATGGATTTTTCTCTCATCTCCCCAAATTTCCTCTTGCCCCTTTGTTATGCCCCCCAGTTTCCTCCTCCCCTTACCCAGGCAACCACTGATCTGTTGTTTTCTACACTGTATATTAGTTTACATATCTTAGAGGCTTCTGCCATATCAAAACCACAGTTTTGAACAGAAAAGTGGGTGAAGGGTGACAGGACAATGTAAGATATGAAAATAATAATCTATAATTTATCAAGGGTTCATGAAGGAGGAAGAGTGGGGGAAAGAGGGGGAAATCTGGTATCAAGGGCTCAAGTAGAAAGAAAATGCGTTGAAAAGGATGAGAGCAACATATGCACAAATGTGCTTGACGCAACAGGTGGATGTGTGGATTGTGATGAGCGATGTAAGGGCCCCCAATACAGGTATTTAATTTTTTTAACTTCAGTTTTGACATCTTCAGGGTACTCAAATTATGTCCCTTTGAAATATACTTTGAGTTGTGGAAACAGGAACTCTAAAGGGGCAAGCGCAGGACTATAAGCTACCCGCGGAGTAAGGTTTCCCAGTGAAATTTGTGAGCAGCAGCCCTTGCTGTAACCCTAGATTTGTAACCTCAAGGGTCACTATGAGTCAGAAGTCTGTATTTTCATTTCTCCCCTCCCGACTCTTGCGTGGTAATTGTCACACAGTTCACCATGTTTCATTTTATTGTCACTATGAGTGAGTGACCCAGTGATGCACCAGCACAAACACAGCAACAAGCTCTAGATTGCCTTGAATTTGCTTTGCGTGGACAGTTTACTATCTTACAGAGATTTAAGTAATAAGACAATAATTCTATATAGTTTCCCTTGTACTTCCCTTTTCTCTAGTGCTCTTCTTTTGTTTGTGTAGATCTACATTTCCATCTCCGATTACTTTCCTTTCATCTGAAGATCAGCCACGAAAGACTGTCTTATATTTCTTAGTAGTATGAGTGTACTAGTGATGAATTCGTTGTTTGACCTTGTTTCCAAATAGTAATATCACTGGATATAGAATTTAGGAGTTTAAATATGTCACACTACTATCATTTAGCTTCAATTCTGATTGTTAAAAAAAATCTATCATCTTTTCATTATTTCTCTGTTTTGTAATGTGGCTCCCCTACTCCTACCTCTTGTCCATTACTTTTAAAATTTTCTCATGATCACTAGTTTGAACAAATTTGATTATGCTATAGCCTGGTGTCTTTTCCTATTTGTTGATCTATGGGTTTATAGTTTTCACTAAATTTGAAAAAATTTTAGCTATTGCATATTCAAATATTTTCTGCCCTTGTTCTCTTTTAAACTCAAATTACATTAATTTAACGCTTCCTGAAGTTGTCTTTTAATTTTTAAGGCATTTTAAAATGTTCCATTTTCTCCCATTTTTATTTGAATGTTTTCTGTTACTTTGTAAGTTCACTATCTTTTCCTCTGCAATATCTAATCTGCCATTAATCTCATTGAGTATATTTTCTATCTCGAGTGTTATAGTTTTCATCTCTAGTTTTTAGTCTGAGTGTTCTATAAAAAAGTATCTCCCTGTAGCAGGTAGACATTGGGCCTCCTCGCGCGCACTCCCTCAATACAATAGCACCTTGCTCAGCTAAACGGTCATTCCATGATACCCACCTCCCGACATGATCACTGAAGACAGACGTGTGCATAAGCAAACGTGGTGAAGAAAGCTGATGGTGCCCGGCTATCAAAAGATATAGTGTCTGGGGTCTTAAAGACTTGAAGGCAAACAAGCCCACAGAGAAGAAGCACACAAGCCTGTGTGAACACGAGGTGTTGAAGGAATCAGGTAGCAGACACCAGAGGACAAAAACCATCATTGTGTGATGATCTTCCCCCACATAAACTCTGAAGACGAATGTGTGCATAAGTAAGTGTGGTGAAGAAGGCTGATGGTACCCAGCTGTCAAGAGTCTGGGGTCCTGAAAGTAAACAAGCGGCCATTTGCCCAGAAGCAACAAAACCCACCGGGAAGCAGCACACCTACATGTGTGATCATGAAGAGCCGAGGGGACCAGGTTTCAAGCACCAAAGGGGGGGAATCATATCATGAATGAGGGGAGCACGTGATGGGGACCCAATGCCCATCTGTATTCAACTGGACATCCCTTGCAGAAGGGTAGTAGGGAGGAGATGAGTCACTCAGGGTTCAGTGTAGCAATAATGAAACTCACAACCTTCCTCTAGTTATTAAACGTTTCCTCCCCCCAACTATCATGGTCCCAATTCTACCTTGCAAACCTGGTTAGACCAGAGGATGCACAGAGGTGGTACAAATGGGACCTGGAAACACAGGAGATCCAGGACAGATGAACCCTCAGGACCAGCCATCAGAGTGGTGATACCAGGAGGGAAGAGAGGTAGAAAGGGGGAACCGATCTCGGGGATCTACATATAACCTCCTCTCTGGGGGATGGGCAACAGAAAAGTAGGTGAAGGGAGATACCGGGCAGTGTAAGATAAGATAAAATAATAATGTATAAATTATTAAGAGTTCATGAGGGAGGGAGGGAGCTAGGGGGAGGGGAAAAAGGAAAATGAGCTGATTCCAGGAACCCGAGCGAAAGCGAATTTTGAGAGTGATGAGGACAACGAATGTATAAGTGTACTTTACACAATGTATGTATGTATGGATTGTGATGAGAGTTACATGAGCCCAATAAAATGATTTTTTTGAAAAACAAAGGCAGCTATATATATAATATATGCATCTATGTATATGCTTAGAGAAAGGTCTGGCAGGATACACTCCAAAGTGTTTATAGTAGTCGTTCCAGGCAGGAAGCACAAAAGGAATAAAGGGAGGGAACTCTCCTTTTTTCTTTCCTTTTCTTGATATACATCTTTAGTATTTAATTTTCATTTAACAACTATGTATTGGTTTTAAAATCTGTTTTAGATGGGGAAAAATGCGGAGCTGATGCCAGGGGCTTACATGGAGAGCAAATGTTTTGAGAATGATGAGAGTAATAAATGTACAAATGTGCTTTATACAATTGATGTATGTATGGATTGTGATAAAGTGTTGTATAAGCTCCCAATAAAATGATTTTTAAAAAAAATATATCTCCCTATCGCTTCTCGGCCTTTTGGCTAAGATCAAGTGTAAAAAGTTTCTCCCTGTTTCTACTTAACTTTTTGAATGTAAGTAATGCAGTTTAATTCACATATAATTTCAGTTATAATTTAAATATAATTAAAATATGTATCAATTTTGGGTTGGTTTTAATTCATTTGTTTATGTTATCATCTACGTGTCTTATAGTTTCTTATTGGATGTCACGTGGAGTTTTACCTTGATGGCTACTGGGTACTTTTGTATTCAGACAAATACTCTTGGGATTTGTTCTAGGATGCAGTTATTTGAAAGCTATTTGATTCTTTCCGATTTGCTTTTAAGAAATACATATTAGGTGAGTTCAGAGCAAGACCAGACTCAGTATAGAACTAGCTATTCTCCAACTCTGTGCTATGTGAATTATGAGGTGTTCTAGTCCGACTCTTAAGGACAAATCATTAATTCTAGCACTGTATGAACACTGAAAACGTATCCTTTTGGGAGTTCCCCGCAAGCCAAGGTAGCGTTGCTGAACATTTGAAGAAAAGCCCACTGCAAACACCAGCACCTTGGCCTTTCTGGATTCTCTATTTTCTTTACTCCAGAACTCCTCTGGCTTCCATTTGGGCTACATTTCCCTGTGCCTTGCCCTAAAATATCAAGGCTGTAAGCTGGAGCAGTTGTAGGACTTAATTATTTTCCATCTCTTAAGATCATTGTTGTTAGATGTATTTTGCTTTGGAAACAATTATTTAATATATATTGTCAATTTTTGGTAGTTTCAGATAGAAGAGTATATCTCTTTATTATTTAGCCAGTATCATAAGTCTTTAGGAATGTGGATTTTTTTCAAAGTAAAAGATTATTGGAAATTATTCTGTGAAATTTATTTCTGTGTTTATATTCTTTTTATAGCAAAGTGATTTCCCAAGAGAGACCTTTGAAGGCCCTAAACACGAAGTACTGCGAAGATGTCTTTGTGCTGGCTATTTCAAAAATGTAGCTCGAAGGTCAGTAATGTGAGCTGTGACTAGAGACAAGGAGATAGGGCTGTATTTGACTGCTATTTTGAACTAGTTAAAGGTTGAGGGTTTAATTCATGCTGTGTGATAATTATGACATTGATTCCTGGTGACCCTTTTCATAATTGTCACTGGGCAGCGGTTGCGAACTGCAGTGGCCTTGTTAGGGTGTTTAACTTAAGAAGCTTAGAAGGGGCATCTGTGTAGGAGGGCGGTTTAGCCTGGGGTGTCAGTACCTAAGTTGAGTAGAAAGGACTTCTTACAAAAGTGTGGTCCTGTGTGAAGTGTGGAAGCCAAACAGGTGGAGTGGGCATCTGTGGCAGCTATATTGGATGTCAGCTCGCACTTGTGTAAGGTGGAGTCCAACCTGCTGCTCAGGTCACAGCCTGATGGTGTGTCCTAACACAGTGACCTTTTTATAAGAGAGATGCTGGGGACCCCTCCCCTCCCTTCCTCATCCTCCTACTTGCTGGGACTCTGTGCCTGCCTCTAGGGGTGGCTTCTTTTGGGCTGCCCAACCCTGAGAGCTATTAGCGCCCTGCCATTTTTCCACTGAACTTAGATCAATACTACTCCACACCCACTTGCCTGTGATCTTTCTGTATCCTGCTTCACCTTTCTGCATCATCACCCTGCAGTTATATCCATTTGAAGAGGGCTCCAGCAGCATCAGAACCGTGGACTTCAATTGGACTGGGCTGGGATTCCTTCTTAATAAAAAACTACCCTTTGATACACAGTTCTTCCTTATACATGTATAAGATCACTGGTTTTGTTTTTCTAGACAACACAGCCTCCATGAGGAAAGGCAAATTGTGGCATATCAGAACTTGAGCAGGGTGGTAGGGCATTCACACTAGAGAGAGTAGTGTACAATGTCAGAGCCTGAGTATGGTGAGGGAGGTATTTTGTTAGAAGGAAGTGGTAGTGGTATTGGTGGGATATTTGTTGTATACAGAGGAAGTGATCAATATATTAAGGATAATGGTAAAGGGTATTAGGAAGGATAATGGTAAAGGATGTTTGTATAGAAGGGGGAAAACCAGAAAGAACCCTTAGAGTATTGAATTGAAATTTCAGAGTTATTATTTTCACGTTAATGATTTTCAATATAGATGGGTGAATGGGTAGATCTAGAAATGAAAATAATTATGTGTATGTATAATAACATATTTGTGTGTGTAAGGATTTATCTACACATCGACCTTCGCTCTTGATTTTAACAACCATTTGCCATCTACGTAGAATCAGGGCTTCTTGGGAAATGGAGCTGAAAAAGCATAAGACTCTGGGCAACCAAATGCTTACAGGTTAAGGGAAAGCCAGCTGGGAGAGACAGCAGATGGACTGTTTATGGAACATTCTGAGTCAAAGTAAATTAGGACGAGTGAGTTATATCTCATGGAATAAAATGTGAAATTTGTAGGCATATAATGGTATAAACTATTAAATGAATAAATTAAATGTTTAATGAGGAATGGATATATGTAATGAAGCACTTCTACAAAAATTCTTACCAACCACAAAGTGGGGAAAGTAATAGCGTGAACAACCTGTCAGATACTACCTAAATGTAGCAAGTTGAAATCAGGTACTTCCTGGTAGGATGCAGGAAGAACAACAACAGCATCACTTCTATGTTATTCCTATCAGGTATGTGTAACTTGAATCTAACCACTCTGAAACAGACACTCAAATGGAGTGATGTACTACAAAATCTTAAGAAGGATCAAGATCATGGAAGTCAAGGGAAGACAGAACTTTTTCAGACCGGAGGAAGCTAGAGAGACATTAAAAGCATAAGCTAAGCAGTGCATGACTCTGAACTACATCCCTTTGTTATAAAGGATATCACCAAAGTACATTTGGTGACACTTTAGTGGGGTCAAAGAATTGGGTGTTAATGATGTATCAGTGTTAATTTCATGGATTGGTTTGATGGGTGTATTTTGGTTAGGTAGGTGAATGTCACTGTAGGGGTGATGAGGCATCACATCAACAACTTCCAAATGGGTCAAGTAAAAGAAGCTCTCTGAACTTTACCTGTATCTTTCCTGTAAAGTTGAGATGGTTGTTTATGTTGAGCACAGCTTACAAGGACAAACGGTAAAAACTCAAATATATGACTGGTTTTCTCAGTTGATGAGAAACCTCATTCTGGATGTCTGTCAACTCGTAGTGCATTTGGAATTCATTCCATCAAGTCAGACTATTAATCAAGCTTTTGACTGAGAGGTCCTGAAAAGATAGCATAACAGGGTGCGACAAAGAAGGCCTGATTTGTGGCAGATGGAGGACTGGTTCTGCCACCCCAGCAGTGCACTTGCTCACGCAACTATCTCAGTGCATCATCTTTTGGCAAAATAACAGCATGCCTCTCTTGCCCCACACAACTTACTCACCTGACCTCGCTCCATGCGACTTCTTTTTGTTTCTGCAAATGAAGAGGGACAGGAAAGCTCAGAGATTTGAGACTTAGAAGAGGTGAAGAAAAAAACTAGGAAGGCGCCATCAGCCATGCAAACAGATATGTTTGAAAAATGTTTCCAAGAATAGAATCACAGATTTGACAAATGTATTTAGTAGAGAGTACTTTAAAGGTGATAAGTTTGTTTTGTTAAAAAAAAAAAAAACTTAACAGGGGGATAAACAACAGAAATGGGGGAGGGAGACAGCAGCCACTGTAAGATATGAAAACAATAATAATTTATCAAGGGGTTATAAGAATGGGAGGAGGGGAGAAAGAAGAGGAGCTGATGGCACGGATTCAAATAGAAAGTAAATGCTTAGAAAATGATGATGGCAACATTTACAAATATGCTTTATGCAACTGATGTATGGAATGTTATATGAGCCTCCAGTAAAATTTTTTTTAATTAAATACATAGCTTTGAAAAAATTCTGGGGTTTTTAAGTACCCCCATGTATGTGTGGGTGAATAATTATATTGCAGTCTCATCTGCACTACGAATATGTATAAAAGTAGTATAGGAAAACAGTTATGATGATAATTGAACTAGGGCTATTGTTTTAAGAGATCTGAAGTTTATGTCAGGAAGTATAGACGGTAAGAATTTTAAATTAAGGACATGAATTAGAAAAATGATAGGTGAATATTTCTTTTTTAATTATTTTATCGGGGACTCTTACAGTGCTTATCACAATGCATATGTACACCTATTGTGTCAAGCACATCTACTTCAGCCCGTGGTATCAGCTCATTTTCATTTCCCCCTACCCTCAGGAATATTTCTAATATTTAGATTTTAGAACAGTGGTTCTCAACCTCCCTGATGCCGTGACCTTTTAATACAGTTCCTCATGTTGTGGTGAACCCCCCAACCATAAAATTATTTTCATTGCTACTTCATAACTGTTATTTTGCTACTGTTAAGAATTGAGCGACACCTGTGAAAGGGTCATTTGACCCCCAAAGGGGTCACAACCCACATATTGAGAACCACTGTTTTTAGAAGGAAAAAACCACCTTTGAAAGGAGATGAAGCAAAAAAAAAAAAAGAAAGATGAAGCATAAGATAATATAAAGACAACTTTATTTAAGAATGAAGACTTATATTGGGGGCTTAGTTGCAAACACTAAAGCACAAATAAGATATTGGTATTATTTATTGATCAGAATTGATTATACTTAATTTGAGTGACTAATATATTATATTAGTTTAATATAACATATTAGTTTAAGATGAATTGATTAAGTAACAGTTAAAATAGATTAAGCCTTTCTGTTGTAGATAAAATTGCACATTGTTGGACTTAATACATTACTTATTTCATGTTTTACCATTCTGATTTTATTGTTCTTTGATGGTTCTGATAGATCTGTTGGGCGAACGTTTTGCACAATGGATGGACGTGGAAGCCCAGTTCACATTCATCCTTCCTCTGCAGTAAGTACCTTATTTTTCCAGTTGGAAGGGATTTATAAAGCTGTAGATATAAATAATATGCCGTTGTTTCTGTTTTTACTTTGAGGTTGAATTTTGGTTAATTTTATTAGACAGAGCTGTAAGTGTATTGTTGGGCTGATACCTCCTGTTTGAGTGAAGACGCTAGTAATTCATAAGATGTGGACCATTATTATGTTGTTGTTTTGAATAAGGCAAGTTTTGGAGCTATCCTTAGATGAGTGCTTTTGTTACAGCTTCACGAACAGGAAACTAAACTTGAATGGATCATTTTTCATGAAGTATTAGTTACCACCAAAGTTTATGCAAGAATTGTGTGTCCAATTCGTTATGAGTGGGTCAGAGATTTGTTACCCAAGTTACATGAATTTAATGCCCATGATCTGAGCAGTGTGGCCCGGCGTGAAGCAAGCGAGGATGCAAGAAGGAGATGGACAAATAAAGAAAACGTAAAGCAGCTAAAGGGTGAGTGAATCACTAGTTCTAGTGATAGAAGTCTAGGAAACATAAATGTCCGATTTTTCATATAATTACTGTAATAGTGTTAAATGACTTAGAAATACTGTCTCCTCAGGAAGCAAAGGCTTCTCCTACATCTCAGATTTACAATCATTTTGACTTTCCACTCTTTCCATACAATGAACCAGACTTTCCTTACCCCCTCTGTACATTGACACTGACTACGAGCTGTACCTGTTGAGCTTGTACCATGTGTTAATCACTGAACTTAGCATTTTCTCTTTTTTTAAAACTTGCATTATCTTACTGAATTTCTATAATCTTATGGGATAAGTTTATATCTCCACTTTATAGATGAACAAATAGAAACTTACCCGTGTAAACTAATTTGCTAAAATTCCATTATTAATAAATAGTGGATCTAGAATTTAAATCTAAGGAATCTGACTTAGGAGCCTGTATTCTTAACCAGTTAGTCATACTGCCTCCTAGTAGTGCTTTATTTCTGTTTTGTTTATGAAATGTTTTGAGTCACTACCTCAGAACCTCCTTTTTTCCCATCTCCATGAAATGTTAGGTCTTAAAAAAAAAAGAAAAAGAAATGTTAGGTCTTTTATTTGGAGGCATAAATATTTGTGGTGCTAAACTAGCACCAAAAACCAAACTCACTGCCATCGAGTCAGTGCCAACTCAGAGTGACCCTATCGGACAGGGTAGAACTGCCCCTGTGACGGTCCCAGACTGCCACTCTTTACCAGAGCAGAGTGGTTGGTGGATTCACACTGCTGACTTTGCAGCAGCAGCCCAGTGCATGACCATTATGCCACCAGGCATCTAACGAGGAAGGACAGAAAGCTTACTTTTCAGGTTACATGTACAAAAAGCTTTTTAGTAAAGCATTTTGAGGCTGAATAATAGAGAAGATGGTGTTATTCTATTTAACATCACAAACAAAACGTTTAAGCATTTTGCCTAAGAAAACAGACTTTTGAACTGGTGGCCAGTAGGTGTTTTATTGCACTGTACTAGGTACTTGAGTTTGGTTCCGTTTTGCTGACTATTTTGGTCTTCGTGTGCTTATTTTTTCCTAGCCATAGGCTGCATCATTTTTCTTGAAAGGGAAAATTTTTATTTTCTCTTTACTTTTTAACTTTAAAAATCAGGACAGCTCTTTCTGTTAATACTTCTAGTAATACATCGCAAAGTAAAATTTTGTTCTATTGTAATGTTTTTAGATGGACTATCAAAAGAAGTCTTGAAGAAAATGCAAAGGCGAAATGATGATAAGTCCATATCAGATGCACGTGCTCGTTTCTTGGAGAGAAAACAGCAGAGGACCCAGGACCACAGTGACGCGCTGAAGGAAACAGGCTAAGGAAGGGACCTCCAGTTCAGGAAGTAGGAGTAACTGCCAGGAAATGTGTCGGTTATTTCAGACAGAACTATCAAGAGGAAGTGGTCAGCAGCTGTTATGAGCCTATGAGCTAAAACAAATCAAAGCTCATCAGTGGAACTCTCAAAGAAAAGATTACATCACCATCAGTCATAGGCAATGTTACTGAAACCAATGAAAGACAAGACATATATTTTCCTCACTTCAATTTTGCTGGCCTTAACAGGTATTAAATACTGTCATTGAGATGTTTTCCAAGGACATTGAATTGTATTTAATCAGAGTGTATTCCATTTGCATTGAAGCATTAAAATTATTTTCCTTAAATCTCTTTAAGGCCTTCTTGTTGCTATCAAAATAGTGTTATATCAGGTACATGATCATTTCCTTTAGAAGGCTGAACATAAGAGGTTTTACTCAGTCAGCAATACTTAGATGTCTAACAGTTTAATTGCTACAGAGCTTTATAGATACTTAGAAAAAAAAACTTAATTAGTAAATAAGAAAATTGCCTATGGCAGGATTCTTTCTTGAATTAATATTAACCCTTAAGTTGATATTTCTGAGATTATACAAATTACTTTTTATATAAAAGTATATTGTTTAAACAGTAGCTATAGCCATTAACCAAAGGACAGATGATATATATATATATAAAAAAAAGTTCTTTTTTAGTTGCACCTACATACTTTGTTACCAGCATTATGTATGTAGGTGTGACCGTGCTTTCAAACAGCCCCCCCCTCCCGCCCTAACCAGACCTACACTCTTGCCTCCAATTGCTTGGAGAAGACCATTTAACTCTCAGTTATGTCCATCATGAGATGATTTCCAAAGCAGCCAATATTCCATCACCACTGTTTCAAACTGGAACCTTGATGCTAGTTTGTAGCACGCTCAGGCCACACTCAGCATTTGTCCACTCTTGTTTACTGCCTTGTATTCTAGTTACTTGTATCTTTGTCTATCCACCTACCACCACCACTAGATTATACGCTCCTTGTGGGCAGGGACTTTGTCTTCATCTTTGTATCTTTCATGGCATCTAGCATAGTGCTTTGCACATAGTAGTCAATGTTGGTTAAATAAAACTTAGTGTCACTAAAATTCAAAGGCAGTATTATGTGTGTTTTTAGATATTTCTATAAGAATTATGGATCAGCCTTTTATAAGTAACTAACCTTTCTAGTTATTTCCTTTGGATTCTAAACAGTTTTCTGTTCAGTTTTAGAAACTTGAACTGTTTATTGGAAAATCAGATGAAGACTCAAGCCCATGGGAAATAAGTGGTGATAGTTTCTCTAAACCTTTCTAGCATTGTTTATTTTATTGTTGATATTTTTTTTAATCTTTAGTGCTCTAGACACTTTCACCACATTAGTCATTTAGCCTTACCAATTTCTCGCTCATGTATATATATATGCATTAATTCATTTCCTTAGACTTTGTGGAAAGATCATGGCTTCTTGGAATGAAAGTTCTTTTAATTCTGTAAACACTTATTAAGCAAACATACTAAATCTATTTTTCATATTCAGATTTCATCAATGATCCTAATAATACCCTTTATAGCATTTATTTTACCCAGTCAGGATCCATTCAAGGATCATGTATTATCTTCAGTCTCTTAATCAGGAAAAGGTTTCAGTATTTCTTTGTCTTCTACACCATTTATATATATATTTTTTTTCCATTTATATTTTTTAATCACACAGTCCAGTTATTTTTTGGAGTGTCCTGAACTTGAGTCTTTAATGTTTTCTCATATCTATGCATTTTTTTATTAGAATACTTCAAAACTAATGTACAGTCCTTCCTAGGGTATCACATTTGGAGCTACATACTATCTATTAAGATGCTAATTTGATTACTTGGCTAAGGTTTTTTTCCTTTGTTTTTTTTCAGTTTCTCTAACCTAGTTATTGTTCTAACTATTAAGTAATTTGTGGAAGGATACTTTGAGATTAGGTGAAGTAATCTATTATAAAAGATGATCCTCTAGATTTAGCACTGATTTGATTGATAATTATTACCTGAATCAGTTTTACTCTTGGGGTTTATTCTTTGGATTCCCCCACCCCATGCTTTCTATAAAATTTGTTAGAATTATAGAGCTAGTCAGGGTGCAGTGGAGCAACGACGAAACACACAACTTTCCTTTAGTTCCTAAATGCTTCCCTCTGTGCCCCCACCATCATGATCCCAGTTCTACCTTACAAATCTGGCTAGACCAGAGGATGTACACTGGTACAGATAGGAACTGGAAACACGGAATCCAGGGCGGATGATCCCTTCAGGACCAGTGCTGAGAGTGGCGGTACAGGGAGGGTGGAGGGAGGATGAGTTGGAAAGGGGGAACCGATTACAAGGATCTACATAGAACCTTCTCCCTGGGGGATGGACAACAGAATAGTGGGTGAAGGGAGACGTCGGGCAATGTAAGATATGACAAAATAATAATAATTTCTAAATTATCAAGGGTTCATGGGGGGTGTGCGAGGAGGGAGGGGAAAAAAGCTGATACCAAGGGTTCAAGTAGAAAGCAAATGTTTTGAGAATGATGATGGCAGCAAATGTGCTTGACACGATGGATGGATGGATGGATGTCTGGATTGTGATAAGAGTTGTACGAGCCCCCAATAAAATGATTTAAAAATAAAAAGAATTTTAGGAGGATGAATCAAAAGGTATTGGGCAAAATCATAGAAACCTTTATTACACAAAAATATCCAAATGTTAAACTATCGTTTGATTCATCCTCCATGTTTCCAATTGCTCTAACCAGTCACTGAAGAACAACTCTGCCCTTAATTGATGCCACATGAAAACAGTTTTGAAATCCTCAAGGATTTGTACCTTTTTAAATACTGAGTTTGGAGAACAAAAAAAAAAACAAAACTGAAGGTGCAAGATAAAGGCTGTTGAGTGGATGGGATAAAGCTTACAAATGAAATTCTCCTAGGATGGTCCTTGCACTGAGTTACATTGTTATAGGGGGGGAGGGAAGCTCATCAGATCATCTTCCCTGGCCTTTTTCCCCCCTGTATGGTTTTCAATTTCTTTAAAACTTCTTTGTAACAAGCAGTCATAATTGTGCTTTATCCTTCAAGAAAAAAATATCAATATTTTGGAGTCCCCCCACCCCCAAAAAAAAGTTGCCATAAACTTCTCAGCTGACCTCTCTGACTTGAATTTAACAGTCCCAGCAGATCCCCTTGGAAGCCACTGTTTGATTGAACCCCCTTTAAAGGCACCCTAATGAAGCAGTATTTCTGAGAGAACTTTTCTGCAACCATTCTTGGTTCTCAGAAACATTTTTAGACATGTTTTATTTGAACTTAACCCATGTACATGAAATAGAATCCATTTTTACTTCCCCTCATAATGTAAAGAACCATTTTCCTTTAAAGGCAGGTTTCTAGTAAATGGATGTTAGGGCAAGAATCAAGACAAAAAGGGAGCACGACGGAGGGTGGCACATAGTCTGGTTTATTTGGTGCAAGGGATGTACGTGTGTCTGTGTACACGCACATATACATGAAAAGACTAAGCCAATACATCTCATGTGCAGCCACTGCCCATCTGTCAGCGGAAGCTTATGTATTGCTTTGATGCTGAAAAGGTTTCAGAAAGAAACCTGATGTCGAGGAAGGCCTAGCTATCTACAACCACAATAATCCAATTCACCACCAGTTAGGGGATGATGCAGGACCATTGAGCTTGAGAACCTAAGTTCAGGTTCCGCTCAGCAGCTAGCAACAGCATTGGGCCAGATAGGCTAACATCAGATTTTGGAAAGCTTTGAAAGCCAGATGATGGAATTTGTACTTCTTTTGTGGGATATATGGATATTTTGGAAAGGAATGACAGCTTTGAGCAAATTTGAAAATGGTGTCCATTGGAATAATTTATCTGCATTGGAGAAGGCTCGCAGTGTAGTAATATCAAGGGAATGCTGGATCTAGTTAATATAAGATGAGAATAACATTTGACTAAAGGTGATAGTTACAGAGGAATTTGTTCTTAAGTAAATAGGGATTCACTTTCAAATTACTGAACAAAAAAGAGACAAAAAGTGGGCAAAAGACATCTACATAATGTTAAACTTATAAAACAAATGTATTGTATCTAATAGTGAAAAAATTTAAAGCACATAAATAGTTATCACTAGGAAAATGATTGGATAAATTATGTTCATACAGTCATGTTCTGTAGAGAATTGAAAATTATTTTTAAAGGTCATCTGCATATTCTTAAATTGCTTTGCAGAACAAATGAGCCACTTCATATTTCTACCAGCAAAGTAGGGAAGTGTTTCTTACTGAACTTTTTTTGTTCATAATAAATACACTTCTAACTATAGGCAAAAGACTCCTCATTAAGCTGCCAATTTACATATTTTATATTTAACACCATAGATCCACAGAAAATAAAATCTGATTTGAATTTAAAAAGACCAGATAGGAAATGTTTTAGGCTTTTGGACTGCAATCTGTGTTAAAATATTTTTTAATAATACCTTTATTCAAAGAATAAAATCAATTGATGAGTTTCATATCAGGTAGACAGAATGAATTTGAACCCACTTTGTGTTCTTTTGACAGCTCAGAGAATTCTGTAAAAATCTACCTTCTTGGTTTCATCAGCTCTCCAGGATGGAATTCTATTGAAACTTGGGAACACGCAAGTCAATTCCGACTCTTTGCGGCCCTGTAGGACAGAGTAGAACCCCCATAGTTTTCCTAAGGGAACAGAAGGCCCGGTCTTTTGACTGACTTTCCACCAGGTACCTTTTGGCTAGCAGCCAAGCACTTAACCATCATGCTAACAGGCCACCTTTGTGGAAAATACTCAGCCCCAATATAATCCAGTCTTGCCTTAGATTTAACCCAGAAAATCACCTTTGGCATCACAGAATTATAAATGTTTTAGCAAAACACTCACTCAACACTGTTAATAGTCTCAATGTATTTTTATAAGGAAAATGTTTTGAATCACTACATTGCTAGAAATACTACAAATCTCTTCAGAGTAACAGAAATTTTAGGTGATTTTCAAAAGGGTTTTTTAAAATCCTCCCCCTGATTTGAGGAGAAAACATGCTGAACTTTTAGCCTGTTATATAACATCAGGTATTAATCATTTTTAAAATGTGTGAAACCCTTAAGACCCAGAGTCCTCTAGACCAGGGATCGGCAAACTGCAGTTCTTTTGGTAAGTACATGTGGCTCTGGAGTAAAATCGAAAAATATTAAAGATTGATATTTAGGTAATCGCAATTTCATTCATTTGAAAAAATATTTATGGCTCTTGAATAATTTTAAAGTGTTGTAAGGAATAGAATTGGTTCTCTGTCTCAGACGTTTGCCTACCCCTGCTCTAGACTGATACTTTTACATAGGTATACCCAAAACACCTCAGTTTGTGTGTACATTATAAAGGATGAAAACATGGGAGCCTCAAATAGGAACCACACTTAAAAGTTCTATGAGAAGTGAGGTGGTTTGTAATTATCCATAAAACTATGCACCTTTGGGTCTATCCAGGTCCAAAAGCAGACCATAATTGATAATAAAATATGCATTTTTAACCAGCAGTAAAACAAGAAAATTATACAATAAGTAAAGGTTTCAGGGTTAAGCAAGTAATTTACAGTTGTAATAGTTTTCAGGTGCTTAATCCTAATGATCCATTAATGGAGCATAACCAAATGAATAATTAAGCTATAACCACAAAATAAAGTTGTTTGAAGGAAATTAAATTAAATCTCATGTAGGAATTTTGTGAGCAACAAAACATTTTTTTAGTAAATGATGTGCTAGCACTATATTTGGGAGATTTGTATATATGACTAGTATATAAGTAAGATTTACCTGCTTCCTTAAAAATATCTTACTGAAAAAAGGGACTTTATAAAATAAAACAAAGTATTGTTTTTTGTAATTCAGACCAAATTCTATGAGAATTTAATGATGCTTTGTCATTTATCAGTTTGTCATACTGTCGTGGCTTGTGTGTTGCTCTTCTGCTGGAAGTTGTGCTACAAGTCACACATGATGATTAAGTTTGAGCAGAACTTCCCGACTAAGAGACAAGGAAGAAGGAATAAATGATCTACATCTGACAGATTCAATACCAAACCCACTGCCATCGAAATAGTTCTGATTCACAGTGACCCTATAGGACAGAATAGAAATGCCCCTGTTGGTTTTTGACACTAAATGTTTATGAGAGTAAACAGCCTCTCCTTTCTCCTGTGAAACGGCCGGTGATTTCAAATTGCTGGCCTGTGGTTAGTAGTCCAACCCATAACCCACTATGCCACCAGCATGCCCTTCAGCCAGTGAAAGCCCTGTGAGTAACAATGGAACATTGCCAGAACATAGACCCCTCAGTTTGGAAGGCACTCAAAATACCACCAAGGAAAAGCTGCCTGCTCAAAGTGAGAAATATGGAAAAAGGCTTTTAGGATCTTCATTTCCTGACAGGACGTGACTCAAAATGAGAAGAAAAAGCAAGACACCATGAATAATCATAAGGTGAAATGTATCAAGTGAATCTAGGAAAATTAGAAGTCAGAAATGAAACAATGCATAAAGATCGATATCATAGGCATTGGTGAGCTCAAATAGACTGGTATTGGCCATTTTGAATTGGATATTCATGGTTTATGATAAATTTAACTGACAATGCATTCATCATCAAAAATATTTCAAGGTTTATCTTATGCAGAATGCTGTATGTAATAGGATATCTACACCTAAAGAAAGAACAGTTAATACAGATATTCAGATTATATGCATCAACAACTAAAGCCAATAATGAAACTGAATTCTGCCAACTTCTGTCTGAAATTGACCAAACATGCAATCAAGATGAATTGATATTTACCGATGATTAGAATACAAATGTTGGAAACAAGGTGAAGGATCAGCAGGGAAATATGGCACTGGGAATAAAAACAGACAACTTTATTGCAAATACCATTGTTTTCAACAACAAATGGTAACTATGCATGTGGACCTCCCTAGGTGAAATACACAGATAACAAATTGACAACATCTGTGGGAAAAGTTGGTGGAGAAGCTCAATTTCAACCAAAGCACAGCCAGGGACAGACTGATATAGACCATCAATTGCTAATATGCAAGTTCAGGTAGAAGCTGAATAAAATTAAAACAAATTCACAAGAGCCAAAATACAACTGAGTATAGTCACCTGAACCTAAAGATCTCAGGAGCAGATTTGAGCCATTGAGCACCAATGACCAACAACTAGCGGGGTTGTAGGTTGGCATCAAGACTATCATATATTAGGGCACCTGTGCATCCAGGGTGTTCTATAGCAAGCAGGGTCAGTTTTCTATCAAAGTATGGAGACGAGAGTCAGAGTGCTTGTGCTGACGGGTGCAAGATGGCAGACGGTGTGGAACTGATCAGAAAGCGGAGAAGGTGTGGCTGTTAACTGGAGCTCTGGAGCTGGCTGGGGACCTGGAGCCGACCGGAGAGCAGAGCAGAGCCCTTGTCTTTTCTTGGCTGTGGATACCGGGCTCCAGTTCCCAAGGACAGCCTCAGGCAATGGCGGCAAGGTGATCAAATTGCCTGCCCTGGCATCCCCTTCCAACCCCAGACATCAGATTTGCAACCCTGAGGTTATGGGAAGAAGGTGGAGGTGGAGGTAGGGTGGGGTGTGTGTGTAAATAGTTGATGGCATGGATGACTGTGTAACCCCACTCAAGGGCAGTGAACAACAGAATTGTCTCTGAAAGGAGACAGTGGATGGTGTATGATATGGCAAAGATAAATACATAAGCTTCCTGGGGGGCTGGGTAGGGGACTGGAGGATAAAGGATATCAAGGAGCGAGAAGAAAATATTTTGAAACTGATTGTGTTGGCAATTGTACTGCTTGATGTGATCGAACTATGAAATGTTATGATGTCTGTAAGAGTTCCCCAATAAAATGATTTGAAAAAAATCATTAAGAAAATAAAGGGGAAAAAACAGATAATTAGAAAAAACGAAAGTGGAAGAGACTCTGGAACTTGCTCTTGAATGTAGAATAGCTAAAAGTGAGTGGAAGAAGTGGTCAAGTGTAAGGGCTAAAGAGAAAATTTTAAATGGTAGCTTTAGAAGACAAAGCAAAGCATCAGAATGAAATAGGCAAAGACAGACAGACTGGATGAACAATCTGAAAGAGGAAACAACGGACCGGCAGTTCTGGGGAGACATGGAAGAGGGGGAGGTGGGGAGAAAGGAAGTAGTGTTAACAAACCCAGGGACAAAGAAACAAGTGATCCAAATCGGTGGTGAGGAGGGTGTAGGACGCCCGGTAGGCCGTGATCAAGGGTAATGTAACCAAGAGGAATTGCTGAAACACAGGTGGGGACTGAGCATGATAATGGGACAAGAGGAAAGTCAAAGGAAATAGGAAAGAGCTTGGAGGCAAAGGGCATTTATAGTGGTCTAAATAAAGGAATATACATATGTAAATATATTTATATATGAGGGTGGGAAAATAGATCTATGTGCATATATTTATGGGTTTAGTATTAAGCTAGCAGAAGGACATTGAACCTCCACTCAAGTACTCCCTCAATGCACGAATATTTTCTTCTATTAAACTGGCATTCTGTGATGCTCACCTTCCTGACACAATTGCTGAAGACAACGCGGGTGAATAAGCAAATATGGTGAAGAAAGCTGATGGTGCTAGGCTATCAAAAGATACAGCGTCTTGGATCTTAAAGGCTTGAAGGTAAACAAGTGGCCATCTAGCTGGGAAGCAACAAAGCCCACGTGGAAGAAGCACACCAGTCTGTGATCACGAGGTGTCGAAGGGATCAGGTATCAGAACAAAAAATCATCACTGTGAATAAGGTGGGGAGTGTGGAGTGGAGACCCAAAGCCCTTTTGTAGGCCACTGGACAGACCCTTACAGAAGGGTCTTGGGGAGGAGACGAGCCAGTCAGGGTGCGATATAGCAATGATGAAACATACAACTTTCCTGTAGTTCCTAAATGCTATCTCACCACCTCCCCCTGCACTATCATGATCCCAATTCTACCTTGCAAATCTGGCTACACCATAGGATGTACACTGGTACAGTTAGGAACTGGAAACACGGAATCCAGGGCAGATGATCCCTTCAGGACAAGTGGTGTGAGTGGCAATACTTGGAGGGTGAAGGGAGGGTGGGTTGGAAAGGGAGAACTGATTACAAGGATCTACATATAACTTCCTCCCTGGGGGACTGACAACAGAAAAGTGGGTGATGGGAGATGTCAGACAGTGTAAGATATGACAAAATAATAATTTATAAATTATCAAGGGTTCATGAGGGAGGGGAGAGCAGGGAGGGAGGGGTAAAATGAGCTGATGCTAGGGTCTTAGGTGGAGAGCAAATGTATTGAGAATGATAAGGGCAAGGAATGTACAAATGTGGTTTACACCATTGATGTATGTATGGATTGTGATAGGAGTTGTATGAGCCCCTAATAAAACTACTGTATATTTAAAAAAAGAGAAAGAAATAGGCAAAGACAGAGTTCGAAAACCAAAAGAGGACACAGCATATCTCAATTTGAAAGAAAAAACTGAGCCTAGAGGTGCAATATTAAAGTATTCTATGAACAAAAATAATGAATGACTCAGGAAGGATTAAAAAAAGAAGGAATATATAGAATTACTGTACCCAAAAGAAGTGGTTCTTGTTCAGCCATTTCAAAAGGAGGCATCACATGACCAAGAACTGATGGTGTTGAAAGAAGTCCAAGCTACACTGAAGGCATTAGCAAGTGGGCATTGGCAAATACCAATTGAAATTTTTCAAAAACTGATGTTATGCTAGAAGCACTTAGTAGTCGTTGCCAAATAACTTGATAACGGCTTCCTGGCCAATGAACTGGGAGAGATTCATCTTTGTACCCATTCCAAAGAAAAGTGGCCCAAAAGAAGAGGAAAATTATCAGGCAAAACCATTAATATCACATGCAAGTAAAATGTTGCTGGAGGTAATTCAGAACTCGTTGCAACAGTATATCTATAGGCAACTGACAGATTCCGAAGAGGAAGTGCACACGGATTATCCTTGCTGACATCAGATGGATCTTGATAAAAGAGGATAGCAGAAAGCTGTTTATTTGTATTTTAATGACTGTGCAAAGGCTTCATAGTCTCCATGGATCATAACAAACAGTGGACAACATAGCAAATAATAGGAATCCAGAGCACTTATGAGGAACCTGTACATAGATCAAGTCGAGTCATGTGAACAGAACCAAAGGATACTGCATGGTTGAAATTCAGGAAAGGTGCATGTCAGGGTTTTTTCTGTACTTTCACCGTGCTTACTGAATCTGTACACTGAGCAAATAATCCAAGAAGCTGGATGTGACAGAAGCTGGTTTTGTGTCAACTTGATTGGGCCTGAATACTCAGTGGTTTGGTAGTTAAAAACCTAGTAATCCCCCCTGCTGTGACATAGCACCGTATTATCGACCCCATAATAGATCTTCTATAAGCAGCCACTCATTTGTAATAAGATTAGGTGGGTGCAGCGCCCTTACTCATGGCCTGGTCCTTGGAAGTTTGACTTGCTTGGAATATTAAGTGGACACTGCAAAAGCTTGTTTTTCTGCTGGGTCTAGACCCTTTAAGGCAGGGATGGGGAATCTTTTCTGCCAAGGGTCATTTGGATATTTATAACATTATTCAAACATTCAATGAACTCACCCTAATGGTGTGATGGCTGGCACTGCTCCTGTTTAATAAGGCATGTGATGTTAGCTGGTATTGATTTCACGGGCCTTGCAAAACCCACAGGCCAGATGTTCCCTACCCCTGTTTTAAGGGCATCTTTTGTTTTATTATTATTAATCATTGTATCGGGGGCTCATACAGCACTTATCACAGTCCATATATCCAGTGTGTCAAGCTCATTTGTACATTTGTTGCCGTCATCATTCTCAAAACATTTGCTTTCTACTTGAGCCCTTGGTATCAGCTCATTTCCCCCCTCTCCCCCCTCCCTTCTTCATGAACCCTAGATAATTTATTAATACAATTTTTTTCATGTCTTATACTGACTTCTGTTTCCCTTCACCCACTTTTCTGTTGTCCATCCCCCCGGGATGGGGTTCTATATCAATCATTGTGATCAGTTCCCTCTTTCTCCCCCACCTTCCCCTTACCCTCATGGTATGGCCACTCTCATTATTGGTCCTGAGGGGTTTATCTGTCCTGGATTTCCAGCTCTTAGCTATACCAGTGTACATGCTCTGCTCTAACCGGATTTGTAAGGTAGACTTGGGGTCATGATAGTGGAGGGGGAAGCATTAAAGAACTAGAGAAAAGTATGTTTCATCGGTGCTATACTACACCTTAACTGTCTTGTCTCCTCCTTGTGACCCTTCTGTAAGGGGATGTCCAGTTGTCTACAGATGGGCTTTGGGTTTCCACTCTGCACTCCCCCTCATTCACATTGATATGATTTTTTTGTTCTGTGTCTTTGATGCCTGATACCTGATCCCATCAACACTTCATGATCACACAGGCTGGTGTGCTTCTTCCAGGTAGACTTTGTTGCTTCTCAGCTAGATGGCTGCTTGTTTATCTTCAAGCCTTTAAGACCTCGGATGCTATATCTTTTCACAGCTGGGCACCATCAGTTTTCTTCACATTGCTTATGCACCCATTTTGTCTTCAGCAATAGTGTAGGGAAGGTGAGCATCATTGCTGAATGCCGGTTTATTAGAACAAAATATTCTTGCATTCAGGGAGTACTCAAGTAGAGGCCCAATGTCCATTTGCTACCTTAATATTTAACATATAAATATAAGTACATAGATCTATTTCCCTGTGGTTATATGCAAATATATATACATATGTACATGCCTGTATTTAGGCCTCTATTAATGTCCTTTGCCTCCTAGTTCATTCCTCTATTTCATTTTATTCTTAATGGCTCCTTAATATCCGTACCAAGAGCCCTGGTAGTCCAGTAGTTACATTTTGAGCTGCTAACCTCAGGATGGCAGTTCGAAATCAATAGTGGCTCCTCAGGAAAGACAGGGCTTTCAACTTCTCCAAAGAGCGAGTCTCAGAAACGTACAGGGGCTGGTCTACGCAGTCCTATAGGGTTGCTAGGAGCCAGCATCAAAAGTGATGCAGCGCATTGGTTTTGAATACATGAGCACATACAGTGTCAGATCTGAGATAGCAACCTCGTGAATCTTGGTATTTCTTAACCCCTTTACTGGCAGAAACAATCCATCATGTTGCATTCACTAGTACTTGCAATTTTAACTTTAAATTTCAGCTTTTACTCAACTAAATTTAACTCATACTCTTAGATGCCACCAAATCAGCTCCATCTCAGCCATCCCATGCACAACAATGAAACACGGTGCCAACCTTCTGCCACCCTCACAATTGTTCTTAAGCTTGAGTCTACTGTAATCTTACATAATAGGCACTTAAAAGAAAAATAAGAAAAAAAACCCTAAGGGCCTATTATGTATGAGTCATTCCAAGCCAAGCCCACTGCAGTTAAGTCACTTTCTACTCATAGCGGACTTATATTAGGCATACAAAATATCGCAAGGCTTTCTACAAAGTTTAAGGGCCACATGTTGAAATTTTACCACCTTTGATAGCTCAAAGCAAGTACCATTTTCATAAAGCTTTTCCTGAAGTGACCAGCTGGAAGTTTGTTGTTGTTTTACTTTTTTCTATACCATCTGTCTTAGGCGTATTTAGCGCTCTCTTTTATACTATACTTTTGTGCACATCAGTTCTGATCAAAAGGAAAGTATTTTAGGAAGCAGAAATGGCATCATTTTTGGTATCTGTGACTTCTTCCCCAGTTTATTTTGTATATCTTAATTTTATAAATGACTGTTGTGCTAACATCAGGTGATGATTCCTAACAAGGTAGCCAACATTTTGGATGGAACGGATGGTCCAGTAGGTTAATTGCTATAATAATTTGAGAAGTCCAGTATTTGGACCCTAACCTTGAGGAAGAGTAGGACTTGGACTAAAACGAAAAGGGACACAGAGAACTTGGTGGTTGGGGAGAGGAACTGAAGTTAAAAATAGAAAGATTATCAGAGTCTCGTGGAGAAGAGCATTGCACAGCAACCTAAGTAGCTTAGACTTAGTAGTGTTGGTAGTAGGGGGCACATCAGGTTTTGAAACAGGAATGCATTTAAAACTTTAACAACAGGAATGCAATTGGGAGATTATTGTACTCGTATGCGAGTAGAATGATGTGAGCATGCATTAGGGTGATGGGTATGTTCGGAAAGTAAAATAGAATTCTGAGAGATTTATTAAGTAGATTAACAAAGCAGCCCAAGCTCTGGCTTTAGTGTTCTGCTCACATATGAAAAAGGTGATTGTGGTGAGTTACTAGGAGCCCTGATGGGACTGTGGGTTAGGTATCTGCCTACTAACCACAGAGTTGGAGGGTCAAACCTCCAGCCACTCTGCAGGAAAGGCACCATCTGCTTCCATGAAAAGGCAGGCTCAGAAACCCTACATAGGGACCACTAGGAAATAGGATAAAGTTGATGGCAATGAGATTTTGAGTTTCGGTCAGTTATTTGTATTAGGATTTGAAAGGACAGAATTAATTATGCTTATGTTTTATTTTATAATATTTTTATTAGGGGCTCATACAACTCTTATCACAATCCATACATACATCAATGGTGTAAAGCACATCTGTACATTCATTGCCCTCATCATTCTCAAAACATTTGCTTTCCACCTAAGCCCCTGGCATCAGCTCCTCACTTTTCCCCTCCCTCCTCACTCTCCTCTCCCTCATGAACCTTTGATCATTTATAAATTATTTTTTGTCATATCTTGCCCTGTCCAATGTCTCCCCTCACCCACTTTTCTGTTGTCAGTCCCCCAGGAAGGAGGTCACATGTAGATCCTTGTAATCAATTCCCCCTTTCCAACCCACCCTCCCTCCACCCTCCCAGTATCACCACTCATACCACTGGTCCTAAAGGGATCATCTGCCCTGGATTCCCTGTGTTTCCAGCTCCTATCTGCACCAGTGTACATCCTCTGGTGTAGCCAGATTTGTAAGGTAGAATTGGGATCATGATAGTGGGGGAGAAGGAAGCATTTAGGAACCAGAGGAAAGTTGAATGTTCCATTATTGCTACATCGCACCCTGACTGGCTCATCTCCCCGAGACCCTTCTGTAAGGGTCTGTCCAGTGGCCTACAAATGGGCTCTGGGTCTCCATTCCACACACACACCCCTTATTCATTATGATATGATTTTTTGTTCTGATGATGCCTGATACCTGGTCCCTTCGACACCTTGTGATCACACAGGCTGCTGTGCTTCTTCCATGTGCGCTTTGTTGCTTCTGAGCTAGATGGCCGCTTGTTTACCTTCAAGCCTTTAAGACCCCAGGCACTATATCTTTTGATAGCTGAGCACATCAACTTTCTTCGCCATATTTGCTTATGCACCCATTTGTCTTCAGCGATTGTATCAGGGAGGTGAGCACACAATGATATAATGTTTTGTTCTTTGATGCCAAATAACTGATCCCTTCGGCACCTCATGATCACACAGGCTGGTGTGTTTCTTCCCTGTGGGCTTTGTTGCTTCCCAGATGGCTGCTTGTTTACATTTTAAGACTACAGATGCTTTATCTTTTGATAGCCAGGCACCATCAGCTTTCTTCACCATATTTGCTTATGCACCCGTTTTGTCTTTAGCAGTTGTGTCGGGAAGGTGAGCATCATAGGATGACAATTTAATAAAGTATTCTTGCATTGAGGGAGTACTTGAGTGGAGGCCCAATGTCCTTCTGCTAGCTTAATACTTAACCTATAAATATATGCACAAAGATCTATTTCCCCATCATATGTAAATATATTTGCATATGTACATGCATTTATTTAGACCTCTGTAAATACCCTTTGCCTCCTAGCTCTTTCCTCTATTTCCTTTTACTTTCCTCTTGTCCCACTATCATGCTCAGTCTTCATTTGGGTTTCAGTAATTTCTCTTGGTTACATTAGCCTTGATCATGCCCTACCAGGCGTCCTACACCCTCCTCACCACCGATTTGGATCACTTGTTGTTCCCTTGTCCCTGGGTTTCTAAACACCATTACCTTTCCCTCCCTCCCCCTCTCCCATGTCCCCCTGGAACTGTCGGTCCCATTGTTTTCTCTGCCACATTGTTCATCCAGCCTATCTTATTTAGACAGACCTGCAGAGATAATAACATGCACAAAAACAAGACAGAGCAAAACCAAGCAACAATATACAACAAAACAATAACAAACCTATGACAAAAAAAAACAAAACACAACAAGAAAGAAAAGCATGTAGTTAGTTCAAGGATTGTTTGTTGGCCTTTAGGAGTGTTTTCCAGTCCAGTCTGTTGGGGCACCACGCTCTGGCCCCAAAGTCCACCTTCAGCATTCCCTGGGGACCTCGCTGCTCCATTCCCTTGCTGTTTTGTTCCACCTCCTTAGTGTTTTGCATCAGTGTGGCGGGATCAGATTGGGGCAATTCCCACACTGTGTCTCTGGTGTTGTCCCCTGTAGGGCTATGGGTCATTGAGGGATGTCATGTCTCATAGTGGGGCCGGCCATGTGGTCCTCTCTATGGACTGCCTGCTCAATCGGGAACAAGGCCTTGATGGGCCAGGATGTGCTCACTCTCTCCTCCTCCCCCTTCATCTGCTCCTGTGTGCTCCAATCAGATATGTCCCTCTCCTGGAACTGCAGATTCAATGCCGTCCTTTGAAATAAATTCTTCTGGGGGGAGGGGCAGGTGTCCACTTAGTAGTTGGGATTGGGGCCGGCCCCTCTATGCTTATGTTTTAGAAGAGGTCATTTTTGTGGCTGATGTCTGTAAATGTGGTTTGGCCTTGACCTTGAGGGCTAAGAAATACTTGATAAATGTGTGCACAACTTAAAGCCGTGCTACCTTTTATTTTCAACAGAGGCTACACTAACAATGCTATAAATTTACTAATAGGAAAATAATGATCTAAATAGTAGCTCTCTGCTACTTTTTAAAAAATATTAAATACTCTATTGGGGGCTCATACGTCTCATATCAGAATCCATTGTTTGCTACTTTTTATGTTGTATTTTTCCTTATCTTTCCCCGACTCCTCCATTTAGCAATGGGTTAGATTCTCTTAATGATTCTATTTGTTTTGCTGACACTACAAAAGGGGATATCATTAACCCACACCTAATGACACAATTAAGTTAGAAAGACTGTGACTCTGCAAAAATAGGACATAGCTATGAAACTGGAGGATGTCTACATCATTATTTAACTGCCAAATTTCATCAGTCCATAACTGCCAATCCACTGAGAATTTTAGAGAACAACGTGCAGCTGTGAAATTTTGTTTCCTGCTCAGGAAAAATGCCGCAGAAACTATTGTGATGTTGAACACAGTTTACAAGGACAGAGCTATGGGAAAAACTCAAGTGCATAAGTGGTTTTCTTGTTTCAAAAAAGGTGAAATGTCCATTGATGACAAACTTCATTCTGGACGTCATTGGTCAATTTTCTGAATGGGCGAAAATATCAACAAAATGCGTGCACTTCTTTCTAATCCACCCCCCTGATAGGAATTGTTTATTTCTACACAGGAAAGGGAGAGAGGAACCAGAGCACCAAGCCTTGCATGCAGCAGCAAACTAACAGAGAGGTAACAGAGTGGACAACGGGGCCAAAAGAAAAGAATGAAATACAGAGGACAGCACTAAAGATATATCCCGGGGAGAGTGGTGCATCTGTCCAGACCACAGGGGGACAAACTAAGAGGGAAAGAGAGTGTGACCTCATTATGGCCCACCAAGCCCGAGGACGACATCCCTACTCAGAGCAGCCAGTGCAGAGAGAGGACTGTAGAGCCATTCCCACCAAGAGACACAAAGTCCCTTTACCCACCCACAATGCTATGGGGGACAGCACTGTGCTGTGTTTGCCTGGTCTGCTCCCCAACAGCAGGGCAAAACATGAAGGGAGTGCAACAGGGCAGCAAAGTTATGAAATCCCCGAGGTCTCCGGAGAATAGACTTCTAATTTGGGGGGCACAGGGCTTGGCACCCTCATCAGACCTGATTGGAAAACATTCATAAGGGTCAGCAGACAGATGTGGAACTATTTATAGGCTTTTTTGTTGGTGGTGGTATTTTGCTGCTTTTATTTTCTTTCACTGTATGTCTATCTGTATAAGATAGGCAGGACAAACAAAACAAACAATTATATTGAAGTGAACGAGAGGGTTGTAGTGGAGACCCAAAACCCATCTGTAGATAATTGGACATCCTTTCATAGAAGGGCCACAAGGAAGGGACGATTCAACAAGGGTGCAGTATAGCACCAATCGATGCTCATTTAGTTTTTTGATGTGAGGGGGGATAGTGCATTTGGAGTTTGTTCCACCAGGTCAGCCTGTTAATCAAGCTTTCTATTTAGAGGTTTTAAAAAGATTGTGTAACAGTGTGTGACAAAAAAGGCCAGATTTGTGGCAAATGGGGGACTGGTTTTGCCACCACAATAATGCACCTGCTCACACAGCCATCTGAGTGCACTAGTTTTTGGCAAAAAAAACCAACAAAACCCAGCATGTCTTTCTTGCCCCACACACCTTACTCAACTGACCTCACTCAGTGTGACTTATTTTTGTTGCTGCGAATGAAGAGGAACATGAAAGGACAGCAATTTGACAAAGTAGAAGAGGTGAAGAAAAAAATGAGGGAGGTGCTGTCTGCCATCCAAACAGATGAGTTTGAAAACTGTTTCCAATAATGGAATCACAGATTTGACAAATGTATTAAGTGTCATGGAGAGTACTTTGAAGGTGATAAGGTTGTTTTGTAAAAAAAAAAAAAATTTAAATGCATAGCTTTGAAAAAAAATCCGGTTACTTTTGAGTACCCCCTGTACAGTGTTTTCATGTTACCTTGAGACATGTATCTCAGTGCTATTTTAAACCTGGTTGTTTTAGATTTAGGTAAAGAATTTTTCTAATAACATCTTGTTGCATAACCAAGGAAATCTTTATTTTAACTTTTTACATTATAGAAGGTGCAAGAGTAGGTACTTCAGAGGCTATTTTAAAAATCTCGGTTGGTAGAGAGGCACTTATCACTGATAACTAAATATTGGAGTCATTTCTTTTCAGTCTCTGACATCACTGTATGAGAAGACCTTATAAGTTCATAGGTAAAATAAAAAAGGATGAAAAGGAATAAGCAAAATTGTATTCCCCCCACCAGTATTATAACTAGTCTAGTATGACTGCTAGATACAAAATTAATATCACAAAAATAGAATTAGGAAACATTTTAAACATATTTTCAATAGCAAAATTACATATATAACAATAAATCTAGTAAGACAAGTCAATTGGAAGAAAATTATGAAACTATTTAGTGCCCATTTGAGACTATTGAGAGTTTAGCCTGTCAATCAGGTTGCTCCTTGATGACCTCATTTGGAGGCTCTACCAAGATAAATATCTCACTGGAGGTGGGACACACACACTCTCTGATTCGTAATCCTGATGACATGACACATGGAGCTACGCTAGAACCCTGGAGCTGGAGGAGCCACGTGGAGACCCACACCAGAGCTGAGATATGTCCTCCACCACTGGATCCACAAGATTTTCCCACCCACTGGCCTGTGATCTTCCTGCATTGATCATTATTGTATGGTTGTGTGTGTCTAAAGAGGAATTTATGGACTAGTATCAGCATATGGAGTAATAACAGATTTATAGACTTGATCTAGACTGGGCTGGGCTGTTTTCTTAATATACAATTACATGAGTATCTCTGGATTTGTTTCTCAAGTCTACCCAGACTAATACAGGAACAAAAGGAAAGCAATATCTTAATGGATAGTAAGAATATTGTAGGATGTCATTTGTCTCCATATTTATTGTAAACTCATTCTAACCAAAATCTCAACAGTGGTGGAAATTGACAAGCTGATCATAAAATTCATAGGTATATGCAAAGGGGCTAAAACAATTTTTCAAGAAAAGTTGAGTACACTCAATCTAGTATCAACAATTATAAAACTCATAGTAATTAAGTGTAGAAATGGCATGTTATTTTTGTTTTGTACCTTTAAGTCACTTCTGACACACTGACCTTATTTTAGAGCAGTACTGTCTCTACAGGTTTCCTAGCCTATAATCTTTATGGGATCAGATTGCTAGTTTTCTTCTTCCTAAAAATCATCGGTAGGTCCAAACTGACAATCTTTGGATTAGCAGCTGTGTACTTAGCTAAACCATTGTGCCACCAGGACTGGCCTAGGAATATATAAACAGACCAATAGGGCGCCCAGTGAGTCCCGTGGCTCTGGTACATGACAGATGGATTATTTAACTAATTATGACCCTATGTTAGTTTGCTATGTGTTAATTTTCCCTCTGTGTGTGTTATGTGACTGCCTAGTGCTTAAAAATAGTTTTTCTTGTAGTAAATATGAAATTAAAGTCTAGGCAGATAAAGATCTAAATGTGAAACAGCAGAGCTGTAAAATGTTGTGAAGAAAATTAAAATGCTTTCATGCCTTTAAGGTAGTAAAGCTTTCTTAGTACTTTCCAAGGCAAAATCATAAAGGATTAATAAACTAGATTATCTTTAAAAACATTTGCAAAATAATTACTTCAAATGCTTAAAAAATGTAAAGAAATCCTACAATAACATCTAAAATGTAAAAAGAACTCCTATATGTTGATACAAAATACAAAACCTAAAAGTGGGCAATAAATGTGACCAGTTAACAGAATGGTTCTCAACCTTCCTCATGCCATGACCCTTTAATACAGTTCCTCATATTGTGGTGACCCCCAACCATAACATTATTTTCATTGCTACTTCGTAACTGTAATTTTGCTACCGTTATGAATCTGATATGTGGTTGGAAGGAGTGCCAGCTCCCCTCCCCACTAATCGCGGGTTCTATAGACACAATTGTATAGTTGAAATACATAAAGATTATAATAAAGTCATAGAGCGCATGAGATATAGGAGAGAGAGTCAAATAAATAAGTCAGACACATTTCACGATAGCACGCTCACCTCCTGGATGGCCATGATCTTACTGGCCAGGTCCGCGCACAGTATGGGCCGAGGAGAGAGGTGGGGCAGGGACCTGGGCAGGATGCTCGAGTACCCCTTTTATTGCTAACCAATGGTTATATCTACTTCGGGGGGCATGACTTCAGGTAACCACCCCTCACAGGAAGGGGCAGTACACTAGGCATACACATTATAGGAAGGATGTGCAATGGGCATAGGCGTAACAGGAAGGGGTGTGCACATAGGAATGGAAGAGAATAGAGGTATACATGTGACAAGATGGGTGAACCCTAGACTCATGATGGTGGCCTAACCTTGGTCACCCTTGGGTGAGCATGGGCTCTCTGGAGAGGTCTCCTACAAGGAAACAGATGACGACTATCCTTATCAGAAGGGAATGGGCCCTACTTGTGGGATAAACAGTGGTGACTGGTTGCTCTAAATGGCTGCTCTCAGGGAGAATAACCCCTGATCTACTTCTGATGACCTCCAAGTCTACAGTCATTTGCAAGCAGCTAAGTTTGGCATATATTTGGAGGTGACAACTTGGGAGAAATCCTTCTGTTTCCCACACTGATCTGCAAGCTGTATTTTCATTGTTACAAACTGAACATCAATAAAGCATTGTGATGAATCACAAAAACAATATGTAATTATATATTGTGAAATATTTATTTCTAATGACAAGTAAATGAAATTTTGTCTTGAAGCATGGTGTGGCATGGGTAACAGTCTTCACACCAGTACTCATATGTGGGCGTATCTGCATGTGGGTGGACCTGCCTGGAGACATAGAGGAGCAGTGTCTCAGTTCCCAAATCATTGGAAATGTGTTCTGATGGTCTTAGGTGACCCCTGTGAAAGGGTCGTTTGAACCCCATAGGGGTCGTGACCCACAGATTGAGAACTGCTGGGTTAACAGAAGAAATCTTGAATGGGCAATACAATCTGATAGCATTTTATATGTTATAGAATATTTTTACACAAAGATCATGTTACATGGTTTTGCAAATTATGACCCTATTTAATGTTTGTTTTCTATGTTGATGTGCCAGCCTGGTAAAGGCGTGACAATCAGTACTGGTTAGGCTGTAGAGCAGTGGATATGGAGAACCAGCTGGGCTAGTTTAACCTCTGGAGAGCAAAGTGGCTGTGTTGTCACGCTGCAGTCTCTGATTTAGCAATTCTGTATTTAGATATAGTTCAGAAATTTGTGAAAGTATGCAAAGTACACACAAGAATATTCTTTGCAACATTTATGTAATGGCAAAAAACTAAATGCTCATCTATAAGAAAATAGGTAAATTTTCACGAATACTAAACGGTTAATATTGATAAAACCAAACTAATGAGTCGATTCCAACTCATGGCAATCGTATAGGGCAGGGTAGAATTGCCCCTGTGGGTTTCCAAGACTAACTCTTTGTGGGAGTAGAAAGTCTCATCTTTCTCCTCTGAGGCGGTGGTGGTTTCCGACTGTTGAGGTTTTAGATCGTGGCCCACTTCATAACCACTATGCCTCAGGACTCCTGAAACTGATGTAATGCCACCATGGGTCAATCTCAATATGCAGATGGTCATACACAATGACACATGTAAACATACACATTTTTGAAACCTAAAAATGGTGTCATTTTATATGGGTACATTACATACACACAAAGGTGTAATACACTTAATCTCATTAGGGTACCTTGGAGGAAGTTGGGGAGGGGGTCCAATAAAACAGGAGATTCCAAGATCTGTTGAACCAGTTAAACACAAGGCATAACTTTCAGCTCAGGTTATGGTGACAGTTTTTGGTTTTCAAAAGAAATAATCCTGATAGATTTTCTCAAAGGACATCATAGGGCACAGGGACCTATTGTGAAGTTTAAAGAAAAATGAAAACCCCATTGGTGAAAAAAAAGTTCAGGGAAATTATGCCAAGTAATTTTTTTCTCATCACAACTCACCTGCTTATTATTCAAGGGTATCAAGGGCTGTCCTATGAGAATTTGGAGGGGAAATTTTAGCCCATCCACCCTACAGTGCTGATCTTGCACCTTCAGACTTCATTTTGTTCTTTAAATGCAAGATCTGTCCCCCATTGAAACATGATTGAAGTAGCTCTAGGATACAAAAGCAGCCATATTTGTCATGTGTGTCAGAACCGAGCAATAGTTGTATTAAAAGACCATGTCAGAGTGGGTGGATAGGGGGAGCTTGTGTTTTCTGGGGAGGAGAGTTTGTTTTCTGGTTTATTGTTATTCTCAGATAGTGCCTGAAAACAATACCTTCCTGGTATGAAATTGCTCAGGTAACTGTTAACAGTGCCTCTGCCTTTGGAGCTTCGAAAGTTGGAATTGCCAATCTTTTTCCTGCCTCTGTACCATTAGACAGAACAGCCTAAGAAGCATCTCTTATTACTTTATTACCCACCCTATATTTTATTGATATTTAAAAGGCATAGGTTTTGTTTTGGTCTGTTTACCATCTGTACTTATTTTACTCTTGCACAAATTTCTACTTACTCTTTTTAGTGTTCATTTTGAGTAAGAATACTGTAATCCCTTTTTTGCTTCCTCAATTACTTCTGAAAAGAATACACTCATTAGTTTCTGTAAATGATGACACAGCAGTCACTTTAACGGAGGAGCAGCACATTTGGGGTCGATATTCCAGATACCAATTATCCAAGATAAAAACAAAAGCTTTGGAGATTCTAAATCGTCTTAAAATTACAGGGTCTGCACGAAAATACAAAGCAGTCATTAACAAAGGAGACTTGGTAACCGATTCATAACACAGAGGTAGCTCTTGGATTCAAGACTCTGCAACTGAAATATAACTTCGGTTAGTGCATTTGACTGTAATAAAACAGTAAATCCCCTAGATTTCTGAGAATTTGCATTATTCGAGAAAGGGTTTTTTTAATATTAAAGTTTTATTGGCATATATTTCACATATACAATTTAATAATTCAATAATATTAGTTAAGAGCCTTTCAAAAAGGATTTGAAATAGCTATTAAGATTCCTTTTAGAAAGGCCCCTTTTAATGCTGCAGAATACATAACATCTTTAAGTATTTGGTTTAAAAAAACAAAATTTTGGCAAGCATCAATATTTCCTCTTATAACAGAGGCTAGGCTGCTGCTTTGCAGAACACTCTGATCGCCTTTATCTCGCAAAGATTCTTTCATCCTCAGTGAGACATGCTGTATGCTGGGGAAAAGCAACTCAAATGATTAAGAAAACTTTTCACACTGGGTAAAACTGCTAACAATCAACCTATTTTATAGAGTTTTATGTTTAACTTAAGAGTACTGGAAATAATTGCTGCGTACTCGAGTTTTTCCTCAGATAGTTCTGGAAAAAACCAAAATCCTCTTACTAAAATGACAAACCACAGAACTGAATCTTTAGACTTCTACTGTTTTGCTTCTATTATAGAGCACTGTTACAGCTTATATTTTAGTAATAAAGTCCAGAGGTTATCATGAACCGATAATGAATGCTGTCGATACTTTGATACTGTTGGAAGGCACGATGCTGCAGCTTTGAGGCGTTTATATTCCCCAATACTGTTAACCTGCGGACACTGAAGTGGTCCCGCTGAAATAAACATATGCCTACAATTCATCCCTTCCCTCCTTGCGGGTACCAAGGAAGACTCTTCCAAGCATCCTTCAGTGAACCATCTAAATCTGAGGCTCAGGTTATTTCTTGGCTAAAAAATTCTTGCTATAATTTTGATCCGACCTCTTGGCCCATTTGTGATGTTCACACGCTACACAAACTGATGGCTAAACTAGGCGGATAGATGTCCTCCAAAATGTCCGCAGGAACCTTAAGGAAGGCGGTCACAAGGCCAGCTGGAGGGACCTCAGAAATGGCCTTCGGTGTCCTTTGAGCCAATCATTTAAGTAACACCCGAGGAGAACGCTGGTTCTCGTCGGATTCGCGCGGCAGGTTCTCCCTTCGCCAGGAGAGCGTGTGCTAGGGCTGGGTGGATTTAAACCCCGGTCGTCGCCCCGCTCCCGGGGCGGGAAGAAACCACCCACGGCATGAAACTGGGCGGGGGAGGAGGGAGCGCGCTGCAGGGTGCAGGCAGTTTTCCTGAGTCACGGAGAGGGCGGCAGGCTGCGCCCATCCACCCACGCCTCGTCTTCCTCAGGGGCCCAGCTGCAGTTGGCCACGACCACCGGCCTCCATTCCTCAAGGCGGCCCAGCCACCACCGCATTCCCAGGGGACTCCCTCTGCATCTCCCCCAAACCCGCTCCCCATCCCGGCAGCAACCAGCCGACCCTTCCCCACCAGCATCACGTGCACCCGGAAGCACGGGGGCGGGGCTTGAGCCACCCACGGAAATTACGTAGGTCGCCCCTAGTCGCATGATGTGGCAAATTGAAAAAAAAAAAAAGAGAGGGGGTAGGGAATGGCAAGAGGCTGGATAAAGTGATGAGTCTAAAAAAGTAGTCCCTCCGGTGCTTACATTAACACCAGCGTCTCAGCAGGGATCCAGGCTCTCAGCGCATTGCGCCCCAAATTCCTGCGCCCCGCAGTCCCGCGGCCCTCGTGGAGGGGTACATAAGGCGGAGGGGGTGAGACGACCTGGGCGGAGTTCTAAGGCGCGGATCCCTCCGCAGGGCTCAGCCGTTTCCGGAGTCTGCGCTGCGCCCGGTTCCGCCATTGCGGCTCTCCCGGCCCCTGGAGCCTCCGCCCCCGGCCCGAGCTCGTTCGTCCGCCTGCCAGTGCCTGCGTCCCCGGAGAGTATCCTGCCGAGCCCAGCCTTCCCCCTCCCCCTTCTCCTCCTCTCCCTCGGAGAGCCCGGGCGGCCGCTGCCCCGCAGCCCCAGTGACAGGAGGAGACCTTACCCCCCGACAGCGCCATGGCCCAGATTCTGCCGATTCGCTTTCAGGAGCATCTCCAGGTGCGGCTGGGTTCGGGCTGGCGAGGGTGTGGACGCGGCAGTGGGAAGGAAGGACGAAGCTGGAGTGTAGGCCCGAGCAGAAGGAGCGGTGTCGCGGGGTGGGGGTGGGGGGCGGTGTCGGTGCGCGAGGTAGATGGAAGTGGGGGGGGCGCTATCTGGGAAAGCTGAACGCGGAAAAAAGAAACCTTCCGTGGGGTTTGAATGGAAAAGGACGAGTCGGAGTGCAAAGACCGGCGAGGCTAGCTAGGCCTGGTTCTCCGTGACTCTCCACCTTGCTTCCTGGATGGCTAGAACTACGCGTACTAATCACCCCCCCGCCCCGTTTTATTCACTTCATTCATTTGGGTAGCTGAGTTGGGGGAGGTTCTGTCGGTGTTTTTTGGGTTTTTTTTTTCTGGAGCAAGGATTCTCTCACCCCCTGGGCCCTTACGGGGCTGTCATCTCCTCCCTCGCCCCCTTCGTGTTTGCGCCCTGGAGTTGTGGGGCGGGTGGGTTGGGGAGGAGCAACCCTTTTCCTTCCTCCCTCTGCGGCTCTCACTGGGAAAGGCACCTTCCCCCAGGGTGGGGGGACGGCGGCGTTGTCGCTCGCCTTCCCCGAGGCTGTAGGAACGGAAGGTCACTGGAGGAGTGTGGGATGAGGGAATGTCTTTTCTCTGGGCGGTGTCAGTCTCAGGGTGCGTGGGGTCAAGGTCCCTGGGAATTCTTTCTTGATTTCGCTAGGGATGATGTGGCTCTAGGCCCTTTGGTTCTAGGAGTTGGGAAGAGGAGGTATTCAGAGGTTACGTATTTTGCAGGTCTCCTGGAGTCTAGCAAATTGTACGCTTGGTGGGAGTAACTCCTTCAGGATCGCTTGGAATTCAAAGAGAACCCTAGGGATAGGGCACACCTGCTTTGACATATCCAGGGTTATTGGCTTCCTTTTAGTAGGTTCTAGAACCCTTACCATATCTTAAATTGGAGTCAGCATACTGTTGTCTTATCTGGCAACATGCCATGGTCTGGCTAGGCAGGTGACCATTGGAGGGCTTGACTGAATTAAACCTCTCGCGCCTCTGGTTTTTCCGCTTCACCAATCTTACCTGGTTTTCACCTAGATTGAAAACATTCATTCATACTAACTTGTTTTCTATCCAAATTACCCACTTTAAAAGCTGTCTGCCTCAATTCAATCTTCTGAAGAGCTGGTTTCAGAAATAATGGAATATCCACTGGTATATACATAACACTAATTTGTACTGTATTGGATTGTTTTCGTTGTCCATATAAAGCACTGTCCCCTTAGGAAGGGTTCTTGCTCATGAAAAGATGTGATATTCAGGCTGTAACCGTTTCATATTTCATTACAGCTATTAACCAGTTTGGCTTGCACCAACAAGAAGTGCTTTTCTTTAATGCTTACTGGATCGAAAAATAAATCTTTGTAAAACTAGTTCAATAGTGTATTTCCTAAAGTCATTTGTAGTCTTATTACCCCCACAAACAAACAAACAAACAACGAAAGGACTTCACCCTGGCAATAAAACCAGTTTTTTACAAAGAATTTTAAAATGTTAAGTTACAAAATGAACATGGAGAAGTTATTTTTCACTCTTAACCCAATTGCTCTGGTCACCCCGGTTAAATCAGGTGATAAATGAATATGGAGGATTAGAATCATACAGGCTTTAGGTGTGAGGAATGAAACAGGGTTTTCTTTAAAGTGAGACCAAAATGTAATCTTGAGTAGACAAATGTATGGAAACCATTCACAAGCAGTTCCAGCTGGCTGCTTCGCTTTGGTAACTGAGGCATACCAGTTGCCAGCGAGTTGATTTTGACCTTGTGAGGAATGCATGGTCCATTAGTAACTCTTACTTGTCCGTTGGTGGTTTGAACAGTAGCTCTTTACTTTTATTAGAGAGAAGACACGAATTGTTACATGATCACATAAAATAGAATCCAGTCTTGTCACATATTAAACACATTATTAGTACAGGCTGGATTCTAAATGGTTTGAAGTTAGGTTAAGTGAAGTAATTTTTTGAAGTTTTGAATATAAGGCAGCTTTGCAAATACTCCATTTTTTGAGCGAGAAACTTAGCGTGATCCTGTGTTCCACCTGATAATGATTAATTACAGAAAGCATCAAGTCATCATCTTCTTCCGGGATAATGTGCAGGGGCTTCAAAAAAAATTGGGGAGGAGGGAACTGAATTAAAAGATCATGGAATTTTCCAAAAACTCAGTGGAACTTCTTCATGTATATCCTGATTTTTCATTTTACCCCCTTTAAAAAGCTACTATGGATTATTTTAATTGATCATTGTAGGTCTTTAACTTCTGAGCTTCTGCCAGTTTGCTTCATAGCAGAAAACTTTCTGAAATGCTTATGGGAATAAGAAATGAGGAACTTGAGTATAAAGTTTTCATTTGTTGGGACTTTAAAAGGCGGACTGTTATTTTTATAGGCTTTAACTACATTTAACTACATTGACTAACTCAAGTGTCTGTCATCAAGACTTGGAACTACATCAAGTGAATGTTAAGATTCTAAGTGATGCACTATTTTTGTTGTTGCCTTTAAGGATATTTAGGCTGAAAGGAGCCTACATTAAGTGCTTGAGTAAGGCATTTGACAGAGTGGCAGGTTCTGAAGAAATACTAGGCTATACAAACTTGGAGCGTGCATATGCTGACCACAAGGTTGGCAGTTCAAACCTCTATCTGCTTTAAGGGAGAAAGAGGAAGCTGCTACTTTGGTAAAGATTTACAGCTTCAGAAACCCTGTGGAACGGTTTATGACCCATAGCAGTGGTTCTCAACCTTCCTAATGCCTTGATTCTTTAATAAGTTCCTCATGTGGTGGTGACGATCCCCCCAACCATGAAATTATTTTCATTGCTACTTCATAACTGTAATTTTGCTACTGTTATGAATCGAGTGACCCCTGTGAAAAGGTTCAACCCCCAAAGGGGTTGCTGCCCACAGGTTGAGAACTGCTGACCTGTAGGATCATATGAGTCAGAACGACTCAATGGCAGAGGGCTAAATATATAGTAGTATATAAAATTATCAATTTTTGGCACATTATTTTTATGCCATTTGACATACTCTACTGTGTTCCTGAGTTGCAGAGGGTCTGCAAAGAAAACTGCTTTCTCTTGAGTTCATGCATGCAAGCTCTGAATGTGCTGTGAGTTGCATGGTAGAGGTTCTTGCTATGGTTTTGCTTATGTATTACGGGTGTATGCTCTGTGCTTAGCTGTACTACCTGGAAGATGCATGCCGTTTGGAAGTATACTGCCACCTACCCTGAAAATAGTGTAGAAGCTTAAGTTTTGCCATGTTTTTTCAGAATTTTCCTAATGGGTCTGTTTACTTAGTTTGAAGGGTGTGGTTAATTCTCACGATTGTGCTTTGCTGTGATTAGGAAATAATTTAAGGCATGAAACTGTATAGAATCACAGTCATTTTCATTTTAGTGTCTAGTGAAATTCGTAACTTTGATCTGTTCTCTTGATGTGACTTTGGCTCTGTGTCACTGTTCAGTAGGAGTTTCTGCAATGATAGACTTGTCAGTTGCATATGATATTGAACATGGGAAATGTGACTTGTGTGACTGAGTCTTCAGTTTTAAAAATTAAATGTAAATGCAGTATGTGGGTATCTACTAGGACATTGGACCACACAGCTGTAGACCATAGTGATGTGGTTTGTAAGATTGAAAGTTTATCTGACGACCACATTTGTACACCTAGTAATTTTGTTAGCTAAAATTAAAGCACTCATTAAAAAATTTAAGTTTAATATGCTTCTGTCAAGGAGACATGATGGTAAACAAATGGCTAGTCAGTGGAGAGAAAGGAAGGAACAGGTTTCTTCAGCTATGAATGTAGCTGGGTGCTTGCAGATCTTTACTTAATCCTCACTTTCTTAAACAATTGAAGAAATTGAGCCTCAGTAATAAGTAAGTAGTGCCCAAGGGAACAACGGGTCAGAATGGGATTTGAACCTGGATCATCTGACCCAGATATTTCAAGGAAATAGAATAGTTGACTTTAAGAGGAGTGTGCCTTTTTCTGTTGACTTTGGCCCCTTGAGTAGACTTCCCTTAACTTGTTCAAAAAGTGATGAGTGATGTGGTATAGTAGGTAGAGCAAGAATCTGGGGTTGTTTAGACCACAACTGCCCAAGAAAAATGGTATTTAATGATAAGCCATGCTAAAACTAAGTTGGTGAATCATTTTAATATACTCTAATTTCATAAACTCCCAGTATTAGCATTTCAGCATAATCGGGATGAAATTTGAGATATTTTAAAAATTATTTTATTATGGGCTCATACAACTCTTATCATAATCCATACATACATCAATTGTGTAAAGCACATTTGTACATCCATTGCCCTCATTCTCAAAACATTTGCTCTCCACTTAAGCCCCTGGCATTTTTTCTCCTTTCTCCCCGCTGCCCCATCTCTCATGAGCCCTTGATAATTTAAAATTATTATTTTGTCATATCTTGCCCTGTCTGACGTCTCCCTTCACCCACTTTTCTTTTCTCCATCCCCCAGGAAGGAGGTCACATGTAGATCCTTGTAATCGGTTTCCCCTTTCCAACCCACCCTGCTTCCACCCTCCTAGTATCACCACTCTCACCATTGGTCCTGAGGTGTTCATCTGCCCTGGTTTCCCTGTGTTTCCAGTTCCTATCTGTACCAGTATACATCCTCTGGTGTAACCAGATTTGTAAGGTAGAATTGGGATCATGCTAAGGGGGGAGGAAGCATTTAGGAACTAGAGGAAAGTTGTATGTTTCAGCGTTGTTACATCGCAACCTGACTGGCTTATCTCCTCCCCGAGACCCTTCTGTAAGGGGATATCCAGTAGCCCACAAATGGGTTTTGGGCCCCACTCCGCACTCACCGCCTCATTGACTATGGTAAGATTTTTTTTTTTTGTTCTGATGATGCCTGATACCTGATCCCTTTGACATCTCGTGATCCCACAGGCTGGTGTGCTTCTTCCATGTGGGCTTTGTTGCTTCTAAACTAGATGGCCGCTTTTTACCTTTGAAATTTGAGATATTTTATATGTTTTTCCCTCTAAAATTTCAAAATGTGCAGTGTTTATATTTCGGAGTGTATATCAAAGCACTGCTACAAAACCTTAGAAACCATTCTTAAACAAAAATACAAAAATGTGAACTGTTCACTCTTGACATGTTTCCCATCTAGGGCTATAAGCTTCTGAAGGTGGTGTTTCTGTCTCTACCCCTTCACTAGAGAATTGTGCACTCTTTGATTTACACCTTCAGAAACACATCACATTTCATTTAAATGTGAAAAGAAGTGTGAAGGGGTTAGCTCTGGCCCATAGGGTGGGTAGGGTAAAGTTCCCAAAGAGATTCTCCCAGGATAAGCCCTTGTTTCCCTAGCAGATTGAGCAGGTGACATTGTGGCTTTTTTCTCACCATTGTAGTTTTCAGTTTCCCTAAAACAGCTTTTAAATATATATATATATATATATATATATATATATATATATTAATATTTTTCAAGACAATTTAATAAGCCCCATGATTGCCCTATAACCTTTGAGAAACTCTTATCAAGATTACTCCTTTGGAGTCACAAAAAACAGTGGCCATAACTTTCTGAGCTGACCTTCCAGTTTTTTAACTGGCCCTGAAAAACAATTTTTATGGGGCCTTTTCTTTTGAAGGCAGCTTAACGAAGTGAAGACAAGTGTATGCAGCCATCTGCTGAGTGAGCAGAGACCTACTTAAATGTTTTGTCTGTGATAAACCCGTTTACTATGAACTGAGGCCCTTGTAGCATTACTTTAAAATGTGCTTAATGCAGCACATCACACATCAGATCCTATTTTCATCAGACTTACTAGGTCTGTAGTTAGGCTACTCTGTGGCCTTGGGCTGCTAATCACAAAGTCACTTCAAAACCATCGGCTACCCTACAGGGGAAAGATGAAACTGCCTGCCCCTCTACAACTTTAGTCTTGGAAATCCTATGTAGGTGGGTTTGAGTTTTGGTGTTTAGGTTTCAAAACATTTGCAGATGGAAACGCAGTTTCACATAATCCATGTTATTTTAAACATCACTTAAGTATTCCATTGTGTTATCAATTTGTAGATAAATTCCAATTCCTTTAAACTTTTAAATGCAGTACACCATTTGAAGTCACGTGGCAAATGGTCAATACCACATAGAGCTCCTTGCCACCATACTGATTAACGCAGGCTAAGGATAGTCTCTTACCTACTCTTCTGTGTAAAACAGTTTTGGTGGTAGTGTTATTTGAGACATTTCCTGCTCACTGAGACCCATGTGTGCAAAGTTGAATGGCTCCAGTGGGTTTTCAAAAACGTAATGTCTGGGCAACAAGTAGGCAAGCCTGTCTTCCAAACTCGAGGTGGGCTGGAGCTACCACCCTTTTGGCAATTAATTAGATGAGCACTTAACCCTTTCCCCCACCCAAATCTCTGAAATAGACATACGCCAGAAACCAAACCCACTACCGTGGAGTCAGTTCTGAGTCATAGTGACCTTATAGGACAGAGTAGAAATGCTTCGTAGGGTTACCAAGGCTGTAAATAGTTAGGGAAGCAGATTTTTTCATCTTTCTGAGGAGGGGCTGGTCTGTTCAAACTACCTCCTGTTTGGTTAGCAGCCCATCTTGAGTTTGAACTGGGTCCCTAGGATAGCATTGTTACTTACTGTTCTCGGTCAGATAGATGAATCGTATCTGATAGGATACCCATAGGGAGAACTGTTGTTAATCTTTTAGGTAATACTGACGACCTAAAATGTTCTTGCATAGGTAGGTAAATAAGCTCTTAGCAAGCTTCTTTTAGTCCTCTTTATGAACGAGACTATTTCTCTAGATTTGCTCACATATGAAGGATCTACCAAAAAATTTTGTGGAAAAAAATACCATCTTTTCATTCCATTTTGCTTTAAACTTTCTGAACCCCCCTGTAGATGATCAAGCTAGCTCATTAAATCAACGTGTCAGGTAAGCCAAAGCAAAGTTCAAAGCTGGAGTGGTTCTTTTCCCTTTGCCAACTGCTTTGTGGCTAATGCTCCTATTAATGTGAAGGGGTAGCTGGAAGCTCTGATATGAATGTATTAAGCAAAGCTTATCTGTCAGACTTAGATTTTGTGAGTCTCTCCCTTGTTATGAAACAAATAATTTAAGATACTTTTGTCGTGTTGTGGGGGAATAACCCGTCAAATGTTACTTGACCAGAAATCTACAAAATCAAAATAAATTGAGCTCCATAGCTATTTGAACCCCTACTATGTGCTAAGTGAAGAACTGTATTAAATAGTTCATGTGCATTATCTCATTTAATTATCAAGACAACTTTGTGAGGTAGGCAGGGTTAACCTTATAAATGGGGGACACTGAAGTGCCCAGGAGTTACTGGTAGTTTTAAATATAGTGGACAGTCAGATCTCAAATTCCTGGTCTTTCACTGGCATGTTGTCTCATTTGGTGGATGATCTGTATATTTGCATTAAAAATACCACCACAGTATGTTTTATCTGTGTTGGGGTGCTCTTTGGTATATGCCTTCAAAGTGGAGTCTTTTTTTTGAGTTGCATCTTTATTTAAAAGTCGCATCTGCCAACTTAGTGTTTTTCACCAACCTCTGAGGAGTAGAAACTTTCACCCACTTCACAATCTCCTGCCTGGGGGCTGCCTCTGTGGGAGCCTTAGTAGCAGCCATTGCTATTTTCTGAGACGCTTGCTTTGCCTGTTTTGCTTCCCTAGCAGCCCTGGTAGCCTGCTCTCCTTGGGCCTTTCTGACTCCAGATTTCTGATTCCTCTTGGACATTATATCAGCAAGAGATGCACAGTGATGGCCCTCTGGAATTTGAGGGCACACAGGTTTTCTTCTTTTGAATTTCTTCCGACTACCCCCTTTCTGTGCTTCCTTCTGTAGAGAACAGTCCAGTTTCTCTGTCGAGGGCTCCTCTTGGAAAGGAATGCTAATTCGCATTTTGCATTAAAAAATTGGAAAACCTTTTCACTGGTCCTGGTGTAGTGCCCCCCCCCCCCGCCCTCGTGTCCAGTATAAATCTTGTTCCTGCTGAATAGGCACAGCTCAACCTTCATGGTTGTAATAGCAGAGAAGCAGAGCAATGGCCAAGAGCTGGAGTCTTCTTTAGGGCAATGTTTTTATAAGAAAATGGACTAACATTTGCCTTTTCAATTGCTATTAATTTCTTTTTAAAATTTTAAAATAATTTTTATTTTTAAAGTTTATTTTTAATTGTTTTATTAGGGGCGCATACAACTCTTATCACTATCCATACATACATCAATGGTGTAAAGCACATTTGTACATTCATTGCCCCCATCATTCTGCAAACATCTGCTCTCCACCCAAGCCCCTGGCATCAGCTCCTCATTTTTTTCCCCTCCCCACTCTCCCTTCCCTCATGAACCCTTGATAATTTACAAATTATTATGTCATATCTTACACTGTCTGATGTCTCCCTTCACCCACTTTTTTGTTGTCCGTCCCCCAGTGAGAAGGTTATATGTAGATCCTTGTAATCGGTTCCCCCTTTCCAACCGGCCCTCCCTCCACCCCCTCAGGCTGTTAATTTCTCTATCCAAAGTCCCACTTTATCCAAATTTATGCCGAGTGGTTGTGGTCAAGTTAATTCATTTCTGGGATTATCTATATCTCTCAAAGGGTTGAACTCAAACTTCTGTAGACTTTGCTGATGACAAGAAAGTGAAGGTACTTGTGAACTAAGAAATTTCTATTTTATAATTTTTTTTTAATGTCAAACTTGAATAGACAAGACAGTTGTGCTCAGGAGAGGAGGGCGGGACAGGAGGGCATTCTTAGCATAGCCATAGAGTTTAAAATGGTGACAAACTAGTGTGGTGTGCTTTGGAGGCAGAACTACCAGTTAATATTAGTACTTCCTGCTCTGAATCATTAAGTAAATAAGAACTTTAAAGTTTTGGAGTAAAGCAGAATTTAAAGATTATTTCTGAAACGAAAGGAACTGGGTCCACTAAAGCCACCTGTGCTCATTTTAAGAATTTAGACTCATTAGTGTGCTGCTGTGGAAATGCTCGATGCTTAATGTGCACCTACTCTCTATTTGATCGTATCAGGCTTTTAGGTTATTTCAGCTTCCTTGTTTATAAAACATACTTTCTGGGCAGTTTTGAAGTCAGATTATGGTATGCATTTGTGTTTATAGCGGAATGATCATCATTTGATATTCCATTGAATAGATTACAACTCATTCAGTACAGTTACTCAAATAGTTCTGGGAGAAGTCTTTCTTTATTTAACCATTTGAGTTGAACGTATATGCCATGGCAAAGGAAAGAACTATTCAATACACGACTCAGTTGTTGAAGCCAGTGTTACCCCAGACTCTGCCCTCTCTCCTCATTTTCTCCATGCAGTCTATTTCTGGAGTAGACAAAGGAAGGTCCCTGTAGTGAGGGCCTTGAGGATCACAGTGTTTGATGACCTGCATCTCTTGAACCTGTAGGAGATGGACACTGAGCCGGGTGGTAGATGGAAAAAGGGAACTGGGTTGAGCGTTGCCTTTGTTTGTCTCTGATTGGCTATTCATTGGAGAAAAGAAGTTAAAAAATGGACAGAGAGAAGCTCAACTTAATTATGTACTCTCAGCAAACAGTGGACATTAGATCTCATTGTTTGAAGATCAAAATTTGGGAATAAAATACAGGGTGCTCATGATTCATTTATCAAAGTTCAACTCTTTTCCTCATTTGCCACAACATTCTGTAATGATTTTGTTCAACTAAGGGCAGAGTTTCTTTTTTAACACACAGTAACCCTCAGGAAAATGATACCAGGGCTCTTCATTGAAAATTTTCACTCAGTTTTTTTGTCATGAACTTTTGAAGCCTCTTGTGGTTAAAATAAAAGTAACATACTCTCAAACTGCTAACAGACTGAGTGGTTCCAGTGCTAAACACTGATGTAAGAAATGAATATGTATAGTTTAAATAAAATGGCTTATGAAATGTGAAGAATAGAAAAACATTACAAATTAATGATTTTATATACATATTTAACTATCTGTATAAACTAAAAAGACTTTTGGAATTATACATTAACAATATGAAATCCCTAAAAGTTCGTAGATTACAGGGACCAAAAGCTTTTTTAAGAAATAAAAGTCACATGACATAAAATTAACTATTTTGAAGTGAACAATTTACGTACCGTAGTTTCTTTCTTTCTTTTTTTAAGTAGTTTCATTTGGTACATTCACAATGCTTTACAACCATCTTCTCTGTCTAGTTCCAGAACATTTTCTTCATTCCAAAAGGAAACTCCTCCCTGGTCAACCCAGTTACTGAACTTCTGGCAAATAATAGTTTGCTTTCTGTGTATTTACCTATTCTGGATAGTACATATATGTGGAATCATGCAATATGTGATATTTTGTAGATAGCTACTTTCATTTTAGCATTCAAGATTCATCCACGTTACATCACAGCATTCCTTTATGGCTGAATATTATGTATGGATATATCACATTTTGTTCATTCATCTGTTGATGAACACTGGGTTGTTTGCTTTTTTCAGCTATTGCTATTAAGTATGTTTATGTACAAGTATTTGCATGCCTGCTTTCACTTCTTTTGGGGTTTCTACCAAGGGTTGGAATTTCTGGGTCGTATGGTAATGCTGTGTTAGCTTTTTGAGGCGTCGTGAAACAGTCGCAGAAGTTGCACTGTTCACTTTACTGAACTTGAAATTGGTGGCATTCAAGTTCACAGGAAAATATTTCCAGTGATTCTCTTGCAAAGTAAAGTGATCTGAACTGGTAACTTGTAGCATTTGGTTGGGTGATCATGTTTTTGATTGACTGATACAAATAAAAAAAGGAAGATACAATAGAGTAATGTTTAATTTCCTAACAGGTCCGTTAGACTTGGGTGAAAAATGCATACTTATGTTCAGTAATGATGGAGATGAGCTGAATGTAACACTAGACTTCCACTTTAAAATATATATATTTGGAAGTTATCATAGAATGCAGTTTCTTTAGGAACTTTGCAACTTTAATAGTAAGGAAACTGATCAGATGTTTTACTTATTTTCACTAGGAAACCCAAGTCCTTGGTGTCTCTCCAAGTGGGTTAAAATGATTTGTGGAGGGCTATCCTATAAAGTATTTATAATATAATTTAAATGATTTTATTGGCTTATAATCCACCTATCAGACCATTCAATAGTTCGGACATATCAAGAATTTATTACATTCTTGAACCCTCAAAGTAAGTTTCCTTTCTGGTTCCTTAAAAGAACACTTGGATAGTTCTTACCCCAAAACCCATGTTCAGTCATGAATTTGGTAGCGTTTGGTTTTGGCTAACTGAAATAAAGAAAGGATATCATCCTGGAGAGTAAGAACTTCCCTAGACTACCCTGCAGCTTGGTTAAAATTGATGAATATTTCCTCTAATTATTTGGTTACAAATTTTAGAGATGATTTGTAGTCAGCAGTTGCTGATAGTTTATTAAAGGTAACTTAGTTTTGACAGTCCTTGTGTCCACCTGCAGGTTCTTTTCTGATTAGATCGTTTTCAACTTAAGTGAATGTCCAAAGTTAAAAGTTAATTGGGGGACACTGTTAAAGTTCCAACTTGTCATACTCCTAAGAGACAGTGGTTGATTCTAAGGCTAACATGGAGTAGAAACAAATCTAGTTGGTTTCTTTTATCTAATCTTGTTTTTAACAAAATATTAGTAGTGATTTTTTTTTTCTTCTTTTACATTTTATTAGGGACTCCAACAACTCTTACCACAATCCATACATATACATACATCAATTGTACAAAGCACACCCATACACTCCCTGTCCCAATCACTCTCAAGGCATTTGCTCTTCACCTAAGCCCCTTGCATCAGGTCCTCCTTTTTTTCCCCCCCTCCCTCCCTTTTCCCCCCTCCCTCATATGCCCTTGGTAATTTATACCTCGTTATTTTGTCATATCTTGCCCTATTCGGGGTCTCCCTTCCCCCCTTCTCTGCTGTCCCTCTCCCAGGGAAGAGGTCACATGTGGCTCCTTGTAATCAGTTTCCCCTTTCCAACCCACTCACCCTCCACTCTCCCAGCATCGTCCCTCACTCCCTTGGTCCTGGAGGTATCATCCACCCTGGATTCCCTGTATCTCCAACCCTCCTATGTACCAGTGTACAGCCTCTGTCCTATCCAGCCCTGCAAGGTAGAATTCGGATCATGGTAGTTGGGGGGAGGAAGCATCCAGGATCTGGGGGAAAGCTGTGTTCTTCATCGATACTACCTCACACCCTAATTAACCCATCTCCTCTCCTAAGCCCCTCTATGAGGGGATCTCCATTGGCTGACACTTGGGCCTTGGGTCTCCACTCTGCACTTCCCCCTTCATTTAATATAATATATATATACACATACATATATACATATACACATAAATACACATACATACACACACTTATATCTTTTTTTTTTTTTTTTGCATGATGCCTTATATCTGGTCCCTTGGGCACCTCGTGATCGCACTGGCCGGTGTGCTTCTTCCATGTGGGCTTATTTGTTTCTGAGCGAGATGGCCGCTTGTTCACCTTCAAGCCTTTAAGACCCCAGACACTATCTCTTTTGATAGCCGGGCACCATCAGCTTTCTTCACCACATTTGCTTATGCACCCATTTGTCTTCAGCGATCCTATCATGGAGGTGTGCAGTCAATGATATGATTTTTTTGTTCTTTGATGCCTGGTAACTGATCCCTTTGGGACCACTCGATCACACAGGCTGGTGTGTTCTTCCATGTGGACTTTGTTGCTTCTGAGCTAGATGGCCGCTTGTTTATCTTCAAGCCTTTAAGACCCCAGTCACTATCTCTTTTGATAGCCGGGCACCATCAGCTTTCTTCACCACATTTACTTGTTCACCCATGTTGGCTCCAGCTGTTGTGTCGGGAGAGTGAGCATCATAGAGTTCCAATTTAATAAAAGAAGGTATTCATGCATAGAGGGAGTGTTTGAGTAGAGGCCCAAGGTCCTTTCGCCACCTTAATACTTGACCTATAAATATAGACACAAAGATCTATTTCCCCAACCTCCTATATATATTTGCATGTACATGTCTTTGTCTAGACCTCCATGAATGCCCTTTGACTCCTAGCTCTTTCCTCCATCTCCCTTGACCTTCCTCCTGCCCTACTACCATGCTTCATTGCCACCTGAGCTAGAGTATACCTCTTCTCTAAGCAACCTTACCCTTGATCATTTCCCACCAGGCCTGCCACTCCCCCTTCTCTACCCTTTGGGGTCCCATGTTTTTCCCTTGTCCCTGGGTTTGTTAACACCACTTCCTTACCCCCCCTACCCCCCACCCCAAGTCCCCCCGGAACTGTCGGTCCCGTTGTTTTTCCTCCAGATAGTTCATCCAGCCTGTCCTATTCAGACAGACCTGTGGAGTCACTAACATGCACGAAAACTAGACAGAGGAACACAAAGCAACCGGACAACAAAACAACCGGACAACAAAACAACCGGACAACAAAACAACCAAAACAAACCACTGAAAAAGAACAGAACAAAACAGTTCACAAGAGAAAAGCTTGTAGTTAGTTCAGGGATCTTTGCTGGTCCTTAGGAGCGTTTTCCAGTCCAGTCTGTTGGGGCACCACGCCCTGGCCCCAAAGTCCACTTTCAGCATTCCCTGGGGACCTTGCCACTCCATTCCCTTGCTGTTCCGCTGCACTCCCCCAATGCATTGCCTCGGTGTGGTGGGATCAGGTCAGGTGCAGTTCCCACACTGTGTCTCCGGTGCTGTCCCCTGTATCGCCCTTAGTCACTGAGGGGCATCATGTCTCATAGTAGGGCCAGCCATGTTGTTCTCTCTGTGGACTGGCTGCTCTACTCAGGAACATCATCATCACGGCCTGGTGGGCCAGGCTGTGCTCCACTCTCTCCTCCTGCCCCTTCATCTGCTCCCGTGTGCTCTGGTCAAATATGACCATCTCCCATAGCTGCAGGGTCAATGTCGTCCTTTGGAACAAGTTCTTTTCGGGGGAGGGGCAGGTAGTAGTGATTAATGTACTTACTTGGGTAATAATAGAGCAGCAACAAGGGTTAAGGGTATTTTTAATGTTTTTGAAATCTGTGGAGCTCACAGGAAACAATTACTTATATTCCTGTTTTGAATGACCTAAAGGAATGATGTATTCTCAGCATTTTCCCTCATTTTCTTTAGAAGTCAGCAACTGCAATTTTTATTTGACATTCTGCTAGCTTCCAGGAAGGGTTCAGTGAAGTGACTGCCGTAAGCATTTTTTTTAAACGTGTGATTAACTTACTGAAGGTAGAGGATATTTTAGACCTTCTTTTAAAATTTGGATTTGCGTGTTGTCCTTGCTAATCTTCTCTGGTTCAGTCCAAATTTAGTATGTGAGTTGCCAAAGGAAGAGTGGGGTTTTAGAGCTTTTGAAGGGAAATTATGCTGCATGAAGTACTTGGGATAGGAAGTTAGATTTTCAAGCACATATACCTTATAAAATATCCATATCAAGAGCTTGTTAGTACTAATAGTATAATAATGACATCCAAATATCAGCAGACCATTTACTCTGTAGTGGTATCACCAATTAAGGACACAAAATTCACTTATATACCGAAACACAGTGTCAGCAAATTGATTATAACTTAGAGTGACTCTGTGTAAGGCAGGGTAGAACTGCCCCATGTGGGTGGGTTTCTGAGATTATAACTCTATGGGAGTAGAAAGCCTCATCTGTGGATCTGCTGGTGGCTTCAAACTGCTGACCTTGCAGCTCGTGACCCAATGTGTAATAACCAGGGCTCCATCACTTAGACAAAGTAACAAACAAGACTACACAGCATTTATGAAACTGCTTAAAACTTTCTGTTCTGTTTTTTGCCCCGTGCTGGTAATTTTCATTTCCAACTAGACAATGAATCCGAATACATTTTAACAAGAAACCCAAGTGTGCATAAAGATCATTTTGTTAAAATATCTGTCTGGAGTGGAAATAAAAAATTTCAACAGCTGAACAAGCCAGAATGACCTTTTTAAAAGCCCTGTGATGGAAGTCGTAGCTTCGTGTGAAATACAGCGGTTTATACTTACTTCCCTTACAGATAAAACTGTTAACCTTTCAGATGAAACGAGGAGGAAGGATCTGGAAGCACTATTGTGAAACGGCAGTCCTTCATAATGCTTTCGTAAACACAAGCTTTACTGTATCTCCACTTCAGCTGATACAGCTGGTAAATGAGCTCCGTTCCCTGAATTTATTCCATCTGATTAGATAGAAGAACTGCTGGTTTTATTACCAGACTCCAAGCAACCCCATTTCTCTCAGAATGCTGCTGTGTTGCAGGCATAACACAATTGAAACGGTCCGCTCAGAGAAAGCCTTTGTGTTAAGGGTGAGTAGTCTTTAGCTAACCAAAGAATTGGGCGTTGGAAAATCTTTTAGTTTGGTTTTTCTGCATGCCCTATGCCAGCATTTTAGCCCTTTTTGATAAATGAATGATAGTTGCCATTGACTCAGTTCTGACTCGGCAGCCATATGCACAAGAGAAGGAAACGCTGACAGCCCAGCCAGTGCCATCCTCCCAGTTGTTCTTAAGTTTGAGCCCATTGATGCAGCCACTCTGTCGTCCCTCGTGTTGAAGGTCTTCCTCTTTTTCACTACCTCTCTACCAAGCATGATGTCCTTTTCAAGGACTGGTCTCTCCTGATAACATGTTCAAAGTATGTGAGATGAAAGCCATCCTTCCCTCTAAGGAACATTCTGACTAAACTTCGAGAGAGATTTGTTTGTTCTTACGGCCGTCCATGGTACTTTGAATATTTTTTGCCAGCACCACAATTCAAACCCATTGAGACTAATGAATGTATTGGGTTAAATATTTTTGTGGCCTTCTTAGCCCCTTCAGCACTGTCAGCATACATTCATGATTAATGGGTTCTAATGAAGTGCTGATTCACCATGCTGGATTTCCTAATTTCTTGATTTTTCAGGGTTTTCCTATTCCATCTCACGTTTTGAACAAAGTTATTGGTGCACTTAAGGTTTGTCTAAGTCCATAGTTATTGGTCTTTATGGAAGCTTTTCCCCCTCCAGAGCCACTAGTGGATTTGAACCATTGACTTTTTGGTTACCGTTTGAATGCTTAACCACCAGACCTCCCCCCTCTTAGATGCTTCATTCCCAGCTTATGATGACCTTGTAGGACGGAGTAGAACTGCCCCTTCTCCTGTGGAGTGACTGGCAGTTTCTAACTACCGACCTTGTGGTTAGCAACTCAAGTAGCCCATTACACCATGTGTTTGAATCACTCAAACCTTTCTTTCAGCATCTGGCTGTGCCTTCCTTCTCCCTAAACAAGGGTGGACACAACTTGCCTCTTCTGTTTGCCACAATACAATCTAGTCAAATAAATTTTCAAAATCAAGGCAGGAAAAACAGCATATAAAAGTCTTAGAAAGAAATGAGCATTTAATTTAGATTTTTGAATTTAAAAAGTGATGCCATATTTCATTTTCAGATGATCTTTTTTGTGTTTTCACATGTACTGTTTTTAAAATTGATAATTCACTTTACAATCATATATTCTTTTCCCTAAGAGCTTTTTAAAATTTTGATGAACACTTTGGCGGTTGAGGCCGTGGTAGCTTTCCAAGCCGGAAACAGACCTCTTTTCTTTTCTCTTGTTCTTTGCAGCAATCACTTGCACACCTGATGGAATTCTCTTTCCCATCTAGCCCTGGGGCTTAGTCATTTAAATGTTTAATGTTGTTGGGTTTATTTTAATCATTTTATCCGGAGCTCTTAACAGATATTACAACAATCCATAACTCAGTTAGATCAAGCATAGTTGTAAAATTACTGCCATCATTTTCACAACATTATATTCTGGAACTCTTTGACATCAGCTCCCCTTTATTCCTTCCCTCCCCCAACCTACCCTCCAGGAACCCTTATTATATTATAAATAGTTATTGTCATATCTTTCATATACTGTATGCATTCCCCTTCATTTCTGTTATTCGTTCCCCTCAAGTGGGATTTTGCAGTCATCTTTGCTATCCACTCCCCTTTCCCCCCTTTTCCACCCCTCCCCGTGCCCCCAGAGAATTGATGCTCCCATTACTATTTTTGACAGGTTTATTTATCTTGGAATTTATGCATTGAGCTATCTTCATTATGCAAATGAATATTCACAGGTGTAACAAGCTTAGTGAGGTAAAACTGGGACCATAATAGCAAGGGGAGGAAATATTAAAGAACTAGATGATAGTTACCTATTTTATTAGTGCTATACTGCCATTTTCTGCCCCCCCCCTTTTTTTTTTGGAAAGGGGATGATTTTTTTCAAGCTGAGGAAGTTTTCATTTGGGCTCCAGTCTGCTGGGGGGTGTGGTGTGTGTGTGTGTGTGTGTGTGTGTGTGTGTGTGTGTGTGTGTGTGTGTGTGTTTCATAAAGATATCTTTAAAGGTGCTCTGGCGATATAGTGGGTTAAGGAATTGGCTGCTAACCACAAGGTCAATAATTCAAACTGTCAAGATTCTTGGCCTACGGAACCACCCTATGAAACTGTTCTGTGTCCTCTATAGATGTTTGCTGTGCGTCAGCATCAACTCAGCAGCAGTGAGGTGGAAGATCTCTGGGTTTGGAACCCTGGAAATTCTATTCTTATTTTGGCCCTCTTATTATCCAAGTCCATGTATAAAATAGGTATGTGTCTGTACTAACTGTTCATTTGCTAGAATTTAAAGGAACAAAGAGTTTAAAGGAACCAGTTTGGAACAAAACTTACAAAAATAGTGCAGACCCACCAATAAAACCATCTACATTGATGGGAATGTTTTGTATTTTTTGTACCACCCAGTATAGTAGCCAGATTTGGCTGCTAAACACATGAAATGTGACTACTGCAAATGTGGGAACTGAATCTTAAGTTATATTTAATCTTCAAGTTCAATACCCACATGTAACAAGTATTGGACAATGCAGTGACCTCAGTTCTAATTGGACAGATAGCCAGTTTGTCGCTTATTTACTGAGCATGAAGTCTTGCGCTTTAATTATACCAGTCACCCAGTGGCTCACTACGTTTGTTTTCACCTTTACTTTTTGACATTGTAATCTTTCTTCTTGCCTTACCAGTTAATTATTTTATAAAAATTCTAATAGTTACAATTTAATTTCCAGTTCTTCAGCTCATAATAGAAGAGTGGAATCTAATTCCCTTGTAAAGACATTTTTAGAAAACAAAAAACCCTAAGTTTCATAAGATCAGAGAGAACCATATATATATGCCCACCTTCTCAATTATTAGTAATATTTTTGCTCTATCTTTTAAACATTTTACATTTAGTCTGTCACGATATTTCACTCTTTAATAGTCTTTAGAAGGTAAGGAAAATTGCTTATCACAATAGTCCCTTAACATTTAATAGTTCTTCGTTAGCTAAAAACCAACCAGGTTGATCTCAAAGTATCATTTGATTTGTATAAATCAGAAACTAAGCAGTGTCTACACATTACCCTGGGCTATGTCGCTTAACTATCTTTTAAAAATAGTTAATTTTAAAAGTAGTTTACAATTTATAAAAAAGTTAGAAGAAAGGAGCAAACAATTCCAAAAACCACCAAACCAAACTCACTGCCTTTGAGTTGATGCTGTCTTTCAGAAATCCTAAAGAAATGGGATAGAATTGCCTGTGTCAAGAGTTACAGAAGTAGAAAGCCCTGCCCCATCTTAATCCCATTGCCTCTTAGTGTGGGTGTGGGTGCGGGTACGCATGAACTAATTTCCTTTCTGAAATCTTTAAGACTAACTTGACACCTCTTCACTTCAACATACTTCAGTTAGTATTTTCTAATAATAACATGGTCATATATAAGTATATAATCTTGATAATACAATTATCAAAGTCAATAGCCCTAAAAACAGGAATTAAAATATACCAGGGTTAGAGTTACTATAAATGTATCATATAGATCTGAAGATTGTGACTTCTGCAATTTTAGTTATGCAAATTGAACTGCAGAGTTGAACTTTTTAAGTGTAGTTTCCTTTTATCCCCTCTCCCTCTCAAACTTTTCACAGCACATGAGTAAATGAAGCACCAGGAGGCCTCTAATCTGCTATCAGTAGTTAAAAGAGATTCACACCCTATGTTTCAACAACTTTTGGACAGCTGAATTAAGCAGATAATAAGATGCATTTACAAAAAAAGTTAACCTTGAATTGACCTAAAGTGCTGTTTTGGGTATATATCTATTGGGCTCTTAGTATGTGTCAGACACTGTTGTAAGTACTCATATTGAAGCCTCACAATTCCAGGGCAGGCATCATTGCCGAGCAAGATGAAGAAACAGATGTGCACTGTCAGACCGGGATTTGAACCCAGGCACAAGCAATCTATAATAGAGGCATCAACTACATCTAGGTTGTTCTCTTACTTTATAATTCAAAATAAAAGTTTTTAAAATTTATAAAGTGTTTTCTTTATATATATATAAAGTGTTTTCTTTGTCCTCTAGATTATGGAGAATCTGACATAACTACTTTCAGTACTTCTAGGCTCGAGTGAGAGAAGGGAAAGAAAACTTTTAATCAGTTGTATGTAAGTAATGAATGATTAGTTAGGCCCTATAACTCCACAGGAGAAGATGTGGCTGGCTGCTTCCGTGAAGATTTGTAGCATTTGAAATCTTACAGTGTGCTTTCACTCTATCCTGTAGGGCTCTAGGAGTTGGAATTGACTCCATTACAGTGGGTTTGGGCTCTTGAGGCTACTCTACACTTGTGAATCGTCTAACTGTACTCTTTTCTGTTAGCTTTTGGAATCTTAGAACTACACTTCTGGGATGCATCATTTAGGCACGTTTCTATTTCCTCAATGAAAATTAAACCATTTACATTACCTCCTACCATTTATTCTGACTTTTAGTCATTTCATAAGACAAATGAATATCCAAATTCATTTTCTTCTAAGCCTTTTAATCTTGAAATTCTCTGTGTGGTAAACTATAGATAAGAGTCAATTTGATGTGAACATAATTTGAGTATTAGTTCCAGGAAGTCTATGTTTCATTCATGAAAACATTACATCAGTAATATATTTGCAGTCAAAAAGTTTTTAGAAAGTAAACCTCAAATGTAAAGGCAAGTAATGCAGCAGGATTGTCATATTGACCAACCCAGGCCACCCTTATGATATGTCGAACCCAATATCTCAAAATGTTTTATAACGTTAAACATGTGTTTCATATAAATACATAGTAGTTTCATTTCTAAGTTAATAGTTTATAATTATGTAGGTTTCAAATAAAGTGTTTTTTAAAGAAAATGTCTGCTTTCATTCATGTGTCAATTTTATACATATCTGTAGAGATAGATATATGAGAAATGTCAGTATAACCCAAGTGTTAAACATCTCAAATCCCGAGTGCTGTTTTCAGATCAGTGCCCCAATTTTAGTATGGAATCAAAATGAGTTCCAAATTTGTGTGGCCTTTAAAATATAGGAGCGTTTTAGTAATTAGCATGCTCTTTGTGCATGTGCCATTACTGTTCTGTTGTGTGTATGTGTGTCTTGTTTGTTTGAAAGGGTGAATAGGAAAATAGACACTTTGATATCCAGAGGATATCACTAGGCCAACGAATTGCTGGGAAAGAAGATAATACCGGGGAGAGAGGGACTGGTGACTTTCACAGTGTAGCCTTTGTACAGTTTGCTTTACTAATGTATGCTAATTATTCAAACAATAAATAATACCTTTATTGGTATGAGATTCTTCATATTCGTAATAAGAGCTTTGAATTAAAAAAACTTTATTATAGATAATTTACAGCATATCTCAAAATAGAATATCCCCTGCTTCAGCTTAATTGAGAGGATAAAAAAGATTCTGATATTATTGTGTACTCTCTAAGAAAGCTGCAAGTTTGGAGACTTGAATTTATCAGTGATTCATTGTACAATCTATAGTTCCATTTTTGCGGCAGATTGCTCATATGCCATCAGACCTTAAAATTGACTGAGAATATTTTATAGTTAGTATGTACTTCTTTGAAAATAAAACCCGTCTAAAAACATGTTAGGGTTTGGAAGTTTTAATCTGTACAAATATTACTAGATATAGTTATGTAGTGTGCATGTAAAACAGTTGCCTTGTTACCTTACTGTGTATTTTGCCATATTTCTTTTTTGAATATAAGTGGAAACTACTGAATCTGCCAAAAACCAAACAATCTGCCATTAAGTTGATTCCAACTCAGGGACCCCGTGGACAAAGTGCTTCGTGGGATCTTTGAGACTAATTTATAGGAGGAGTGCTGCTGTTCAGTTTGAACCTCGGGCTTTGTGACTAATTAAATCCACGGTGCCACCAGTGCGTCTTGGAAACTATCCCATATATTCTCGTGTATACGCCAAGTTTTTCAACACATTTTAATGCAGTTTTGGTGGTAAAATTTGGTGCCTCGGCTGATATTTGGGCCAACTTATACTTGAGTATATGGGTAGGTAGATAATCTGGGTCTTCTTACTGATGCGTTTAAAAAAATCTTACTTGAAACATAACTTTCCTCTAGTTCTTTAATGCTTCCTCTCCCCCACTCTCATGATCCCAATTCTAACGTACAAATCCTGCTAGACCAGAGCATGTACACTGGTACAGATAGGAACTGGAAACACAGGGAATCCAGGACAGATAACCCCTTAGGACCAGTGGTGAGGGTGGCGATACCCGGAAGGTGGAAGGAAAGTGGGATAGGAAGGGGGAACCAATCACAATGATCTACATATAACCCCCTCCCTGGAGGATGGACAACAGAAATGTGGGTGAAGGGAGACGTTGGACAATGTTTTTAAGGCATGGCAATATAATAATTTATAAATTATTAAGGGTTTGTGAGGGGTGGTCAGAGAGGGAGAGGAAAAATAAGCTGATACCAAGGGCTTAGGCAGAATGAAAATGTTTTGAGAATGATGATGGCAACAAATGCATAAATGTGCTTGACACGATGGATGTCTGGATTGTGATGAGTTGTATGAGCCCCCAATAAAATGATTTACTTATAATATATATATATCTATGTCTTCCTGTATGTGAAAAAGTGGAGTAAATTTAAATTCTTTTAACTCACAATTATGAAAAGCTAAATGCCCATCATTAATGACTATGGTTTTTAATATATATTTTAAATAGCATATTTAAAATATATATTATTATTTTAAAAGTTTTATTGAGATATAATTCACATGTCACACAGTTCCATAGTTTATTCGTATTAAAAAGAGGTGCAGATCAGTTCTAGATCATTTTCTTCCCTCCTGTATTCATCATCATTTTTTCATTTAAACCATTTTATTGGGGGCTCGTACAATTCTTACCACAGCCCATACATAAATCCGTTGTGAAAGCACATTTGTACATTTGTTGCCATCATCATTCTCAAAACATTTGCCTTCCACTTAAGCCCTTAATATCGGCTCCTCATTTCCCCCCTCCCTCATGAGCCCTTCATAATTAATAAATTATTATTTTGTCATGTTACACTGTCCGACGTCTCCCCTCCCCATTCTCTGCTGTCCACCTCCCAGGGAGGAGGCTGTACATAGATTCTTGTAATTGGTGGTTTTTAATTTATTTAAATGGAAGTAAAGATAGTCTGTCATTTGCACCTGGCTTAATTTTGTTTTTTAAATAATCTGTATTTCTTTAATATTGATTATCAGTCAGTTCTGGCTCATAGCCACACCTTACAGGAGTAGAACGACCTCTTTGGATTTCCAAGGCTGTGAGTTCAAGCTGGTGACATTGTAGTTAGCAGCTCAATGCTTAGCCACCAACACCAGGGTTCCTTTTGAATAGTTTTAGTACATTCCTAATTCAGAAGGTAAAATGTAGATATACATAGCTCTTTTGAAAGGGTATTTAATGAGAAAGAATTAAAAGGATTACATGAATTGCAAGGGGCGTAGCTTTTGTTGGCCCTGAAGCTGAAGGTCACTGCTAACTGTTGACATTGGACTTTGCTTACTGCATATATTCCCATATCTGGGTTAGAGTAGGGAACAGGACGCACAGATTTCATAATTTACCCCTTTTCTCCTCTTTACTGTCTTAGTAGGGTTTTGTTTCTTTGGTGTTTTTCACCTGTTTGTGAAGTGGAAGGAGTAGGAAATAATATATTGAAACCATTTTGTAGTGCCTGATTTATATCCTTGCCTTACTTTTAATTTCACTATTTGACTTACAGTGTTTCCAAACACTGTAAACTTAAGATGTTCTAGCTGAATTTCAATTGCCTTAAGCTTGGTAGTGACCATCACAGTTGAGATTACTGTGCTTGTTAACTTCAGGTGCACACTTCAATGAGTTCTATGCTACTGGATATTCCCCCCAATTATTGGAAAGGTATTTAAGCTCTTGAGATTTTAGGGCTCTCATAAGCAAAATAGGTCAGTACACTTCTGAAACTGGACAGACAACTTGGCTTATGTAAAACACTTCCTTGGAGCCCATCTTCAGTCTTTTTATATTGCTATAGGGGATCACTTAAAAAAATCCTCCCCTTCTATTAGCCCTGAAACTAAAAGTAACTATAAGGTTAAAGTTAGGAAGAATTTAAAATTAATAATTCATAAAGTTTTATCAGTACCAGACTCATAAAGGTACATGCCTAACTTCTTGTACTTAGTTTGCATTGCAGCATATGAGCTACTGTAAAGCTGGTTAATCTTCCACTTTATTGCCCTGTTTGTATTAATGGTTAGACAGTTGCCTGGCTCACTGGGTTGGCGTTCATTGAGTAGGCTGCTGTAACTGCAGCTTATAGCTGGCTAGGCACGCAGTCAGTAAAGTACAGTAGGGAAGTGAAATTAAAACAGCCTCTTAATCCTAACATACTTCGTTCATTTCTTGGCTTGAGCATTTAAGCATTTGAGCAGAAGAGTTTGACAAAATAATTGAGATAAAATGTACTTGTCCATAAGTTGTGGTCTCTCAGGAGGAAAGCTAGAAAGCTAGGAGACAAGGGTGGAAAGACTTGTTTTTGTTGTTTATGAATTTGAATTTTAGACAATGGAGGAGAGGTAGAGGGGGTGCAGGCAAGTCAACCTGGCTTAAAAAAACAACAGACTCACTGCCATCAAGTCAATTCTGACTTACAGGGTCTCTATAGGGCAGAGTAGAACTACCCATATGGGTTTCTGAGACACTTTTCAGGAGTAAAAAGCCTCATCGTTCTGTCTCCAGAAGAGCAGCTTGGTGGTGGTAGCAATCCAGGCTGTAACCGAGTCAGCCCAGCTGAAGCTAGTAAAATAAAGCCTTCAGATAGCTAGTTTTAGTGGGTTTCAAATTGTTACATATTGCTTGCTTAGTCACCCAGAGTACTAATGACCCAGAGACGTGCTTCTAGTAACAAATGAATTATCTCACAACTTAAAAATCTTAAGACTAGTGCATTTTTTTGTTTAACTGTTTTAT